>NC_064670.1:86366865-86678199 GCF_943734685.1 Anopheles coluzzii
ACCAATACATCTTCAAAACAATACAGTCATACAGATTACACAGGTAAATTTAAATAAAAGCAGGTTAAAAGCATCAAAACCAATCCAAGTGTCCAAAAGCGCTCTCGATAAAGGAGTGCAATTTTAAACAGGAAAGAAACACAAGCACACAACACACCTAATGACAACACTTTTTGTCATTTCTCATATACAATCACTCTTACACTTTAAACAAAAGTCCTTTAAACAAAATGTAGAAACGATCTATTCTACAATTTCGAACAGGTGCCAACTTAAACAATGGAAAAGAAAAGAAGGGATTAGAAAGAGGATAATAGAGATGATTGAAGAAGAAAATCCCCAACTAGCAGAACAGTTGTTTGCTGACGGGTCGTGTTCTTGCCGAATAAGTAAACACAACATCGACGAACCTTGCTGTTGACAAAAGCAACAAGAATGAAGTAAACGGATTTTAGGACAGTTTTTTTTATTGAAAACATATGCAGGTATTGTTTAATTGTTTGGAATGAAAAACAAAAAAAAAAACAAACCTAATACACCCCAAGTTGTCATGTAACCCAGTCAATAAACTTTCTGAGATCAATTCAAAAAACGGAAAAGCTATACAAAGCTTTCTTAGGACAATGTAAACATAGTAGGTGAAAGTGGGAAAACGAAATGAACAAAGTAAAGGATGAAAATAATTTAAACACATTTTCTACTTCAAATCAAAGATATGGTAAAAACCAATTTTGAAAGCAAAAAAGCCTAGCGGGATGAGTGAGTATATCGGGGATACGCTAAGAAACACTCAAACTTTGAAACTCTGAATGCTCAAAACTAGTCCAAAGAAAGCTCAAATAATAAACCGGTAGGCTAAACTGGCAGAACTCAAACAATCAATTTTGCAGACTCACCCTTGTGGGTATATAAAACCCGTCGGCTACTGTAAACCGCATAAATAGATCTACTCAATCAAATAGACTCCTTACCGATTTTGTAGCGATAGGCAATACAATGCAACCGAAACACAAGAACAAACAGAACAACAACACAATTCGTACTAGCAATAATGTCACTCTATTGGCGACTAGGCAAACTGCTGAATCGATGGGTGAAACCGATTTTATTGTCAAGCAAACAAACAAAAAAAAAATAGCGCAAACCTATCAAATGCATGGCGTAAATACTACAAGACCTTCGTTGTGGGGTGCAACTTTAAGTAGGAGAAACCACATCAACACACCATGAAATAACGCGTTTCTGTTCTTTCAATAATATCCATCTTTCGCACTGTACTCCTTCTGCTGTGGCGATGGAATAGATTCATCTAATCAGTCGCTGTGCTGTGCCCTGCTGTGTAACACAAGACAGGATTTGGTATAGGTATTGCCACAACAGTAAGCATTAGCAAACCTTTTGATCGTACGCATAAAAGCAGGACTTCAGGAAGCATGATCCAAACGTTGGTATGGTGCAACTTACGAAACGTGTTTAGTAAATGTGGTTTAAAGCAAACATAAACATACAGTAACAAAACCAAAAAAAATAGAAATGGAAATAAAATATGAAAGCGGTGCCCTTTAGCCGACTACTTGAGGAGGGAGCGCTGCGTCTGCTAAAATACCTTGGAGTAAACGGAGTAAAGAGTAAATGGAAAACCGTGTGCAAGAAATGAAAACGGTGTAAAATTTCATTGTAATGTTTTGTATAAAATTATTAAAAAGAAAAACAATGGGACAGATGTTTTTATGGTTAAATATATAGTATTCCAAAAATTGTTATTCAGCTTCCAAATATTATAAAATTTGTGTGTTTTATTTACCATGCCCAAATATATATATCACATGCACTATTGTGTCCGAAATGGTATGTAGGAAGTAGTGATGCGCGTTGCGTTCCGAACCTGCCAGGTGCGATCCGTTCCAGCATTCAAGCATCAGGACCGCGATCCTTATTTTTAACCCAAGCAGGTTCAAACTGAACCTGTTGCTCCCACTGTTCTTTGCGATCCGACCTGAACCGGCTGTTATCAACGATCATATCGATCCGATCTGAACCGGCTGCTCTCAGCGTTCCTGGCGATCTGTGATGGGCCGGTTGCTCTCAGTGCTCTTTGCGATCCGGCCTAGAACGCACGACATTCTACTCTCTTTGTATTGATGAGCCGGTTTGCCGGTTCAATTTAAACCTGTTTCTCTCAGCGTTCTTTTCGATCCAGTCTGGAACGCACGATCATCGGCTCTCTTTCATACGATGGGCCGATTTGGTACGTACAAAGAAAGCAGGTAAAATCTGAACCTGTTTCTCTCAGCGTTCTTTTCGTTCCGGTAAAGAACGGCGATCTCTTCTCTTTTGCTTCTTTCTAGAATGGACACACATATACATTCTGTCTATGTGAGTGATAACAGCGCAAGCCATACTCTCTCAGTCAAAGAGATAACGGTACAACACCTGAGCCGTGAAGCCAGAGAAGGATAGAGATTTGTGATTGGTGGAAAGCTATCCTTCCTATCCTACCTGTGAATGGTGGGGGGGGGGGGGGGGGGGGGAATTGTTGCATTTGACTTTGAATCAAACTCACCGTAATAGTTTGCTGCCGGGGGGGGGGGGGGTGTTGGGGGTACTCGATATAGAGCGACTACTTGGCTCCTAAACTTTTTTGTATTAATTAATTTATTTATTTATTCATTTATTTATTTATTTTTAATTTATTTTTTTATTAAGCTATTCAACACATAATCCCTTACTTATTCCCCTAACATCTCGCTTAATCCGGTGTCACCAAAATTAATAAAATATTCTCTTTAAATGCGTTGGTCGTTAAATTAAAATCAAAGTGATTAAACCATGTATTGTATTGCCTTTTCATAGCTACTGATATAGTTCTCATCAACAAGCAAGTTACGAGAGCGAAGAGGTCTCAAAGGCACGTAGAAGTTGCTCTTCCCTAAAAAACAACATCATTTTTTTCATTTTTCAACAACAACATTTCAATTTTTAATATTTTAGCAATAAATACACATTGGTTAACTTTAAAACGGTATTCGAGCGTCTGTAGGCAGAAGGCAAAGCGAACGATAACTGAGCATGGTTGTAAGTCCTCTGAATTGGTCGCATTTTAAAGCAAGTCTTGTAAACTTCCGTTGTATTGCCTCTATTCTGTTAATCATCGTAGTGCAGTTCTGGTACCATAGTACCGAGCAGTATACTACGTACGAGCGGATTTGCTATAGCTCATAAGACACCAAAAACTGTCAAGTTGTTGTGTGGGGATGATATTATCCGTTCCAAACGCACAATTTAATACTTGGCGGCTATGCTTGATGACCGAATCCGCTTCAACTCTCATGTAGAGTATGCGGTGAAGAAAGCGTAGTGTAGCGATGGGAAGTTTTTGTAGGAATCGATTCAGGCTATCTCCGAAGTTTTCTGGAATCGATTCCAGATAGTAGGTCCGGAATCAGATTCCGCAATAGAAATTGGTTCCGGAGTCGAAATCGGCTCCGAAATACGATTCCCAGTTCGATTCCGCTTCCGGAGCCGATTCCGATAGCGAAATCGGTTCTGGAGCCGACTCTGGAATCGGCTTTGGAGTCGGCTTCGGAATCGCCTCCGGAATAAGTTTCGGAACCGGATCGATTCAAGCATCGAAATGGGCTCCGGAATTGATTCCGACCAGATAGGGTAGATCCGATTCCGAGTTCCTACCACTAGTGACGTGCTCTATGTTAGGAAATCAAATTGCTTATGTTAGGAACCTTGATGAACTCTGCTGGATGGCAACACTGTATATGGCAACACTATGTAAGGCAACATTGAATAAATTGGGAACTTTTCTTTTCTGTTTTGTACCACCAAAGCGATAACACGTGTTTTGCGTTTTCCTCTTGCTCGATATCACATCACTGTACAACTTTACTATTCAAGCTTCATCCCATGCTTGAAGACATGCGAGGACCACACAGCAGCAAGCGAAGCCATCTGAGTGTCTCATCTGAGGCACGGCGACCCAACATGGAAGAGGGGATTTCGTATGCAGAAAAATCGGAATGCGCTAGACTCAGCGTACAGGGCGTCCACAATATGGGTGTGCAGCGCATGAAAATCTACGTCAGGTGTTGCGACTTGCACAATCGCCAGCATGTTTCCAATATGACTCACACTTAGGGAAGGTAAACGGGTTTACACCCGAACAAGCAAGGAAAGCGCCTTGAGTGCCGATCACTTACACGCTAACATGAACAATGGGATTGTGCCGAGAATGGTCGATGTACCTACCGACTTATCCCGACTTATATATTGAGGAATTGTTCGAGAGAAAACACGGGGAGGTCGATTTCTACCTAACATAGTTTCTGTCGGGGCATAGCTACTTTAGAACATATCTCAGGCGACTTCGGATTACACTGTCGGTTGGATACCCGGAATCCCAATTACCCCAGGGCGCAATGCATGCAGTGTTTGTTTGACCCCGGTTTGACGACCAATAAGAGGTAATATTCCAGACATGCTGTAGATCCTTCTCGGTCGAAGGCATTGTCGGGTCGATGTGTGCTAACAAGAGCACCTGGAGTGTACAGGCTCTTAGTGTTAAGGGCATTACCAGTCTTCTTAACACCGTTTGGAGGGCCGAACGTAGGTGTCTTGGTGTCGAGGGCTCATTCCAAGACTCAACTGACTGAGAGTGAGGGCTCACAATCGTTGAAGTTTTACATGCAGGTGTTGACTTCCTTGGCAAAATGTGTTTGTGTTCCAGCCTACATGCTAAGGACTAGTTCCAAGGAGGCGTATTGGCACAGTCTGTTTATCAACATAATCAGTTTAAGTTATGTAGATTATACATTGTAAAGAGACTGAATTTTAACATTGTGTGTGAAATTGATTTGATGTTGGCGTAACGGTTTTCATTCAAATAGAAACTCCTTTATCTTTTTAATTACTGGCAGAAAAAATCTGATAAAATTATGCACGACATATAATACACAGTTCTCAAAACTACTAGAGCCATTTTGTTGTGAAATTTTTGTAAAGTACTGAAAACGTTTTACGTTTTGTTATTTTTTTAAATCCTTGACTTGAACCAATCTATGCACAGTTATAGAAACTGCGTTAGTTTAATCAATTTTCTTCACGGTATTGCATCAATATTGCATAACGCATTCAAAAGTTATAAGCCTCAAAAGTCGCTGGCTACTCGGGTAGCTCGGTTGCCTGGAATATGATGTTTTTTGGTTGCCAGTGACAGGGTTAAAGAGGTTTTGGAGTTCTTATCGTCTCTTTTGCCTCATGATGTGCTAGTGTATTGTGTACGATCTATTCGAGAAGTATATTTAAAAAAAAACACATAAAAACCACAAACATAAATCGTTCGACCATTTTTCCAATATAATGGATCAATAATGGTGACCAAACAGTGAACTGCAAATATCTTTAAAATTGTTAGTATTATGAAGAAACTTTCCATTTTTTTTGCCGAGTGGTTCTGGAATCAATTAGGGTAACTGTGCCAGTATTCGGCAGTGTACCTGTTTTCGGCAGGCTAACTAAAAACTTGTAATTGCGCAAAAACGCGTTGAAAATTGTCTCAACACATATTTTTTAAACATAGATTTGCTCATTTGTTATTCATATACGAAGTTTCAAATCACTTTCTTGCATATTTTTCAAAGTATAAAACAAAATGTGCAGAGTTTAACATGTTTCGGCAGATTTGTTGTCAGTCAATAGTTCGGCAGGTTTCATTATTAAGAGAACTAGAGCAATAAAAAAATTAAAGTGTGGTTTTTATGAAAGATTCTATGGTTGCAGAATTTATTCTAGCCCGCTAGGAATTTTAAAATCACGAAAAACTAGTAATTACAGTGAACCCTCTCTTATTTGACACCTCTCTAATTTGAAAAACCTCTCTTATTTGAACATTTTGCACAGTCCCTTGATTTCCAGTACATTTTTGCTCCTCTAATTTGGAAAACCTCTGAAATCTGTGTCCCTCCTATTTGAGTATGGTGTTGCCATGGTTATTGAATGATGTATGCTCAAACTGGCAATCCTGTTCGCAGTTTCCTATAGCAACAGTTAAGGCTGCATACTAAATGTTCTGTCTCTTTCTTGTTTGGATGGACCTTTCATTCACTTTCAACCTCTGTAATTTGAAAACCCCTCTTATTCGACAGTCCCATCGCCTCTCAAATAAGAGAGGATTCACTGTATTCCTGCCGAAACTTGAAACAATAACATACTTTTGATTTCGTTGAATATTCCTTTAAAACTTGATCATAAAACTGCAATGCGTATGTCGATACATAAAACGACTTTTCTTGTAACAAATATCACTAATTTCACTATAAATAATCCAATAACTCGAGAGAAAAATAATAATTTGTAAGCCAGTCGGAGCTGTACTCTATAGCCGTCAGGCAGTCTCATTTCTCCAAAGCCTACATTGTTTGCAACTCACATCAAAGAGACTGTAAAAATTGCCAGCAAAATGACCATAATAGGCGACATAAAATTAATAATTTAGGTACTTTTCAACACCAATTTTAGAAAAGTGAGAGTGTAAAACTGTTTTTAACATTTTTGTCGACCAATTGGCATTAATTAAAACATTTTCCGACCCGCATTCGCGTTGCCGAAAATAGGAGCACAGCCTGCCGGAAAAAGGACCAAGCTGCCGAAAATACAAACACAAACAGTGATTGCATTTTCACGAATATCTCTTAAAAAAATACATTTAAATTGGCAAATAAAAAATAGTACAACATAATACGATAGTTTATCGTTCAAAATAATGTTACTTTCATGAAAAGTAATAAAAATAGTAAGTGTATGAGCAGTTTTTATGAAACAGCTGCACTAACCTGCCCAATACTGGTCCATTTACCCTATTTCACTTTTCATCAAAATTATATGAAGAGCTCATAACCCGCAAAACGATCAAACGAGATGTATGAACAAAACTGTCCAATAAACAATGAACAAAACAACAGTAAATAATCAGAACAATCGCTAACAACCGTAGTGGTGTTGTGGAAGAAACATGAGAATAGCAGAGGTTCTAAATTATTGTCCTGTTCCAAGATGACTTTACAATCAATATAACTACGAATCTCCAGTTTGGCTTTTAGTTATTTTATTTGTTTAATCAAAACGTGTTGCCGTACGTTGTCTTGTCTTTTTTTGCAGAAAATGCGGTTACACTTAAATTTAATAAGATGCATTTCATCCTTGGAAATCCTCAACGAAAGACTATCATTAATCAATTAAGTGATTTGCCCGAGTGAGACAACCCGATGCTCCGTTTCCATTCAATCGTCGCGTGGGGGTAGGGGGAGAGAGATAAAACAATAAGCGAAAGGCCATGGGAGTGACAAAATGCTGACAAATTTTTCAAAATGTGAGCTATTGTCAAAATTTTGTGACCTGGAGCAGCCGGGAAAAAAAGTTGACAAAAGTTGACAAAACTTGACGTTCGTGAAAAAGCGTAAACAAACAGCTATTTGGCGAAGTTGTGACCCATTGTTATGATAATAATGCTAAAATGCATGATTCTAATTGATTTATGTACCTAGTTAGTGCTTCTTAAACAAAATATCGATGATATTCAGATGTTGGAGCTTTTTGTCGCTCTTGTGTATGTTTTTGGTGCGGCCACGAGAAAAGCTCTTTTTTGCAGTTGACAAGCAATTTTGACAAAGTTGAAAATTTTTTCATCATTTTTTCAGCTCCGTGGCCACGCGCTAAATGATAATGACACATTTTGCACATCATCTTTTGTGTAAAGCAACGATTTGCAGAACTCATGTTAATTAAAACTAATGTTTTAGAAAGAATATGTATAGAAATTCACACTTTCGAAATCCAACAGAAGTAGACGTTGAAAAGATCTAAAATCTCACAAAACAAACGAACCAGCCAACCGTCCGTTTCAAATACATGTTCTCGATCGGAAAGGTTTGACCGTAGCTGAATAAAATCGACGAACGAATGTGCACCTGGTCGATGAAACATCATCTGTCACTTCTCTGTCAACTATGACCATGGCTGAATTATCAATTACGGAATTATTTGAAAGCATTTTTTGCGCAACTAAACTTTCTAAAAAAATGTACAATTTCTAAGAACATTTATATCGACCCATCTATGTGCCGTAGCCGTTATTAGTTTCTTTGAAAACGTACATTTATAAATTATTTAAACGATCAACTCTATTTAGACACAGCTTTGCCTTTGATTTTCTAATGTTTTGATGCTGTCCCTCCTATTGTACGGGCGACAACATTCCCGTTACCTGGTGTACGTTTGCAACGGTCAGCGGGCCACACGCTTCGAACGGATCGAGCGCGAAACAGCGCGGGCCCAACGCGCTACCGCAGTGTGCGTGTGCCGCGGTGAGTAAAACTTGAAAAACACCAACACGATTACAGTGTATTACAGCCACAAACACAACCACACATACACGCACACACGTACATAACTTTGTGGTGCTGTCGAACGCGCGTATCGCGCTCATCGACGGTGTGTGAGTGTGAGCGTGTGTGTGTGTACATGTGACTGCACAACGCACACTGTCAGGCGGTGAGAAACGAGCGAGTGCCTTCCACAAAAGCAGATGAGGTACAGAAGCAGCGCCAGCAGCAAGAGAAGCAAGCATTTAGCCCTGTAGCGAAAAAGGTACGACGTGTTTGGTGATTGAAAAAATTAATCTAACGCGTTTTTTCCGAACCACCAAGTAATTTTAGCGTATTTACTCCAGTGTCGGAGCATCTAGTAGTAAGTGGTAAATGTAGTTAACGCCAGACACAGTGCATATGCGATTGTCCGCAAAATTGTTCGTGCCATAGCAAAACGTGTGGAAACACCGAGAGGGAACCAAAGTGTGTGCCAGAACATAAAAGAAACGTTATTTTCCATTTCCTCCCCCTTCCCAGTGCCGACCCCCAAAGCGTTCGACGGAACTACAGTGCGTGCGTGCGTGCGTGCGTGATCGGTCTGTTGCTTACGTTACCCGTGCACCGCCAAGAACGGGCGAGTAGATGTAGATTGCGGCCACCGTGCACCCCGCATACGGTGGTGTGCAGTATCATCACACGTTTACGTGACGAATTGAAACCGCGAAAGACGCCGTCTACAGAGAGACACACGGGAAAAGTGTACCCCTTTCTTCGGCCCTAAGGAGTGAGGGGGGAGGAGGAGATGGTGAATTAATTTTCCGCGAACCGATCATAGCAAGCCGTTGCAAGCCGAAAAAGGAAGCAATGGAAGGGCTGCTTGTCCTTGCCCCCCGCACCATTTTTGTGTGTTCAAGTTCGGAATTGTGCGCCTCCTAACCATTGCCTACTCTTTTTTTTTTGCTCGATTTTTCCTATGCCATGAGTGATGATCGTGTGTGTGTGTCTGTGTGTGGTAGTAGTGTGGGGTGCGTACAACTCTCGCATGGTGGGTGCAATCGATGCACCAATATTTATCACACGCAAGATTTGCCAGTTTAGTTAAGGCCTCCGGCCAGCAGCGCCGCGTCCTCCTTTATGTAGTCTCTTTTTGTCTGTGCATGGCTTTATTCATGCTGAAAGGTGGGTGTCCCTCACAGTGCCATAATCGGGGACCCGGACTCGTATGTGTGTGATAACAAGTTGACCACATTGGAAACCACATCGTCGAGAAGGTCGTTTATTCGCAGTCAGCCAAAGTCGTGGCTTTTTCTTCTTCTTTTCGTCACATTCACCGTTTTAATAAATCCCAGTTCAGTGCAAATAATGGGTCTGGCACAGGTGGTAGGGCGATGAAGGTTAAAAACTGTACGGAGGAGACTATCATAACCTCATAAAGGAACAACCTCCTCTCTGTCTCCTCGCACCACCACCTTCGATTCGCCTGCTCTATTTCTTACCCCCGCAATGCATCTCCCCGGAAGGAAATAGGGTCTTGTGTACATCCAGCAGAGATTGTGTACGTGTGTATGTGTGTGTGTGTAGGAAGGGGGATATCCGGTCAGGAAGCCAATAATCCGTGGCAACCCTCTGCTTGCATTGTTGAATTTAGCCTGTCTCGATTGTTATTTTTTCGGCGCAGAAAAACTCACAAAAACATTAGCACACACCGTCGCGAGGTGCAAACCGTCTCGTCTTCCCCTCCTTCTCCCCCGCTTCATCCAGTAGCGAAAGGCTATTTTTTCCTTCTCACCCGCTACGACGACCACCACACTCACATCGGTGTGTATCGGACAGATGGGCTAATGTGTGTGTCTCTCTCTGTGGTGTGTGCATACGGACATGTCGTTACACGGAACGGGTTCGCATGTGTGTGCGCCGCGAATATATATACACACATGGCCACCGGAGAGCCACACAAGGTGTGTAGAGACACAAAGCAGAGACAGCAGCAGCACACACAGGCCATCGATGTGTCATCCATCGACAGGGCAGGCAGTGCCGTGCTCATAGAAACACACCAGCAAAGAGCAGGCAAACGGGTGGGCCAGTCGCAAATTGTAACAGTGAAAAGTGCACACACAAGTGTGAGAGTGCATATCGCGCCACGGTCGGCAACGATAAGATTTTCCCTTTCGGGTTTCGGCGTGGCGCAGTGTATACGGGTGTGGGGGGACATTTTCTTGGTCCGAAAAATTGACACCAAACCCGCTGGCGTGTGTTGTGTGTCGGGAGAGCGCGCGCTGAAAGCGACGAGGTGCACAGTACGCGAACGCGTTTTCCACACAATCTTGGTAAACAAGGTGGCGAATAAGTGTGATTGACTTTGGATTATTTGAGTTTGTTTTCCCCAATTTTCGATAAACTAGCAGTGCGATTGCACATTGTGAACTCATTTTGCATGTGTCTTAGGATTTCCGTCTCGTGTTAGATATCGTTAGGCGGGAGGGGGTGGTCAATCAGACCACCTGGTTTTGTGCTGGAGTGTGTCGACAGACCGGGGTGGTGAAGTAAAGGATCAATTATAATTGATTAATTTCTTGTAATTCACTAAAATCCACGGCACCAGCCATAAGGGCATTGATTCAACGTGATTTTGTGCATAATGTTTTCCAAATCTAAACCTATTCATGTACACAAGTTCAATTAAGGGCACCGTATGTGCCAATGTCGCAATCCTTTTTTGGCATTTAAAGTAACAATCATCTTAAAACTTCCAAATACCTTTCAACAAAGATCGGTTTAATTAGACTGATTGTGTCAACGTAAATACAAATATATTAATTGTGTGCTTTTTTTGTACCACTTGCAGGAAATCAATATATAAAATTCGTGCCTAAAGACAAAAGTAATCCAGTGACACAACAAAGAGTTTTCAAAGGATCTGGAGGAGCACTGCGTGGAGTGACTTATCTCTAAGTGAAATACTCAACACCATCATCACCGAATATCATCATGGAAAAGCGTATTTTGTTGGAAAAACGAGGTCGACCGGATGATGAGGTAAGTGTGTCCGTAATACTACTAATTATGCTTCACATTTCTTAAGAACCATTCTACTCAGTTGTTAAAAAACTGCCATGTACGCCTTATAGTATACGGGAGGAAGTAGACTCCATTGGAGTTTAGGAATACTAACGAAACAGAGCTACAGTTTAGGCGCTGCTGTATCTAACACTTCCCTTTTTACGCTTTGTTTCTATTTTCTGATAGTTTAACTTCACTATCAAATACAATTGTGTCTCAACCTCAACCTCAACTGCTAATTGCGCTCATTTGGTTCATTCAAAGATGTGTTTTCATCTGCCCAGTCCAGCCAGAAACGAGATTTAAAAATTCGAGTTTTAGAGGTCATTTCTCCCTGTATCATTAGGTAGCTTCTCCGTGTTCATTGTGAACGGTTATCATTATTTAATTCTCTTCTCAAATATCTAGATTTCCAGTGTGCGCGTGCTAGGTTAACCTAAAAAAAGAAAAGAACAGTAGAAACACATATTTCAGTTCGATTAGCTGCTGCTTTCCAACGGGTTTTGTGCCTTCCGGCTTCCGCCATATTGCCGCCTCAATAAGCGCCAATTATGAGAAGCAACGAAAAAAAGAACCCTCTCCAGTCTTCCCACCACAATCGGTGTACACATCCTTGTTTTGGTGTGTTGCTTCATTAGATTTACTATTTGCATTCGCGCACTCTCTTCTCTTCCAGCTAAATTAACCTCTATTGCTCCGCTTTAAAATCCTTAGCTAACAAATTAATGTGGCGGGGTGATGTACATGTTTGTGGCATGGAAAGTCATGAAAATTTGTCGCACGAGCGCTGGTGGTGTTGTTTTTTTTTTGTTCTCCCCTTCTCATCTGTGTTCAGTTTTCACGCTATTACGACGTTTCGTAATCGTAACTCTTTGATCGACATTCGACGAACCGAGTCGAGCGTGTTTTTTTCCTTTTTTTTTGGCGACCCGTCGTCAAATCTTTGCATACATATAGGTACGCACACTAACAACGCTCCTTACCACATGAAGTGGCGCGCGCCTTTTCTGCGAGAGAGCAGCAGTAGTGTGCGCTGTGTGTGGAAAGTGTGTTGGGAAGATCCGCCAAATATATGTGTGCGTAAGTAACATACACATACAAATGGAGCAAAGCAAAGGTTCACACCTTTGCATGCAGTGGCTTGCCAGAGTGTAAGAATGTTTACTTAAAAAAAAACTACTGTGTGGATGGTGCCGGGGCAGAAGCATAATTGATAAGACATTTTCTTCGACTAGATGAATCCTTGAGTTTTGGCTATTCATCACATCCTTTCTTCTGTGAATAATGGTTATTTCTCATTATTGGCCACGCGCGAAAATGGCTGAGATCAGGTTCGAAACTATCTACGCACTTTCCAAATAAAATGCTCTTCAGTTGCACACACTCCCACACACGCAACACACACGCACACACCCACCTTCACCGAACGCACACACCATCAATCAACAAATGCTCACACATCACACAAGCGCGCGCACTCACACAAACACACATTACACCGCACGCACACACCATGCCACAGCGGAGCTGAAATCGCTCTCGGACTGGTGTATCGGTATTGGTGAGCGGTCCTCGGGCGCGCGCTGAGTGGTCCGCGAAGAGTGATGATGATGATGATGATGATCGGCGGTGGCGATTTCGGTGACGATGGGTTCCCAGCGTGTGAGCGAGCAAATGGAGCGAGCAGGCCGCCATATTGGAATTTGCACCACCGAGCTCCGTTAGCGTGAGGCCACAAGTTTTGTGGTCAAATGGCGCTGCGTGTGATTACTGCACTCCGCCCAACGTTGCATCACTCGATACCTAAGCTACGTCCCAGGATAGTGGCACTAGTTTGGTTGGCGAATTTTGGACCCCTGACCCGGAAAATGGCACACTTTGGTTTTGGGGAATATGCACTGCTCTGGCCCGAGACTGCTTTTCACCTGCATATGAAAACCGTACAGTGGCAATGGCTGCCTCTGCCTGCTCATGTGAACGCTTGCTGCGCGACTGTCGTGTGTGCGTACACTCTCTTTGTCCCACTCAACGGCGGCAATGAGTGGAGTGAGCCGTTCGCTGTATTGTTCTGGTGGTGTGCGTGCGCTGAGTGAGCGACTCGTTTGAAGTACACAATCGACGAAGGCGTGTGCGCGCTACGCGTACTTTCGCACACATTCAAAAGTTAACTACACGGCCGTTTTCAAACAAACTTTTTTCTCTAAGCCACAATGAATTGAAGGAAAATTAGTTGATTCGCCACCGTCTCGTACCTTTTTTCGATAATTTTGCTTCAAACTCTGCATAAATAATGCCCTATAAGTGTAGCTTCTTTGCTAGTTATTTTGTTGTCTTTTGTTCATCGAGTCACATATGGGATTCATCGATTTCAGTCCTTAATGGGTCAATTGCATTCTCTTAAAATTAGAAAGCTATCCGATTTAAAGCTACGATGGTTGTGCATTGTTTCTAAGTACATAATAAGGCATTAATAAACGATTCACGAGATGCCGCGGATAATTTGCATCAAAAACGGTTTGAATACTATTTGCCACAAAGCGCAAATAATCTCGATGGAAATAACGGACTTGTTGAAAATCGATCACACACTCTCTCACCGCACCCACCAATACTAGCGAGTAGAAGTTGACACAAACACACACAGTTTATATGGTGGTGCATATGTAGAGGTGTTTTTCGTCCGCCCGGCGAATCTTTGATGGTGTGTGCGCAACTGTTTTTTCACAACAAATCACGCACACCACCAAGCGTTAGTTTGGCGCACATGATTTTCAATGTCGCGCTGATTACCAAAAGGGGTTGTCCGTGTTTAAAATGATCAAATTTAATTAGGACAAGTAAGGCAGATTCTTCACGAATAAACAAGCTTAATATAAGATAATGAAATATATCAATGTAACTTATTAATATATTTAATCTAATGACACACATGAACCATATTTAAATTAATGAAATCTCCACTAAACTAGCTCAGAATGATCAAAATTATCCTTTTCTGCTCAAGGAAAACTTAAAACACCATTTAGCTATTTCGCATTGAAGTACTTGTCTTCCTCGTCCCGGCAACGTGTTGTTTTTCATTGTCCACCAGATAGGGTTAAACGGTAACATTTATTAGTCCTGTAAGTGGGGACAGTTAAATTATATTTTTTAATGAAATATTTGTTGAAATGTTAAATTTTGTTTTCTCTAACATATATATAGCTAGTGCATTTCATATTCATTTACCCTTATACTTTATTACTGCCTCCTTCCAGATCACAGAGCTCATTCTGGACAACTGTCGGAGCACGTACATTGATGGGCTCACAGACAGCTTCACAGCACTCGAAACGCTCAGCCTCATCAACGTCGGGCTGGTTTCGCTGAAAAATTTTCCCAAGCTGTCCAACCTCCGCAAGCTGGAACTCTCGGACAACAGAATATCGAACGGGTTGAACCACCTTACCGGTAGCCCGAAACTTACACATCTGAACCTGTCCGGCAACCGGATTAAGGACTTCGATGAGCTTCAGCCGCTGAAAGATTTGGAGAACCTGGAAGTGCTGGATCTGTTCAACAATCAGGTGACACTGATTGAAAACTATCGTGAGAAATTGTTTCAACTGATTCCATCGCTCAACTATCTGGATGGGTAGGTAGCATTATAGCGAGCTAAAAATAGAATTTTGGACAACAATAAAGTACGTTTCGTTTATCTTTATGCTTGCAGATTCGACAAAGAGTATGTGGAAGCACCATCCGATGAGGAAGACATGGCTGGTAGGTATACTGATAGGCGAAAAGCATTCATTTGTGGATAGTTTCATGTTTTACCCCTTGCTACTGTAACTAAATAGAAACGATAAAAGATTTTGTTGACCAGTTACTCTATTTTGGACTGAATAAGACTGCTTTGTTGTCGCCAAACTTGTTTACTCGGAATATGCGTTGATCGGTCATGTTTTTTTTCGATAAGTACGCTAGAAGGGGACAATTTAAATGAGATACTCCACCGAACATGCTTATACTCAAACGGCCGTTAAAGATACAATGCAAAACACTATGGCGACACCCCCCATCCTGTTTACAGGTGGAGTTGATGATGATGATGATGACGGTAACCTACCGCAACCTTCCCAGTTCTCTATCAATGGTATCGAAATTGATCTGGACGAGCTGGAGCAGCTTGAGGCGAGGGTACGCCAAAAAAGAACGAAGAACGAATCGGACTCGAAGTCAGCGAATGAGATCGGCTCCGATGTGCTGGAGGGACATCTTGGGCGCACCAAGTTTCATTCTGATGACGGCTGCTCCTCTCAAACTGGGCAAGAATCGACCAAGGACGATCTGGATCTACTGTACGAAGAGATTCAACACAAACAGGCCCTTGCGCGTGCCAATGAAGTGGAACAGGGTCGTCAAAAGATGGCATCGTTTGTGTCCGTCTTGCTAATGTTTACCTCCCTGTTGGCATTCATCAATCAGATATGCTACCGGGGGGAGAATCAATTGCTAGACGAACCAGAAGAACAAGTTGATGATGAGGAGGAGGAAAACGAGGAGCAGCAGGTGGAGGATATGGAAGTCGAGGTGGAAAAAGATGAGTGTTGCTCCTTGGGTGCAACTGGAGATAGTAATGCAAGGGTTGAAGCACTACCACAAATGGAGAACGGATCTACGGCTCCATCGGATGCCACCATCTTGGCGGTGGCAGCAGATGATCGTCCTGCCCGGGCAGACCAGAATTAATTGTAATGTATTACAATTCGTTTTTATCGCTTCACTTTCATTCTATGGGCGCGACCACAGAAGAGGAGGAACCGGAGGACTCATGCGAAGAATCGGATGAGGAAGAAGTTTCGCTAGCCTACCTGTACAACGACAACCTGGAGGAGGATCAGGAGGATTGGAAGAGCGTCGAGAGTGACTACAACAACGCTGACGAAGAGTTTGACAGTGAGGAGGAAGAGGATGAAGAAGGTGGCGGCGGCGGCGGTGGTGGTGGCGAGAATGAGGGTGAAGATGGTGGAGACAGCGATGGCAAGGGGGAGGATGAAGAAGGCGAAGAAGAGGAAGATGGTGAGGATGATGCCGATGGGTCGGAGGCTGCAGCATCGTCGACCGCTGCAGTAGCGGCGGAAGCAGACGAATCAAAATCCACAGCAACAGAAGCGGCAGCCGCCACATCGTCAACCACAGAAGATGTTGCGAAAGGTAAGTTAAAATTTGGTACCAATTCCTTTGCGAATGAACTAGTGATGGGAGCTTGGATGTGTTCGTTCGGAATCAATTTCGGAGCCGATTTCTGAGCCGTCTCCGATTCCAGAATCGACTCTGGTGTCAGCATCACCTCCGGAATCGAAATTGGAACCGAAATTAGCTCCGGAATCGGAATCAGAATTGGCTCAGGAATCAGAGTCAGTTCTAAAATTGAAATCAAAAGTTTTAGAAACGAATTCAGTCCCGGAATCTCCATTGAGAATGGATCGTTTACAATTAAATTTGGGTTTTTGGCGGCAATCGATACAATCGTAGCTGCGTAGGACCCAAACGCTTATGCTAATGGAGATATCGAAATCGAATTTGATTCCGGAGCTAATTCTGATTGCGGGGTCGATTCCTATTCTGAAGCCGATTATGGAACCGATTTCTGAGCCGATTCAGATTTCCGATCCGATTCCAATTCGGCGATCCTGAAAACGGATTCCAGACGTACCAAAGATTCGGAGGTAGTCGGAATCGATTCCGACCAAAGCTTCATTTTTCCCATCACTAGAATGAACACTCGCGTTGTCGGAAGCAGGCTGCTAATGTATGTAATTTATGTGTTTTAGAAGGTGAACCGGAAGCAAGGGGCAAGAAGAGAAAGTTCCAAGGCACGGACAGCGACGGTTAAGCGGCACGCTAAACGCTTCCAAGTCATACACATAACCTAATACAAATGTGTGGAGGTGTAACGGCAACGCGCTGGAGGCTCTTTCGCTCAACGGCGTGTCATTCGTTGCCCTTCCACACGCAAAGCAAACGTTTATCCCCCAACCAACAACAATTCATGCAATTCGTCATCACTCCGCTACTGTCGTTCGCGCAGTATTGTAATGGATATGTAACTACAAAGTTTTATCTTCTTTTTTACCATCAAAAGAAAATGTGTAACAGCAGCTAGCTATCATAGATTGATGAAATCCACAACAATATATACATATAGAAGAAGAGCGAACATTTCCCCACAATAGACGCCAACACACACACACACACACCATACACGCTCCGAATACTTTTAAACCCCAAAACAAACAGTGTAAGTAAGGAATTTTTGAACCAAAAGATTGTAAAACACAGAAGAAGAAAAAACTTTAAAACAAAATAGATTCAGCAAAAGACGCACCCACACATACGGCGCGGGGATTGCGTTTATGTGTTTGGACCCACAGCGCAGAATTGTGAAGAAAATAAATCAAAGACGTATGGGGTATGACGAGATGAAATGATAGGCCTCCCCCGCGTACAGCATTTCCGGTCAGTTAAGAAAACTAAGAGTATATACATACTTCAAATGATAATCGAACTTTTGTTTTGATTTATTTTAATAACTTTTTAACTGTGTAAGCATATTTTGTTGTGTTTCAGGGAATAGAGCAATGTGAAAGTAGTTTGCGGCAAGTGATATTTGTACGTTCTTTTAAATTAACAAAATCACTTCGATGGGGCAGCAGAGGAGGAGAGGATAGGTAGTAGAAGCGGCGGTAGGGAAGAATCGGTCGGAATGTAAGGTAATTGTTGAGTTTCATAAAATTTCCTTGTGCGGTGTGCGGTTCTATAAGCAAGCACGACCAAAATGTGTGACACCTTTTGAATAGTGTTGCCTAAGATGTGGCCGTGCGCTTTCGCTCTCATCATTTTATCGTCGGTGGTTATACACCATCACCATTACCACCACACCACCACCACCACCACCACAACAACCACCAAGACTCTTCCGTCAAGATTCTTCCCAAAATGCGCAGTCAGTGGTTTCAACTTCGTACAGTTTGCGTGTTAACAAGTTTTCTAGCGTAGACGATCCGGATCGGATCCGGATCGTGTATAGAAAGTGGTGTGTAACGAGGGGGGGAGAGAGCAGAGTAATCGTGAAGGGGGAAAAAGGACAAGTGGTAGCAAGGAAAACAAGGCCAAGATGAAAGAGACCATACAAAATAAATGTAATCCACGACCTGATATGAAACCCAATGTAGTGTTACTTTTAATTTGCAATGTATGTTTTTTGTTTGTTTAATATTATGCATATAAGTAATACGAGAAAGAGTGAATGTTTGTTGAACATACATAAAGTTTCTTGTGTTGTGTAAGCAAAGCAGTATAATTATCTCAGGCAAAAGCGTTCTTAGTTTCCCTGGATGAAGATAAACATAAGCTGAATTGTAATTCCCACACAACAATCAAACAACAAATGCACACTCACACATACCCGCACACTTGCGCATATTGTTACGTTTTTTGTAACGCTTCGGTTTGGTTTTAAAACAGTGTAACGCCATGTACAAGTTCATTGTTGCAATGAAACTGATTCGTTTGTGAGTGGTACTCCGCTGCAACAAACAGTAAAGCGCGATACCATCTTCCTCATTGTTTAACGTCATTCACTGCTACTAAACTTGTCGGAGATGTACAAAATGAATTCTAGTTTCAGTTTCTGGGATGGTTTTTAATTTGGATATAGATCCGGCCGGCTAGACGTATGTTTTTCAATATAACTGTTGTCTTTCCTTAGCACCTAAAATAATGTAGCCTTTTTAAGTGGGATTTTAAAGAATCGCATAGAAACATTTATCTTCAGTTGAGAGTGTTGAAAGTGTAAGAAGGGTGGTTTGGGGTGTAAAGGAATGGTTTAAACGGCTGTATTGTTTTTTTCCTTTTTAAAAGAATGCATTCATTCAACTTTTCAGTTACTCTTTTAACGGTATAACTTATCTTTTCCAGTTTTTGTAATTGAATAATAATAGTACACAAATGTTTAAACAAATGGCTCTTATTTTTGCACTGATGCGCGCATATAAGAAAATTACAAAATGTTCAACAGCCACACTTGAAGCAGATTCTTGTATTAAGCATTTGTTAAAGATTGTAGAAAGCTGAAGAGAACGATTCGAATAACAAGTTGACCAAACACGTGGAATTATATGCAGTAAGTGGAACCGGGATTTGGTCTACACCTTCCCGAGCCAAAGCTCTCTCACCCTCCAAAAGGGAGGAGAAGGAGATTTATCAAATCAAAACTGAACGCAAAAACAAAATATCGAATTAAGGAACAGTTGAGAAAAAAGGGGGCAAGCAATATATTACTACGTGCAAGTGCAAGTGTGTGTATCATGAGACGAAATAAAACGTGCCCTTAAATACAATGGATGATGGACGGAACAACATTATATACGGATATAAGGTTACATAGGTACCTCCCCGAGGTGCCATGCAAAAAAAAAAACGCAGAGACGAAATAAAATCGAAAGCAAACCAATAATCATGTAAAAACAACACAATAGCGTTTGCTGCTGCGAAGAAGGGTGATGCGTGAAGTTGTGTGCGTGTGTGAAGCATGATTTAAATGAAGAAGATGAAGAAGATAAAACACAAATCCGATCAGGGATTGGAATAATAACACAACATTACAATCTTTCTGCCTGCTGGCTCATTTCCATTGGTGAAATAAACACAGCATATTGTATTTGGACCCGGTGTGTGTGATGCGAAGGGAAATGACAATTCGCGGTATGATCGCGAAACGTGGAACAACATTTATAATTGCTAAGAAAGTAATATTTGTTTAAATAAATCATCAAAAGAAAAATCAACTCACCGAGGAAATTTGTTTCGATGGAAAGAAGATTTAAATGAAGAATGACGCAATTGACTGTTAAATTTCAAGTTAAACGATGCTGCAATAATGTAACGGCAAAGTTCATGTGAATCAAAAAGTAGTTTTTTAATGTATATATTTATCCCTTAACCAACGGGACTAATTAATTTTTAGCGGAGTTCGCACAGTTATTCATTAATCAATGAGTGGAAAGGGATTTGTTATTTTATTCGCAACGTGAGTAACTATTGAAACAAACACCTATTCCTTTTTTTTTAGAAAATTTAAGAAATTTGTTGTATGTATAATTATACAAAATTCAAGATTTTTTTTCTTTTATGCTTTATTTTAGCCAATATGCCACCTGAGGTTGTGCTCTGGAAGCTGTCGAATAAGAAATTATATGGAGGTGTACCGGCAGAATTAGTGATTCAAAATATACTTGGATCTATTATTCGTGTTATTCACGTATCAGGGTGAGGACGAGTTCCGATAAGCCCGGATAAGCGGCGTTCCACTGTAATTATATGGAGTCTGATGCCGCTGCCAGACACACCGAAAACCACCGTAACGAAAAAATGGATTTGAAGAAGTACTAACACCATTTTCGCTAGGATTTCGCTGCGCCACCGAGTGGGCTGAAATCGGCCGACCGAAAAAAGAAGCGTTACAATGCGTTACATTTCACCTGTACCATCTGATCATTTCTTCTTGTTCCGTTAAGCGAGAAAGGATGATAAAACATAGGTTTGAGTCTATGACCTTAAAACATAGGTTTGAGAAAGGATGAGAAAACATAGGTCAAAGGCTTACTTTCTCTTGATGAGATTTCTACTATCTGGAGTCATATGTGCTCTCCAGTCGTTACATCAAATCATTTGTATCATCGATCCCTCTAATAATTCGTATCATCATTTCATTTATGATCCTCAACTACAGCCGAAATGAGCTACGTATGTCGAACGTGCGAACTATCACATTCGTTTGGTGTAAAATCCCAAGTGCCACAAATCCACTAAACGACCACTAAACGGGTTCTAAACGACTCAAGCTCAAGGAGATTCCTCGCTTGGATGAGAGCCTTCCTCTGTACTGTTGTATGGTTTCGCATTGAAGTTATGCATCGCTAGATGCTAGAACGGCAATACGATTGTTTAAATACTAAACTCCAATGTGCACCATTTGTACAGAAGCAAGTATAATGAATAATGGAATAATGGTTTGAATAATGGTCGATGGTGTTGATACCCATGTGTCTGACCATACGACCATTCATACAGATTTTTACTCCAAAAGTCATAATAGTCATAGGTCATAATTCAAAAGTCATAGGTCATAATTAGATAAAGGACAGCAATATAATAATAATGAGTTGTAATACGCCATCTATTGAGCAAACAAACCAGTGGAAGCTATGGAGCTTTCATTTTTTTCTGTGGATATTTTATTCCAGTCGTTTAAGCTTAACCTGTGGCGCTTGGAAGAGCTCTATCGAAAGCCCGGTTTTTGACAAGGTAACAATAATCGCATGAAAAAAATTGTAAGATTTTTTGCAAGACGCATATGCATACCAAAATGGAAGCAAAATGATTTCAAATTATTTTAAAAACATTTTTGTGAGCAAATGTATGCACAGTTTCTTAAATAACGAAAAGTTTTAAAATAAATAGGAAAATCCAGTTATGTTGCGATTGAATTAATGTTGCCACAACATGTTCATAGACCCGGCCCTAAATCTACTGTATAGATATCGTATCGACATAGTCTGGGAAGTTATTTTAAACATTCAGTTTCAGGCTGCTTTGTTCGTCACAATAATAGGAACGCTGCGTTTATCTAGCGAGATAATTTTGTTCACCGGGTAGCGGTGGAAGGCGATTCGTATTCTGTGGTTATTTTATAAACAATTTCTTCATAACAATACAAATGTTTCAATTGTTAAGACAGATAGTCGCTTGAAGCTGAGCTCGCTTGACTACACAGCTTTTCTTTTTTAAATTTCCCTTATTTTATAGTTTTCTAAAACGTTTGATCAACAAAAACATAAATACCCACTGAACTATGGGATAGATTATGGGCCAACTGGTCAAAAAAGCAATACTGACAGCTGCCACAATGACGCAATGGCATCGATCGGGGAGGCAAGCAGTGACAGCAGACTGTTTGGCTGAATCGCGTTCTCTGTTTACTTTGCTTTTCTCTCTCGCGTAGTGCGAATCGTAGGAAGAACGGTGCGCTGGTGTTTTTAGTTAGTGTGCTATTATTAAAGTGATCCTTTTCAGGGGGGAAAAATTACAACTCGCATCAATCGCTTCAGTGACAAACTTTCCAACGCCATCCGACAGTGCTCGATCGGAGAGGAATATTCCAACTCGTGAATTAAAACACTCCACACTCAACGCAATTACACAGCGCGGGTATCACTTGGGCATTGTGTTTGGGGCTATCGTTGCTTCGCCTGGATAGATGGGCTTATCCTTCACGGGAGTGTGTGTATTAGTGAGTGGAGCTGTGTAGGTGCGCAGTCGACAGTAAGCTGCAGTAGTGCAGCGAAAACTGGCGGATACATAAATAAACACAGCTGCATCTGGAATTTCCCTCGCGCTGGTGGTTGGTGCACGAAATGGCAAATGTTACTGCGATTGAATATTGACAACGTGTGCATGCGTGCAAAATTTTCGCCTTTTGGAAAAGTGCATTCCAGGTAGTGCTGCCGTGTGTTGATGAAAACTGGGTCGATTTTGGTGGAAAGCTGGTCGTGAAAATTGTATGCCTTTAAATGTGAATGAAAATATTTTACTGGCGGCGCTGTGTTGTGAAAACTTATTTTCGAGAATAAATTTTGAAAAAAAACGACCGTGAACCTATTTTATCTTAAAACAACCGACGAAACAGTTTCAGATAGGCTCCTTGTTTTTTTAAATGTGTTTTAGAACAGACCGCTTTTGAGTTATTTTTCTTTAATTCTTGTGATAGTTCAATTAAAATGTAGAAGAAGATTTTTTCTAAAAATAATATTTCACTTTTCTTTCAACCGCAAACCATCCAAAAAGGTTTTACCGAACGACATCCGGTAACCGGAAGTTGTAGTGAGCGTGAGTGTGCGAGGTCAAAGTACGAAAATTAGCAAAGAAGTATCGCGTGTGCCAAATCCGTTCGAATCCGCAAGCGACAGCAAAACAGCAACAGTGCACGATGGCAGAAAATAAAGGAATGCTGCTGGCGAAATCCGTCCAGAAACATGCTGGCCGCGCCAAGGAAAAGGTAAGTCAGGCCCGCTCAGTGCATACTTTGATCTTCAGTGTGTGAGGAGCGCATGTATATGGTCTCCTGCGCTCCGCAGCGGTCACATAAACTGATCTTGGGGGCCTTGGAGTAACCCAATCTTCTGCTTCGAATCGAGACCAACTTCCCCGGGGACAGGGGACGATGGGTTTGGCAGAATGTGCGCGCCGTTAGGTTGTTTCTAATTTAAGGCAGGCAGTCTCGCACACCCTCGATCGAATGGCCGCGTCGTCCCCAGTGGCCGGCCGGTCCCGGGGAACAAAAAAACGGTGTGGGCAGTTCGGTTTGTCTGTCACACTGCCCGTGTGTCGCACAGGACACTTGTGCCGTGAACACACTCTCGGTACGACTGAAGCAGCTGTGCGTGAAGCGAGCGGGAGCTTTCAAGCTGACTCGACCCGGCCCCAGTGTGCCCGGCTACTCCCCGTTTCGAACTGATCGGTGTGGGACGTGGTGGCTGAAAATAGATCAGCTCCTTCGGCTGCTTAAACGGCTGTGACGTGATATAACGCATGCTGGTGACTGTTATGTGTCCCATGCGCGCGCGTCACATCGTTCTTTTGGAAGTACGGAATGGTTCAATCTGCTCAGCAACCCTTGCTGTTAGGAATAATCAATGCTTTTATTGTGTGTTGTTATACCACTGCACCACACCGATGAAGATAAAGTCCTAGTGCGAAGAAGGGCTTTTACTTATTCTTCAAATAACAAATATGATTGAATAATACATGTTTTTTATTCAGCTTCCCGAGACGAGACGAAGGCCAAATTCTTCCGAATTTTGTTTTATTTGACAAGCAAAAACTCTTCAGTTTATTGGATTGGATGCTACTGTTAGATTATAAATCTATTTTTAGACAAAACATTTATGAACTTTTCCTATCGCACTTCCTCCTCCGTATCATGTCCATACACTGTCAGCAACAACTTTAGTGTCGCGCTCAGCTATCATAAATCCGTGTTGCATTCCATCATAGTGCGTTAAATTGTACGAGTTGCACAATATATTGTGGTTGCTGTCCATGCAACCGTACACGATACCATTGTGGATGATTCAAT
Source organism: Anopheles coluzzii (assembly GCF_943734685.1). Classification (NCBI taxonomy): domain Eukaryota; kingdom Metazoa; phylum Arthropoda; class Insecta; order Diptera; family Culicidae; genus Anopheles; species Anopheles coluzzii. The sequence goes on from NC_064670.1 coordinate 86,391,484, forward strand.
TTCCGAAAGCGATAATGAAACCTATTCACCAGTAGTCCCAGCCTCTGAACGGCTGGCTCCCTCAGCTGGCTGAATCTGTACCGTTTCGCGCTTGCAAGTAGTAGCACCGTTTTCGGGCGTTTGTGTCGAAAGTCTCTCCTTCGTCTCCGGCCATCAGACGCATGCATGCCTTCACACACACACACACTCAAAATCGTCAAACACAGAAGAAAGGTCCGGAAGATGGCCGAAAAAGAAAGCCACACAAAGCAATACGATGCTGGCCGACCGATGAAAGACTGAAGGAGTTTGAGTTTGGAAGCTAGACTGTCGATATATAGTCGGCATCTCACACAAGTGGCTGTCTCCGGTCCCTGGTCCGGGCGGCAGCATTATCGCATTGAAGGACGCCTCATAATAGATCGGGCCTGGCTGGCACTGGGTGAATATTGTAACATTCTTGCCAGCGGACGGTTTGTTTGGTACAATGTAGCATGTGCTTTCTGTTGCGTGCGCTTTTGTTGGCTTGCTCCAGCACATACTGGCCGTCCTGCGCAGTCGTACGATGCACGAACAAATGCACCTCCACCATATGGACATTGTTCGGGAATTTAGCGTTCCTGGTGGATTTATTATGCGCTAGCTTTAATGGGTCGTGCCATGGGAAAAGACTGCCAAATTTATGAGTTAAATTATGCTTACCACATTGATCGTTCCCTGCCTCCGTTCGCTTTGGACGGGTGTGTGGCAAGTCTGAAGAACGTCTGAGGTACATTGTGGTAGTGATGGGTAAAGATGGGCAAAAATTTGGTGCCGACTCCGATCTGACTCTGATAATTTCGGAACCGTCACCGGAATGTAGGACCGCCCAGCATTTCCGAAGTCGTTCGGAATCGTCTTTACCCCGTCCGGAGTCGCCCGGGGTCGTTTGGAATCAAAGTCAATCGGAGTCGGGCTTCCAAACATAAGCCTGTATACAGAAGTGACAGAATGGCTCCAGTTAAATCCGAACGACTCCAAATGACTCCGATTCCTGTTGACTCTGGTCGACTCCGGACGACTCCGACTCCAGGTGGAACTAGTGGTTCCCATTTTGCCGTAGTCTTAATCGGACTAACAATAGTTGGATCGGAGTCATTTTGGTCGTCTAATTATATTGGAAGAATACTTGAAACTTCCTATCATGGCTTCGTCTTACATGCTTATTCAGCAACCTTTTCCGCAACTTCATATGAAACGAATGATACAGCTCATACGCGTTTATAAATTGTATACACTTTTACGATACTTTGCTCAAGAATGAACTCATCCACCTCCACCTGTTCAATGAACCCCAATGAAGCTGTATAACCATTGCGGGCAACGCACAAATTGGCTAGCGCAGAGATCATCGAGTCCGTATGATGCAGTGTGGGGCCGCTGTGGGCGTTTGAGGTCTACTCCATTACACACACACACACACACTCCTCCGGCTCGATACGATCAGGGAATGCAAATACAAGGCCATCACGTATGCACGAAGCAAAATTGTATCGTCGTTCGGCGGCACACCTGAACGTAAGACGTAAGACGGCTGGAGTTGAAATGGTTAGACAAGGTTCAATCGCCGATGCTGCTTTCATCATCGGCATCTTCGGCGTTATAGCTGCCCTGATCTGCTGGCTTGGTTGCCCAATTTGGTTCGCACACCGTCATCCAGCACCTCCGAACTGGTGACTGGAGCGATCGCACTGGAGCTCGAATTGATCGAGAAAGGTAGCAGCCGGTGTGGTCGCACACATGGCACACTGGGTCGATTAAGCCAATTTTAAAACGCAGTTGCGTTTCGCTTGCAAACGTATTCTTGAGGAATTTAAAAACTAAAGCCGTATTCACAAAAAAAGTTTTTATTAAAAAGTAGTTTATTTTTTCGTTGCAGTTAGAAGTTTGTATTTCACATAACGACCAACAATACTCCTACGAAGTTAAGCTCATTATCGTTTGTTCGAATTGTTATAATTAGGTCCACTTTGTTAGTCATAAACATGTGTCAATTGTTGTTTCCTAAGCGCAGTTAACGGATTTATGAATATGATTCCATTCCTTTGGGTTTTTATTAAGATTAGATATACGCTGTGTTACACAGTTTGCAAGACAGAACAAAGTCCATCGTAGGTAGTCTTTCTTGCATAATGATGATAATATTAAAATACAAGTTCTATTATATGTTCAGGGGTTACATAGTTCTGATCTTAAAGATACAAATATATTTGACTAAGTGTAACAAAAAAAACTGAAATCTTATTAATTTCGTTTGATCCCTGCATTGCTAATTACGCAAACCGACGTGTCTATACATTCCGAGGTGCATGTAAATAGAGTTCTGTGCCAACAGCTGGTCACTGTCTTGCATGTTGCCCGGATCACAGTCTCGATTCAATCCTCGCACTCCATTGCTTTTCCTTAGTATTGTATGAGTATGTTGGGGTTGTTCGAGCAAAAGAATCGATTTTGCTCACTATTTGTGTCTAATTTCAAATCCTTTAACGAACAGAGATCTTTATACCTTATATTATTCGTTTTATCTGTTCAATGCAATGTGAAACTTAACACAATCGTTAGCAATCTCATCACTCAACTCATTCATCAAAAGCAAACTAATGATCGGCTAATGCTTCTCTAAGCGGGGCTTTCAAGTCCCGCCTTGCTATCCCGGGCTATTTCTTTAACTGTTTTGTACACCATGTCTTTGGCTGTGTGTTTTATTGTTGTTGTTTGAAGTGACAGTGGAAAATCGGCAAAAATCCGCTCCGCCCGGCTATTAATAGCCCTCCCACCAATCGGATCGGCACACCCGTGCGAGCACGAGGGAAAACTTATGCGTGTGTGTGTTTTTGTTGTTGTTGTTTTTGCTAGTAGATACTGCACCTATCCCACCAATTCTAAACCGAGAATATGGTCGAAGTGTGTGGAGATTCACAGGCTCAGCACAGTGCGCAAGGAAAAGTTAAATGAAAAACAAACATCACGGAGGGGAAAATTGTGAGCCAAGCGCTCGAGAGCTGAATCGTTTGATGAAAAACAAAAAAAGAGAGAGAGAGAGAGAGAGGAAGCACCGTGCCGTGGATTGCAGTTCTAATTTTGGACCAACTCTCCGCACAAACTGACCCCCTTTGTGCGTTGATATGTTCCCAGCGAGGTTTCTTTCTTATTCCCGTTTCGTTTTTTTATGTTTTTTTTTTTCTCGCTTACCAAGGATATAGAATCCCTCGACGCACTTATAAGTGTGTGTGTGTCGCTCATAAAGAGTACACACATTGGTGTGGATAAGATCACTCTAAGAACGGTGTATTTTGTGTGTGACTGTTGACTTTGCTTCGCGGTTGTGCGTCAGGGCTCGTTTCTAATGGTTTACTCCTGTCTCTGTGCAGTCACTTCAACTCCACGGCGCGCAAGACGTGCGGCGGTGCATTGCTGGTGGTCAACGAATGTCGCCGGCGGAGGAGAAGCGTGTGGCGCTAGAGTGTATTTTTAACGGCCAACGCAACTGTGGCCGATTGTCACCCTGGATCGTTCAGTGCGTTGCGATTGAGCCGAGCTTCCTGGCAACGGGGGAGAGAGCTACGTGTAACGAATTCGATCTATTTGTCCATGGTTACGTTTTTGGCAAACGATCCCCAGACACCACCACACTTACACAGCTATGCTCTACCGTCCCCCCCCCCCCCCTGCAAAAAAGAAAGGCGTTTATATAAAAAAGCAGACCGCTTTTAAGCGCAGTTTGAGGTTTTAATCTTTATAGTCATTCATAAATTCCGTGCGCGACAGATACGACGACGGGATTGCCGATGGTTGAATCGTACGTTGGGCCGCACAATCCTGCAGGTTGCTGAAGATAATTTGTTCCTGATAAGTGAAAAATGACAACTGCGGAAGCGAGATAAGATCTGGAAAAATTTGGAGCAACTTTGGCGCACTTTGTGGGCATGAATGTGGGTATAGTCGTTATTGCTCGAAACATTGGGCACTGAACGAAGGAAAGATGTAAGCATTAAGACGTGGTCATTTTTTCGTGAAAATGAAATTAGAAAGAATAAATTAAAGCAGTTTGAAAAGTTTTAGTTAAAAAAATGCTTTGCGAATAGAACTACGCGGCAATACGGGGGAACTTCTGGAAAAGAAGTGCACATTGTTTTTTGTTTTGTCAGATTGTCTGGTAGCGTAAGATAAATAAATAAAAATAGTAAATAATAATAAAAGTTTCAAAGAGCAAAAGAAAGGAGGAACGAATAAAGACGATAAAGTTGTGAAATTTACCTAACATAAAAAATAAAAATGATTTATTCATTAAATTTTATTTAAAAGGTTTCTCAAGTAGGCTCTACACCATATACAGTATAATATTAATGGTAACTCGAATGATCTATTCATTTCATTGGGATATTTGACTAACAATTGGAGATGCAGATTTGAAATTTTACCAATTTTAAATTAAGCTGTTTGAATGTGAAGAAGTGAATCAAGCTCAAAAAGTAAAATGTAATTAAAATGTTTACTAAGTTTGTTTACAGGAATTCTTGATTTCGAAATAAATCATCGAAAGTTAAACTCTTTTGTCTCTGCTGCCCACTCCCTGCCCAGAATGCCTTAAATTAGACGATACCTGTCACCCTTTAATGTGGGTCATTTTGGTTACGTACTTAGCACCACTTCCTGATATGACCAAGTTAACGTGCCTTTCTCCGCCGGTCTGCCTCCGACGACGCGGGCAAGTGGTTTGTTTAGCTTCGCGACAACTTTAACGACGGTCGGCTAATATGCGAAATATAATTAGGGCAGCAGCATGGTGTATTAATTAGCGTCAACGTGTGCTTTGAGCCCATTCTTTTTTTTATTTTCTTTTTTTCTTTCAACACCGCATCGTGGTTAAGGGCGTGAACTAGCCTATCTAGCGATCATTGCTTGCTGGGCTACCGGTTCCCCGGTTTCATTATGGCTCCACTCGATAAGGAAGCTGGGGAGCAAGCGCCTCGACCACGTGACGCAACCTGGTGAAGAAATCGGACTTTGGCTAGAGATAGCAAGTCTTTCAACAAACTAGTTTCCATGCACACAGACACGTGTCCGGGCCTGCTATTGGTTGTTTGGTTTTACAATATTTGTCTATACTGTTCTAAATTAATAAACTACAGGATTAAAGAACAAAACGAGATCCTACATTATTACTAAACCTACTGGAATCGATAATTGATTGTGTTTATTTCTAGTGTGATATTCAAATTCTGCTCCATCTTGTTTATCCCTCTTGAAAGCTTTTAAAGCTGTAGCCTCCCTTTTGCGGTACTATATTGTTGGTCGCTTGGGTGTACACTTTTGATAAAACGAGACTACTTCACGCAGTTCGGGTGTTGCGCTCACCTCAGAGTGTGATGCGAATCAAATACGCAAATAACGTTGGCGTCTAGCGTGCGAAGGCGTCATCACACGAGCGATCAAGGAAGTGATCGGTGCGTAGAAACGCCAGGGTGACACACACGGTGACGCCGCCCGTTCCTCGACACGAACCCATAAAAGGTGCACACAACACGACCGCGCACACCACCCAGGCCAAGCAACTTCCAGTGCTGTGATCGAATGCGAAGCTCCACTTTTCTGAAGGAGTTGTTTTTTCCTTCCCTAAAATTTCGCACTACCGCTGTAGTCGGTGGGGATGATTGTTGCGTGGGGGTCACCTTATGGATTCGATATGACATTCAGAATAATACTCTCCAGCTCTCTCGGAAGCTTGGGAAGAATTTCCTGCAAGACCATATTGTTGAATACACTACAGAAATTAACGCCGGAGCCGTTTGACATTCTGACAGGCGGCGACCGCTCGATGGAGGTACGGCAAGTCACAACACAACAACGAAAAAAGCTTCACGCGTCGTCGTGTTTCTACTGGCGATCACGGGCACTGGCAACAAGCCTGCCTGGACAGTGTATTTATTTTTGTGAGTTTTTTTTTCCTGTTTTTACGATCTCTTTCTATCTCTCTTTCCCTGACAGCCGTTTGCCTGTGAGCTGCATGACGCAACCAGCTTATGCCATCCCGTGACTTAGATTTGGGTAGAACACTGATCGCGTACCACATGGTACACAATTTCGATATAATGCAATAGTTTAGATTATTTTAATTTGAAAAAACGCTACCGAAACGTTTTGGGTGGTGAAAAGTGTCTTAAAATGGATGGAACAAGTTTCAAGCATTGTTTATTTTTAGCGATATTTGCGATGTGAAAAGCGCAATGTCATACTAGCTTGTTTCATTCGTTCTTATCATTTGTGATATCAATAAATCGATCGAGCAACGGGACCGTCTTGAGCTGATACCAACTGCGTCTGATATCGTACATACATCGATAAGAGAGGATTGACAAAACATTAACACTATGATTTGACAACAGGGCAAACGACCTTTACAAACGATGTTGAGCGTGTGTCGAAGTCGAAGTTTTTTTTTGCAGCAACAGATATGAATCGAATCACTTGTTCCGATGATAATTGAACTGTTTACATTAGGATGTAGTAATAGTACCAATAAGCACATTTACCACCGGCCAAAGGGTTGAGTAAGGGGAGAGGAAATGTTTGGCAGATGTGTTGCGGTGTACACGGCACGAAGGTGATAAACTTTAGACACCCGGTTTGAAAGCCAAATAAGCTTAAAGAATTCACAAGCCCACAAGAACGCCATGCGACGAAAAAGAGTTTGCTGGGCACGAATTGAAATCGCCAACTGGCTATCTCGTTCCCATTGCTAGACATATTGAAGTATGTCTGGGGAAGTGAGGTGAGGATTGGGGGAGGTGAGGATTGAACATAGAGTGGATTGAAATCACGACTAGATAATTATCACACCTGCCTTATCTGACGGATAGGCCAGGCTGACGTCGTTTGTTCATGTGCCAGATAGCTGTGTGAGGTTGCTTTTCGCACCTACGGTCTGGATGAGATACGATAAAGCTGAGATGTCGTTGGGACATCGTGAACTATTGTGTCGTTGGCCTAGCTTTTCGACTAGATTCTATAATATGTGAATTTATTTAGTTCACGAAATACCTTTTAATACGTATTAATATAGTAGGTAATCCATTCAGAACGATCAAAACTGTTATGGAGATTCCTATTTACTATGATCTATCCTTTTGTAGTGATCATGGTCGTCACTTAAAATACATTAAATGGATTGGATAATCGTAGGTGCTCGGATCATAATGATCTCTCTGGCAAACCAGGTGGAATAAATCTTAACCATGTAACGTTCAAAACGTTAGATATTGCACATAATACATGCTAGTATTGTAATAGAATGGCGTTTTTAACCGTATTTGATGTGATATCTACTCTTTTGTGCTGTTTTTCGTACTTTGCTGTGATTTGATTGTTGGATGTCGGTAAATTTAAACTATTGAGCCTGTATTGTTAAACAACAGTTACATTTGCTGAATATCAAATGACCCACGCATGCCTAGTGCATTCTAGAATGTAACTGACTCATGATGCCCTCTACTACCTGGTGCATGTGTTGATGGTAGTTTCGATGCACAACGTTATTACGTCAAGCAGCAGCAATCTTTTCACAAACCCCTCCCGCAGAAACGAACAATCTTTTAAAAGTTTTCCTTCGCGAATGCAACGCAGATGAGTGATAGTCTCTTAGTTGACAAGTCATTTTAACTTGGCTGACATTGAACCGTCGCACTAGCCAGCAACTTGCCAGAACTAGCCCCCCTACTACCTACCTGCAGTGAACAGTGTGATATAATCTCATCTCCTCCAACGTGCGCGGCCACCAAAGCTCTGACGTTTCCGGAAGACGGGTAAAACGTGCGATGTGAAAATAACGACCGCTGTGTAAGGCGGCACATTCAAATCGGAGGACCGGGGCAGAGTTGTTATACCGTCCCTAAATGTTCCGACGGGGCCTCCAATTAGCGCAATTGGTGGAACCCGTAGTGTTAGTGTCGCTCAGTATTGTTTGTGTTAGTATCCGTATTGTGCTTCGTTGCAATATCGAATTACATGGTGCATCTATCCACACAAGGGTGCCGTCTAGAACGAGTCACCTGTGGGTTTGTAGGCGCACGTGTAACCAACAAAACAAGTTTCATCACATACACTTAAAAATGTTACCAACACTGTTTTATAATAATTCGAAAAGAGGGGTTGCTTTACGCTGGTGTACGTGAGCTCGGGAATTTCACGTTTGAGAATCATTTGCATTTAGGCTTACCCATCATTCCGAAGGGTGCGGGTGATGTCGGTGTGAGTTCTAACGGAGAAGAAGAGGTCGCTTATCTCAGCTTGATGTCAGCACCGCCGTATAACGTTATGTTGCACCTTCACCTGTTTCGTTTTTAAGTTTTCGTTATTTGAAACAGGAATAAGAGGGCGAATGTACCCACACTATAGAATGACAGGTATTTAAATGACTGCTTGGGATATTGATGATTGTCAAACAGATTGTCATATAGTTTCAGAACAGATAAATAAAACTCCCTAACAAGAATTATTGATCAAACCAATTTTCTTTTACATAAAAACAACACAGTTTAACCAAACATTTTGCTCACAATAGTAATTAAATACCTTTTCCCTTCTCCCTATAGGTACGTTTCTTGCATGCCCCAGTTCATAAGAGCATTCTCTATGATTGAAGGTAACATTAATCCGAGAGGCAATCGAAAAGCGACAAAATTAGGTAATCAAAGATCTATGCTATCATCAGCAGTGCTACAACACTCATCAAATTCTTTTGTCGGCAATGCTTGAAGCCACTAGACGGTATTTTAGACATGTGTGTGTGTAAAAATAAATCCATTTCAGTAAGTTCAAGCACTTTTTACAGTTTCTCAAGGATGGTAGAAAACTAGAAGAAGACAAAAAAATACACGGTCGCCTTCAAGTTCATCCACCGGCAACCGACGACCGGCTGTATCACAGAAACCCATCCTCCTCCCCAACGTTGACGTGAGAATTTAACGCATGTTATAAAATGTCCCCGCAAATTGAAGGCAAACCCCGCCGTGTACTACAGCTCTGCTAAGCACAGACGGAGATATTTTCGATTTCCGAACCGTTCATCACAGCCCCATTGCATGGGAGCATTGAAAGTGTGACGTAAGGTGGAGTATTTCTTCTGTCCGCTTTTCCGCTTTTCACATGTGTGGATCGTTGATCACGGAAAAATTGGGCATAAGTAGGAGAGCGGGCATGTGAGGTATAGGGAAGCGGGTGAAACATGCTCGACTAAAAATACGCCAAAATACACGACCTGGCGTGTACCGAACCAGACCTGGCAACAGGTTCGGGAGCAGATGAGACCGATTTTTGATGAATATTAGTAGCCTGCCGATGGTGGGAAAAAGATGCTCAGAAGTATTTGCTCTGACGAGACCCCTCTGTGACCGACGACGCGTGTGGAAAACAGTGAAGCGTACGGGAACGAATGGATGGGACAGATCTAGTATCGAAGGAAATTGTTTTTCGTTTGCTGGTTTTTGTCACACCATGCCGCGATGGGTTTTAGGAGATGGGACATTTTTTCTCATACATGATGCATACATGCAGCATTCGTTGCTGTCTAACCTTGAGACTAGAAGATGTTAGAGATTTATAACCACCACCTCTGAATGTGAACTGAATCTAGTGTGTGTGTGTGTGTGTGTTAGTGTAAGTAGACATAAAGAGAGAGACAGAGAGAGGGACTAGGTCGAGCATTAGTCGATTGATGAACCTTGGTGGTCCGGTGGCAGTGTAGTTTCAATCTCGCGTCTTGCAAAATGTTAGGTTCGTGATCATGTTGCGATGTTCTCACCTTTCGCTAGTGGCATGAGCTGGAGGTAGAGATGAGCTAAAGCAATACGATACAAGCGCCTGATACACAATGTCTGGCCGACGCACTGTCCCGCTTTTGTTGTTCAAGAAGAGAGGGTACCATTATTGTTAAGTAACTGGCAAACACAATGCCCTTTAATGTTGCAAAGTTGCAAAAGCTGTTCGGTGACAAACAATCATTGCTGTGGAGTACTGCTGAATAAAAATAGAAAGATAGAAGCGTCATTTTCAGTTATCGTTAGGAATAAAAGAGGGAAAGAGAATTAGAAGACACAACAGTAAAGTTGAGCCGTTCCATTTGCTTACAAAGTCACGTGCCTGCCTAGTCACTAATACATTGGACGCAGCAAATACACCGCTCAACAAGTGTTCCATAATAAGCCACGGCAGCAACCGGTATGACACCGTTCGACGTCATCATCGTGCGGTAGTGTATAATACGATTGACCAGGTCATGGAAATGCCGCTCGGCTGTAGGCCCTTCCGCGCCCAGCACAGCAACTGACATACACAGCTCGGCTGCTCGGTACGTTGTTTTGCGTGTTACGAATTGTGGCCTCCGTTCCGTGTGGCCGTTGTTCCGTACGGCACGTCCTTCGAAAGAAGCGGCCAACCAGTCACGCTCTCAGTCAGCGATAGTTTGTTCTGCTTGGCTAGATTCATGCACGATTAGCAGCTTTGCTTTAGAGCCTGACAGGGACACGATTGCTTCTTGAGTGAACAGTGATCCAGGAATGAAAGGAAGGAAATACACGAAGTAGAGGCAAAGTCAACAAAGACAAAAGCGTTTGACAAGCGTCAGAGCCATAAAGGTGGCGAGTGCCATCTCACGTGCCTTAATATGGCAGGTTCTTCAGGGCAAAGAGAAAAAAAAGTCTCTTTTTTGTTGTTTCATTTGCAGCTGGCTAATATTCCCCGTTTTGGAGGAAGATGAAGCCCACGTGCATCACGATCGCTTTTGGACAGTCGGCTCTCGGGTGGTTGACGGTCAGTTCAATTTGGGGGAAAACGTAGGCGGTTTGATATACGATCGGTTTGCAGCCAAGCATCTACAAGCTTCGGTGTCATGTTGCCCGATTGTATAGCCATTTCGTCATTCGCTTAATGGAAAAGAGAACAGCAAGATTATGAAATGATTAAACCATCCTTTTGTAATTTGTATCATCGTCGTTTATGAAGTTCTTTCAATATAATGACCATGATCAGTAGCGGCAATAAGATGGTTTTGCAAAAAAGATCCCCATCGCACATTAGCAGAATTTGCAGAAGGAATGATTAATGCCCCTGACACACAGACGACCCCTCCTTATAGTACGCGTATGAAAATCTAAATTAAAATAATGCCTGCATCCGATGCGGTGCTGTGCTGGTCGTTTCTGGTGGTACATTGCACACATATCACACCTAACACACAATTGCCCATTTCAGCCAGATCGTCAATTACTGCGACGATGGGGGTGGTTCCCCTTTGTGCCGCCGTCGTTATTCCATCATCATCCTCACCGAGAAAAGGTACGCTAAACGCCAGCGCGACCGATCAGTTCTGATCATTCGCTCCAACCTCCCGGGGTCGTCTCAATTAACTGTAACGACAAGGGATGTTACTCAACCGAGCGCCGAGCCGGTCCGAGCCGTTGTTTATGTGCTGCTAATCAAACGAATTTCATAACGATACCGATTCGCACGACCACACGTTGCCTGCCCACCTTCAGTGCTTCACTCACTCGGTGCGGTGCGTTCGTTTCACTTTCCTCGCCGGTTCTCCGCTTCTGCCGATCGGATGGCGTTGTGGTACGGGCATCAAAGGCATGGAAAGCATTACCATCGCTTCACCATCGCTGATTGATCCATTGCGCACTCGAGAGGACTGGTGCGACGGAGTGTAGTACATCTTCGCATTGCCACACTTTTCCACCAGGTTCGAAGTCATTGCCGTCTAGCCGGGCGTTGGAGATCGGAACCGTCCCACCTGTGTGCCGTGTGCAGAGTTGAGTGAACGTGCCAAAAGTGTCCGCTCAGAAGACACATTCATCACGACACGGAGCCGCGATTGTAGCGAGCGTCATTCGGCCGTGACGTGCGAGAGATGCAGTAAGGAGCACGATCGTTCGATAGCGACGGAAATTGCATCTTCGTGCCGTGGATGCACCGCTGGCTTTCGATCGGTCAATTGTTTTGCACCCGCCCGTCACGATGATAACGATTGGTCAATGCTACAACTGATCACATCGCAAACTCATCAGGCGGATAGAATGTTCAGTTTCGGAAAGGGGAAAATGTTTTTTGGACTCTCTATTTTCCGCAGAATATATAAATGAGTTCCTTGCCATCTTGCGACATGAATAGATAGTGCGTTTATAATATTTCGTCTCAGTGATTGAGTTTATTGGGTATTGGAAAACCCAATTCCTCCCAACGCACTCGTAATCGCAATTCACAGATGCACTGTCACAAAAAAACAAGCTCATCCGCACGCCTTTATGCATTCGCTAATTTCCATACATTGCAAAAAAACACGCTCCCCGTGTAATTTCATCTATGAGAAAGCTAGACGAACCGTAAAGTCATCATCATCATCGAAACGGTACGAAATGCATACAAGTTTGCGTGGCCTTTTGGCCTTTCTCTCGGCCAGCGACTTTCTCGATTCTCTACGATTCGCGTTTGGCGCGTAGCGGAATGGCAAATGTCGTCGTTCGCATGCGGAACGAACAAGTTGGCTCCTATTCCGCGGCCCGGCGTACATATCAGCCGCACCATCGATCGACACCACACCGGCCGAAGATGATACGTTCGTGCACTTCAGCAACCGATTTGCTGATTTGTAACGTTGTGTGGGAAGGGAGAGGCACGGACGAATAGTTGGATGCACCTGAGCACCGAGCGGTACGGAAATAGCTCATTTGCATTGTGAAGATGGTGGTGGTAGTGGTGGTGGTAGTGGCAGTTGTGTACATCTGGTCGATTGAGAATCACTTACATTCGCTTGCACTGCAGTGTACTTCCCTTAAGCGGTGGTTCCATCGGTGTCTAATGATGATGCCCCCCGAATTGAAGGCGGAAGGAATCATCCCTCGCCAGTCACTTCCCGTGCCGACAACGGGAAAACATATACCGTGCAAGATGAAGGAAAGTGGCATCCAATTTCTAATGGCGCGTTTTTGGTTTAAATTACCGCGCTAAATCGCTCGTGGATGTTGGGAAAGTTGAGGCTTAATTTTCAATATACACCGTCACAAAAGGGACACTGCCAAAGTTTTTAATTCAGGTAACTTTAAACGCAATTATATTTCAAAACATTGCAAAACATCTACGGCATTTTTTTTAATAAAATTTGATAGTTCGAAAATTATTTGCATTGGAATATTTTATGCATTATTATTGTTACTATTATTCTTGTTCTTATCCCAGGTATATATCGTAGTCCGCTAAAGGCCTGTCTTAGTCCGTAATTGGCAGGGCAAATCTGTGGTTTTTTGGTTTACAAGTAGCCGAAGTCAGTTCTTCCAATGCAAGGTCGGTCTATACGAAACTGGTGTGCTCTCTAGAGTGACTCCGATTCCGATCCTACTCCGGCTATTGTTAGTTCGATTCCGACTTCAGCAAAATCGGAATCACTACTTCCACCCGTCGGAGTCACCCGGAGTCGGAGTTGTCCAGAGTTGTCCGGAGTCGATATTCCGGGCAACTTCGGTCGGCTCCAGACGACTGCGACTTCGGACAACTCGCGATGAATCCTACTCCAGACGACTCCGGACGACTGCGGACGACTCCAAACGATTACGACTTCGGACAACTTTACTTTACTCATCACTAGTATAGACAAACGATCTTTCCTGGCATTCTTTAAGCTACTGATCACGCAAAAGATACGGATTTAAAATTGATTATTTAGATCTATCGCAATAAACATGCCACATGAGGAGAGGAAGAGAAAGGGTGCTCTGCCAGAGTCTACTTCTTCAAAGTAAGAGTTGTGTAAAGCCAACTACACAAAACGCTGCTTCATTTACACTCGTAAATAGTGTTCTAAAATTGAGTCATTAACAACCCCCTTGACTTGCTTGCATTCACTTGAATCACAGCGTGCCTCACTTCAAACATTCCAGAATCACACTACGGTTTACGACCCTTACGAACACTGCTCCGAACGTTGGCACAATTTGCCGGCTTAGCGTACTTTCTTGGCTTAGGATTTGTGCACTCACACCATCCGTCACCCTAAAATCACGTTTGCAGCGTGCTTACACTGTCGCTCTCCCCCCTTATTTCCGCCTATCCGCGGATCAGCATCTAAACATACTACCCCGGTATAATGCAAGTGAAGATAATTACTGTTTCGAAACACAACGCGCTCCCTGCTGCTCGTGTCGGGCCCCAAAACCACCGCGCTTCCCCATGTATGTCGACACTATTCTAACGCCTGGCCATATTAAATTAGATTAGAAAGCCAGCCAAATGAGTTCGGCGAAGCCGTGGAATAGCCTGGCACCGCGTTCGCTGTTCGAACTCGGCGAAAACCGACCGTTTACCAGCCAACACAGCAGCGTTGGGGAGCTCTCGCGTACGCCTATTGTAGAGGCCTATCGATTGTCACGTGCTGGCTGGTATATCGGTGACAGTATCGAGCCGTCCAATGGAGGGTTAGTTTTCTGCGAGAAAAGTTACAAAGCAAGTGCAACCTTCAACGCGTTAACAAACTGAAGTAATCCATCTTGAAGTCGTTCGGGAGGAGAGTGAAACAAGTTAGTTTATTTTAGAGCGATAAAGTCGCTACGTGTGTGTCACATTGGCAGTTTGTAATAGACGTTTCGTTCGGTGTTTTTTTTTTTAACTCGAGGAATACGATATTGCTCTAACCCACTGCCTGCCTGCCCGCCTGCCTGCCATTAGCCTACTAACTGTGCTAATTTTAACGTCGATATATGTGTTGCTGCGAAGGGCAGCAGCTGAAGGAATCTAGCGAAGGGGTATTGTTGGTACAGGCTTCACGATTAGATCCGATCGTCAGATTAGGCACCAATGAGCGCGGAAGGACAGATTGTTTAGTGTGACGGATACTTAGCAGCTCCGCCAACGAGGACAACTGCTCCTGAAGAGTCGGTAGCAGAACAAATCTTTTTCTTTATATTGTTTTTTTTTGTTGTCCTCTTTAAGCACTCGCCCTATATTCGTGTCCGACTATTTAGCAGGATTATCGACAGTTGAGTTAAGATTTTTCTTCTCCTTCTTGCTCTCTTTTAAAGTAGATTCGTTTATGCAGTGCACTATGCAAGAAGTATTACCTTGTTGCAGCACAGCGGGTGAGTGTGTGTGTGATCGTGACGGCGGTGCACATAAAAAAGGCGTAAATGGAATGCAATAGACAACAACATCAAGCTATGCAGAGCATTGGCAAGGTTATTCACAAGCCCATGCCGGTGGTGTCTTGTTTGGTGGCGCCCCCTCCCTTGCTTATCCTGTCTGGTGGGAGTTTGTGCTCCGCGTGTTTGGCGTCAACACCTGAACAGTCGCCGGTAGTCGAACATACCAACGCCATTCAGTCGTCGGAAGCTCCCCCACCAATCCGCCAGGGTCATCAGGTTCTCCCACGTTCTAATTTGGGGTGTCGTGCTTCAGGGGAAGAGGGGTGGTATTCCTTCTTTTGCCTCTTGAGTGTTTCGCTTTCAACGTCGTCCCACCACACGCAAAGCCGAGCGACGTCTCGTGCAGTGGCTATATGAAAAAGTATTAGAGTTTTGGTGGTTTCTCTGTACACATTTACCCTTTTCTTTTCCTTCATCCACCACCTACGCACCTACTTCACCTTTCGGCTGCATCCCACGCGAAATAGTGTCGTCAGCAGAAAGATGCACGCCTCCTCTAAACAAGGCACTCACTGTTTGTGACACATCAAACGAGCACTCATCAACCGTTTGTTTGCTAATCAAAAGGTTCCCGAGTGGTGCTCCAAAATAACTGAATCACCCCTCCTGTCGGCGAGCGTTCATTGTAAAACAGTGGGAGAGGAACGGTTCATTTTGGGACGGTTCCAGTCCGACCGACGGTGCATCTGAGCGATGTTATTAGGTGCAGCTTGAAGCACCTCTGAACTGCAACTGCAGCTCCCCTTCTCAAACTAACGACCTGTTTGAGTGGGAATGTGTCTGTGTGTGCCTAGCACATTCCATTTCGTTGTGGAGCACTTGAAGAAGCTATGCAGTTTTCACCTTGTTTGTTTGCCTTTTCCTGGGCCACGGGGCGCACCTCCCACCATCCCCAGCTGATGTTTCCGCGTGAGTGGAGCGCACGCGAGCAGCTCAAGAACGAGTGCGATTAATCTAGATGCAGTGTGTTTAAGTGTGTCAGCAGCGGCGGCAACAGCATGACACGAGGAGGTCATGTCTCTCTTCCCTTCAAGCATAAACGTTGGCGCACACAGGTGCGCTGTCGTTTTGGAGTGCAGTTACCCAGTGGCCCATATTTTGTTTTTGTTTTGGTGCTGGCCTACAGTGTGTTGTTTGCATACCGAGGGAAACACGCAAAACATTCACGGCGATGCCGACGAAAAAACCCCACATAATAAAGTGTTTTATTTTCAACTTTTTTTGGGATATGCTGCAAAATACGACCGTTGTGTCAGTCAGCTTTAAAAAAACAAATGTTGCATATAAGTTTTAGACTCCTTGCGAAGGACAACTGAGTGATGCAAATTAAGTAAAAAAGGGAATCCTCGCAGATGAACTTTTGAAAATGAATAGGTATTTGATCAAATTTGACTTAGTTTCCAGATAAATGCTCAAATGTAGATTAAATTAGAAGGTGTATTCAAATTAAAGATAATTTTAAATAAAAAATAAATAGACATTTTAATGTAATGAATCATCGTGAATCCCGATAAACAATAGATTAGGGCCGCTTTCACGAAAAGATTTGTTGCTCGAAAATTCCTATCAAAATAACATTTGTCCTGCTTAGTAGAAATCGGGCAGATTTCGGCTAATCCTTTTCGAGCTGTTTTTTTCATTCGCTGTTCAGGATAGCACGAATATTTGCTTGTAATCTTTTGACAATTTCAATGCAATTTGGCATTTAAATTCAATTTCGGGAACTCTGCGCATGGGAAAACATATGCCTAATAGTTTTAAATGATTTCAAAACGGTTTAAATGCATATTATTGCTTGTACTTATTTTCGAAAAAATAGCCGTTTTAGAACGTACGAAATAATCGTTCTTTAGAAATGCAAAACATTTTGGAAATAATATTTTTGACGATGGAAGGAGACAGATTCGCCATCAAACATTAGTTCTGTTGAAACGGAGTTATTAACTTCGCTACACATTATAATTATCGCCAAATCCTATGAATTATTGTACTTAAATAAAGTAATATAAGATCATTAAAAAAACAAATAAGTTAGAGTTTAATATCAACCAACACAAGAGAAATTAAATATTTTAAGCATCAAAAAGAACTCTCATGTCATGACCCCAAAAGTCTATTTTTCTTGATAATGACAATAAAGAGATTAAAAGTTTGCACGTTTGTTGTTCTTGTTTGCTTTGTGGCAAAATATCTGCTCTCTCCCTAATTACGGACGATATTATTTACGATCCATCTGCAAAAGATAGCAGTACAAAGGCAAAGCGCGAAAACAAACAGACGCCCTAGAAAACTTGGAATTTATCAGCGACAAGATAAACCTATGTTTTCCTTTTGCCCAGCCGTGTAGCACACGACACAAGGTTGGTGCGGCTAGAGATTCTTTTGCATGAATCATAAAGCGATTGCAATGCTGCATTTTTGTCCCCCGTTATGTGGTACCGGTCAAAACATGGTTAAACATGTTTTTTCGTTAAACTTGACAATGACCGTTGCTTTTGCTGTGTTTTGGTGTTTTACCGCCGAGTCGGTAATGCTTGTGTCAACTTCGTTGATTCAAACACTGTAACGTTAATACTTGCATAACGCTTCATTTGCATGATGGAGAGCTTAAACAAACTGCTCGATTTGAATGTCAAGCAGCTTGTTTCAACTATTAGTAGTGTGTAATGTTTGTGACATTCTTTCTGGGTCAGCACTGCGATACAATTTGATTTATTGGCACTTTTGTACGCTATCGGTCACGATGAATACCGACAGATTGGTGCAAATGGATTCATTAGACACCCAGGTTCCGTTTGGTCGAGAGAAAGTCGGTCTACCAATACCGAAACCCAAACTTCGGCGACATGTTCAAATTGCTTTCGCACGACTATCGTGTCCGTGTGACTAATGAGTGGCGGATGTGTTGGAAAAGCTTCACCCTGCCGCATAAAACGTTATTCTATACAGTATCAAGCTGCTAATAGGCGAAAGCTTTCTAATTGGAAATGACCAAACTTTTCGAATTCGTGTTCCCATTTATCGACCCACACCAGGGTGACTTTTAAATCCAATTCTTACAATTTTACCAAAGTTTTTCTCTTGATGAGCAGCACACATAATCAGCTTTCCCAAAACCACCGGTTCAAAATCGATCTGCCGAAACAAAAGCATTGAAAGAGAGAAGAGAAAAAAAACATACCCACACACACACACTCACTACAGCAAAAGGGTTACCATTGATGCTTACATTAAATTTAAAGATAATCATTGTGTGCCCTAAAATGGGTAATTTTCTCATAACGTTCCGTGCCTTCCTCGCTCGTGCACCTCCGTGCACCTTATGCAGTATGGTAACGGTGTTTAAAAAATTTCCACCCCCTTTTCTCAACGGCCACTCTCTGGCAGCCCTCCACGGCCATTTCCTTCTCCCCAACCACAGCTACTTTTCTGTTTTGTTTACCATTTTCCGGTGTTTGAGCAAGAGGTCTTAACGCAGCTGCGCGTGAGAAATGTGCCCTCTCATCACCGTGCGGCCTTTTAATGGCTTACTTCGAGCGGGGCGCACACTTGCACACCAACAGCACACAGAACAATCCTTCTTTAAGCAAATAGCACTGGAAGCGCAACCCATTTGCATCGGAAACTGCCGATAGACGGTCCGCAATTTGAGATTTCACCATCAAGGTTGCATCGTGACGTTGCACTTTCGCGATCGAAACGCTCACCTGTGTGTGTCTGTGCGCAAAGGTGCGGGAGGAACATGTGCCCACACCACTTACGAAATTGTGCTACCGAAAATAGCTCCAACCATCAACCTGAAGATGGAATAACACCTTCGGCAAAGGTAGCGCGAAACATAAAATGCGCGAGCATCTTCTTTACTATCTTCTCTCTCTCTTTCTCTCTTTCTTTCTCTCTCTCTCGTAAAGTTTCCGAGCATAATAAAACTACCGACGGCTTTCCTCCAAACTTTCACTTGCACATCCTCATGCCTCGTTGTCGTGACGATCATCCTCTGACAGATTCACTGCACCGTCATCGCGCTTGTGGGGTGGTCGGGTCGTGAAGTGAAGTGAACTGAAAATAAAACATATTTTTGCTTTTATGTTTTATTTTACAATAATAACAATATTGAAGTTTCTGTTTCGTTTCGAGTTGGCAGATGGGAAAGTCATACTTTTGTAACGATTTCTAAGCGCATTAATCTTCCGCTAAACAAGTGGTGAACGAACGATGATGGGGAGAGACGATAATGTAAACCACCCGTTTTGTGGTTCAACTTAGAGCTGCTGATCAAAACAAAGTTTTTAACCAATTCCGGCCAATTTCATTGTTGCGTGGGCTTTCTTCCGTTTGGATTGCGTTGGTTGAGCTCATACATAAATGCTTAATGAATATGGTAGGGTTTTATCCACGTCACTCATTACGTTATGAACTTTATCATTCCTTGCTTCACGCAAATGTGTTTCTAAGTTCTAGGCCAAATTTTCTGGATTAACGAATAATTTATGATATTTACAGAACATACATATCCTGGGCAAAGAATAACGCATTTTACAGTGCGATGTCTTCGATAAACTCCTCTATGAAGCCTGACAAGAAACTTGAATTTCGGATGCCGCAAAAAACCTTGCCAATTATTTTGTGTTAAAATCATATCCTTCCATATCATTCTAACAGACGTTTATTGTACCAGTTATACAAACGAGCGGTTATGCTTGCTCCTTTTCGAAAAAGACTAATATTCAATATCCGCGAAACAGTATTTTAATTACCCCGCATTTCTCAATCCAATCGTCAATAGTTCATTCTGCAGCTGCCATCCTGCCATTACATTCCAACGGTTGATGCTACACATCTCCTCGACTATGATTTTCCCGGACCAGGCCTCACAGCTTCCTGCCGTCTGCCGGATGACGAAGTGCGTGTGTTGCCGTTTGGCTGAAGCGTTCACTTTCACGAGCTTAAGCTGCGTTGCGGAACTGCACCAGCAGTCTGCGGCGGCGCAAAAACAAAACCGTTTAAAAACATTTCCCATTCCACTTCCATTTTATTGCGCAGCGCCTCGATCGGTTGGAAATCGGTTTTATCACAAAACGATAAAAACTCGATTTTGCTTTTGCCACAATATCAAAAGGCCTCCAGTAGCCGGCAGTGATTTGTCGTAAAATGGCTGATCGCGTAGTGATAAAGCAAACTCGCGACCGGTGCTCCGGGTCCTGCTTGCTACTACTTTAGCATAGTTCGGCCACAGTTTTTGCAACCTGATCAGATCGGATCGCAGCGAAGGCAGCACACGCTGAGCGCCAATCGTAGTGCAATCGAAAGCAAAAACATATCGGTTCACTGCAAATCAAACTTGCTCGCCGGCAAGTGGAACGGTGCTGTTACATGCTCTTTGCCTTTGACTTGCTACTGCTACTTACACCACTACCACCCGGAGCTGTATTTATTCGGATTTATTCATTCCACGCAAAAAGGGAAAAAGTATCATTGTTGGGAAAAAATCGAAAAAACCTCTCGCTTATGATGAGGTTCGTAAGTTTCCACTGTTTTCACACACGTGCAAGATTAAGCCTTGGTTTGATTTGAGCGCGAGATGCAAAAATAAATAAATAGACAAATCCTCGAAGGAACTTCAAACACTCCCGAGGTGAGGTGGTGGTGGTTTTACTTTACCGCCGCCATCTGGAAACGCACGGCCGGTGCTCCGAAGAAAGCGCGCATTCTGAATCATCACACGCGGTATGACGTCACGGGTTTATTTTACCCTACGGGAATGGAAGTTTTTTATATGGTTGGGATGTATAAATCAACATAAAGTGTGTTTATCATAAATTTATTTATTCGCCTATCTAGGGTTTGCGTTTTTTGTTGTTGTTATTTTGTTGCATAGTTTCAATGTTTCATTGGGCTTCGGCTGGAACGTGTAATATTGCTAGAGAGGTTTCCACTTTGAATCGATTTTTTTTATTATTTCACTTCTTTTACTTGTTTATTGAATTGAACAGCCTTTTTTCAAAATGTGAACACCATTTATAAACGATTTTCCTAATGTTAAAATAAAGGATTAAGCTCTATACTCAAACCAAACATAGATTTTTAAGTTGGCTTTTTAATATGTTTGCAAGAAAGCAAATAAATTTTATAAAAATGAAAAATCGTAGAATACAATAAATATTAAATACAAACTAATAAAAAGTAGGAAAAAAGTGTTTCAAAAATAGCCCAAAATGTTCTAAAACATAAAAATAACCAATATGTATTTAAAAAATCAGTACAAAGGAAATGAAAGCATCATATCATTAAGGGCGGAATGGATGGTAACAAAATACCAAAATAGACATTGTTGATATATTTCACTTATTGCCAAAACAAATGCTTATGATTTTTTTTTATACATTTCTCTTTGTAATTTTCGATACAATTTTGGCATGAAATTCCTAAGATTTCTTTACCATGCTTTGATACCATTTCGCGTGTTTCAAATTTGTGATTGTTGACGCGTTGTTGGAAAAGGGACCCGATTTTGTGCGGTTGTTTGGATTCCTTCCCGAGTTGACTGACACCATACGTATGTATCCGAGCGACGTTTTGCCACACATGGACACCACCATGATCGTTCCTTTCTCCTACGATCCTACGGGGAGGGTGTACACTTTGCATCGCCTTTCACCAAAACATGCCGTTAACGCCGGCCGGCCGAAAACGTCCAGCACCAGCCTCGGCAGAGGTCGGAAAACCTGTTTTCGACCTGTTGCTCTATCAACACACGTATACACACCACCACAAATGGTACCCCCAAAACGGTTATCCCCATCATCCCTCCTCAATGCATCCCAACTCTCGGAACGGGAATCCCGTCCCCTTTGCCCCGAGGCAGGTCTTTCAACTTGGATGAAATGGAAACCTTCGCCTGTAACAGTGACTACCCTTACATCCTCTCTGTGCCACTGTGCTTCAAACGCAAACCGATAAAAAAGAGTATCGAATAGTTGTTGAAAGAGGAGAAAATATAGATCTGTTAGCCCATAAAAGGGCCCCCCTATGCCCCATAACAAGCACCCTGACCGTGACGTTTTGCAATCGAAAGACGGTCACGGGTGAGGTCGAAATCTGGGCGATAAATGCAGAGAGTTCGTTAAAGAATTCGTGATCGAACCACGCGCGCTACAGCGAACGAACGGAACGGTCACGTGCGTGCCGAATCGCGGGAGAAGTTGTGGCGGAACTTTCTCTCTGGAGCTTCCCTGGCCGGGGATGCCACGACTGGACGGGGAACCTGTTCCGGTGGTGAACCGCCATTCCCGGCGAGGTTTTTAACGCTCCTAGTGTGTATGTGTGTTGTTTTTGTCATCTGGGAGGAAAACTTTCATCCCGTAGCGTTTGTTTGTTGATGCCGATTGCCGTTGTTTGTTTCGTTTGCAGCGCGTGTTTATCAAAGGCGCTGTTAATTAACGCCGCGGGTTTAAAGTGTGCAGGTCGCGCAAACGCAATTGGTTGCTGTTATCCGCGTGCCCAATGGTGTGCCGTTGCAGTGGATGACCTAGCTATATCTTACCGGACGCTCAGATTCCTTGCATTCCTTCCCGTTCAAGCCACGTCTGTGTGTCTGTGTTTTCCGTTGAAAAATTGTTGTCGAGTGTTTGAAAGCGCAAAACATGGGAATGCAACCAATTTTTCCTATTTGTATTGTCAGTCAACACTCAAACAATCACGACACATAACAAAAAAAAAAAGATCCGCAGCGTTACATTTGAATCAATGCTTGTTGTTTTTTGTGTATACGATGTAAACAATGTCTGAGAGGTGCTTTTCATGCTGCCCTTGATTTTTTGTTTTTGTATTTTATATTTAAAAATTTTACGGTATAAATACTTCTGAAGAAACATTTTCTATTTTTAATGGTTGTAAATGTAGTGAATGTTGTAGATTATGGACTATTGATAAACAATGTCAACACAATATAGAGCATTTTTTGTGTTTCTTCTTCTTTTTGGCTCAACAACCGTTGTCGTCCGATGGTTTGCCTGTACCACTTGTGGGCTTGGCTGTCAGTGACTTATTCATTTCCTTCCATAGCAGAATAGTCAGTCCTACGTATGGCGGCACGGTCTAGTTGGGGCTTGAACTCATGACGGCATGTTGTTAAGTCGTACGAGTTGAAGACTGTACCATGAGACCGGCTTCAACCGGTTTGTTAAATAATTTTATAAAATGCTGGAATATTTCAATAATTTACGTGTTGTCAGTAATTTTTCTTGTCGACATAGTATACATACACAGTTTTATTTATATAAAGCTAATATACTGTATATATACTGTACAGGTGAAACATTTTACAAACTTTAACTTAAAAACTTTACATTAAATTAGAATGGTTATTTTCTGCACGTAAATCATAGATAAATACCATCTGACTGGATACACGTCCTTTTTTCTCAAATTGTTTGTTGAATTCTTACGAAAGTTAATTTTCGAGAATAATTGCTAATTTATTCAATTATTTCGAAATCTTAGGCTATGAATCGTTCATGGTGGGCTTTAACCATTGTATTTGATTCATTAAACATTGTTTTTATATCATTACAAGTCATTATAAACGTGTTAATTTGACAATGATGCAGGTGACCATTTTGCTCCACTCCCCTAAATTAAATTTTCCCTTAAATTTCATAACCATTTAACGGACAACATTTTATCCTTTCTGTTTTTTTCTGTTTCTTAAAAATTAATTTAGTGTATACAATTATCAATTTGTTTGGAAAATAATTATACATTTTAGTCCAAAATTGCCTTATTTTAGTTGAACAACTCTACTACTACTTAACTTTTACTGAACTCAAGTTACTGCGATGTTTCTGTAACTCGCTTAGCTCGAAAAACTGCTTTTAAGTCAATTTGATTTTCGAGCTTTCCAATAGTTTTCACATTTTGAATAAATGTATATTCAATTTAAGCAAACCTTCCATAGACTATCTCCTTCCATGGGGTTTGATTATCTCCATTCCAATTCCATCTGCAAATTCGAATCACTTTCAACTTTTTCTATGCTGATTGGTTTGACAAGAATGGTTTATTAATTGTTTTTACTATTCCTCCATCTCAACTGCATTTCAATTCTACTATAATTTACATCATCAAGCGAAAGATGTTTGCTAATTGTGTCTATACATTGACTGCCATTGACTGCACAAAGAAGAAGGGGCAATTATTCGCGGTCACGAATTTCGCGTCCGCTAAAATCTACATAACCAGGCACTTGGTAATACACTCCGACCGGCAAAAACGAAGCGGAAATCCTTCACAAAAATGATCAATTTTCGACCCAAAGTGCATTTTGATGGTCACGGCCCTCTCAGCGGCAACAGCTGGGACGGCGCGAGTTGAGGACGGAACCAGCAATGGAACTGGCTATGCTTTAGTACGCCTGCTTTCGATTTCATGCATGATGCCATTGCTTCGGGGCAATAGGATTGGTGCGATGATTTTTCTTCACCGCTCCGTTCCACACGCGAGCTCTTAGTTGGGTGGAAAAACTGGTTTGCTCAAATTGGCCATAAAAAACAAACGGCCACAAACGCTAAACTATGCACCGGTCGTCCGTCTAGCCTGTGTACAGAGTGTTGTGTTAGCCCAGTTGCATCGGCACTTATAAAGCTGGTACCGTTGGGTGTGCACAGATATGGGTGCAGTTGGCCGGACCCGCCACTAAAGCCGGTTCTGGTGGAGGTGGAAACTGGTTCCCGAGGGAAGCTAGATTGAAGTCATCGGCAGCCCACAAACCTAGTGCATTAGAGGCAAGTGTTCTTACCATGTAGAGCGGGAGAGAGTTACTACTCTCACTTTTATCCGATCGTGTTTATTTTTTTATGCTTTCGTTTTTATCTATTTTGCTGTTTGTGGAATTTAGATTTTACCAATGTGTCTTCGGGGTTACATTTTCAAAATAAAGTGTTTTTTCTCTGTGTGGTTTGATATTGAATTAAATGACTATCGCACTCATTTTATGATTAAGGAAATGTGTCTTTGTTGCTGTTACAAAACTGAATTGATAAAATGACTTACCACTTACTGTGAAATGAACAAAAAAACACACACTCAATGGAACAGAAAACAAGTGTACACAAACACAAAACAGCAACGTCATTGGGCAATATAAGCCATTCAAATGAGTAAGCCAAACTGTGTTGGAATTGTTGTTTAAGCGGCGCAAACACGCTCACAGAGGACACACAGGCGCAAACACCGCCATTGCTAGGGCTGGATAATGCAGGTGTAATTATTACGATAGCAGCGGGGTGTACATACCTACACATAAAAATGGTGAAGGCGTAGATATGGTGGCCACCGTTTGTGTGTGGGGGAGCGAACCAAATCGTGTTCAACATTGGCAAAAAGTTGGCCGGATATGTAGGTTATCAGTTGAGCCCTAGCAGCAGGGCTGAGATGATTTGTTTGCATAAGGCATGTTAGGTATGCAGATTTGGGAAACGTTCTCTACGTCTAGCTCGGTCGCGTTTCGATGTTAAGTCGGAAATTTGTTTATTTTATTTTCTGTTGATTTGATTTTACCTATCTGCTTAGTTATTTTCTAATTAAATTCAAGAAAATTAAGCCAACTCACTCTGTAAAGCTACGCAGCCCAAACAGTACGGGATGGCGGAATGTCAGGGAAGAGAAAATTACTTCACCCAACGCTCGTCATTAAATGTGCGTTAGGAACAGTGCTGTGTGTAAGGCTTCTAACGGGATGGATGGATCAACTTTCTAACCGACTGTATGGCCACGGCATGGTATCAAGCCATCATCCATCAGCAGTGTGCCCCTTCCGTATGGCACTGCGGGGTTTACTTTTCTCATCAACATGTACTCGAATGTGACTTCAGCTTAACAGACCACATGTCTCCCATGACCGTGGTCAGCCAGATGCAACTTGGTCTCACGTGATGACGACTGCCCATCATCTTGCTGCTGTAGGGGTTGAAAGCAGCAAACTCACTCGTTGTCTACCGTGGTGGTGCCTCCCTCTAAAGCTCATTCTATCGCGTACGGTCTAAAGGTACTCACGCTACGCTGATAGTAAAGCTTCAGTGATTAGCATACCTCGCAAACGAAACGCAGCTTATGGGAAACGCGCGTATGGGTTGATGTTGAATGCTCCAGCAAGGTAGTATTGGAATTAACTCCTCGCCTGGTTTTCTGCTGCTTGTGGGTAAGAAGCCACGCGTGACTGTACTTCGTAGATGATTTTTGCAAGACGATTAATAAATTTACCCTCAACCTTGACCATGGTGTGTGGGGGTGGTTGTGTGCCTTACCAGTGTGCTGTTGGTGTGAAAAGCCCTAGAGAGAAGCCGCAGTTCATAACACACAGTTCCCTACTGTTGCGCCGATGCTGTGTGTTTGAGTGCTCACTTGCGATTCTGGATGGTGCGAAATCACGTGGCGAGACAGACATCATGTGATGGATTAGGGCTTTGAGCTCTGGAACCTCCTGCAACACGGAACATTATGGAGAAGAGTAAATAAAATGGTTAAATTAGTTATACTAGTTTAATGTACTAATTACTATTTTAGTGCTATATTGCTAGCTTCAATTATTAGCTTAAGGCTTATTCACATCTCCCTTTGATGCAATATCGCCGCCGCACATCGGCTGAAATGTATGTACATTTCCGCTTCGATCCGCCATATGACCCACGACACACACACACCAACTTCTACTTCCCCGCTGGCATAAGGGTGCTATTAATTTGGGTAGCTAATTTTAGCGACCCAAGACACAACTGTCCCATTTCTCACTGGCTCGTAAAAAACGTCCACTTGAACAATTTTTAAGCTCTTCGCAAAACTCAAAACCCTACCAACCTTGCGCCAGTGATACTGCTGTGTGCTTGTGTGTCTAGTGTTGTGTGTGTTGGTGTTATTTTTCATCGACCAATTGCTCGGTTCCACCGTACGAATGTGGTGTGGCCCCTATGTTGTGTGGCGGTTGTAATATTTTTAGCAGCATCATACTTTCTAACTGCACCGTACACTACCTGAAACATGAAACAATTTCGCAGCCACTGTCGTAAAATGAGATGAAATAGATAAGCAGATTTATTTTCGATGCTTTTTAAGCAATATTTTTATATTTTCTCATTTATTCAAAAATAAAATCGTCTAGAAATTGAGCAAATCGTTACAATACTCTCCAATTTCATCTACTCCCCTTTGCAGCTCCTACAAAATCTTGGCAAAGTCGACCGAACGGCAGATGAAATTTTCGACGAACATTTGACAAACTTCAACCGACAGCACACCTGTGCAACCAGGCTGCAGAAAGAATTCAGCAACTACATCCGATGTGTTCGTGGTAAGTGTTGCGCGTTACTCATATATTAAAAAAGACGATGTTTTTTCACACACTGAATCATTTCTTCCCTTTTGGACATTATTATTATAATCACCATTCAGCCGTACAAAATGCCTCGAAAAGCCTCATGGAAGCCATTACCGAAGTATACGAAAGCCAGTGGACCGGCTCGGAAGTGCTGTACGGCCAGGCTAAAACGATCGACACACAGTACCAGCAGTTTTCGTACAAGCTGGCCGATCAGGTACTGAAGCAGCTGGACACCTACGCGCTACAGTTTCCGGAAATGAAGGTAAGCAAGCACCCGGCACGCCAGCAGCATTTGACGATTGCTCCGCGCACTTTGCTCTACTCTGGGTACGCCTTTTTTACATTTTTGTTTTTTTTTTTTTGCAGAAAAAGATTGACAAACGTGGCCGCAAGCTGGTGGACTACGATAGCCAGAGGCATTCTTTCCAGAGCCTGCAAGCGAACGCTGCCAAGCGCAAGGACGATCTGAAGGTAAGTGTGCTACTGCTGCTGCCCTCCCATCCGTCCTAAATCATATGGTGCGTTTCCTGTCGTTCCAGGTTACGCGAGGCCGTGAACAGCTGGAGGAAGCGAAGAGCACATACGAGGTGTTGAATTCCGAGCTGCACGACGAACTGCCGGCCCTGTACGATTCGAGAATACTGTTCCTGGTGACGAACTTGCAGACGCTGTTCGCGTGCGAGCAGCAGTTCCACAGCGAAACGTCCAAGGTGTACGCGGAGCTGGAAGCGATCGTAGACAAACTGGCCACCGAATCCCAGCGCGGCTCCTACACGCTGAAGAAGATCAACGGTAGGTGGTCTTCCCCACTGGACGACGGTAAAGGACCGTTGTACAGCGCTGTGTTGGGGGTTCACACTGTAAACCTTCCGCAAAGAAGTTAACACCACTTTATGCATATTCGAATGCACCGTTAAAACACGGGATGATACAAACGTGTTTAATTGTAAATGTTGATTTGTTTTCCCCCCATCCCTCTCTCCCCCTCCCAACGTTCCGTTTTTAGCTAACTCGAACCCATCTAGCCCCCAGCAGTCACCGGTGAAGGCGAATCTGTCGATTGTGAATAATGTCACTAACGGGTCGGCCAACGCTAACGGACGTGAGTAGAGCTATCTGTTTTACGATATGTTTGCCTTCGATCGTAAGATATCGACCACCACAGGTGGTCATTCCGCACCGTCCCAGTGCATCCATTGGGGATCGATCATCGTTCGTTATCGTCATCGTAGGGAACATCCATTATTTGTAGTTTCTCATTTCGGCATCACGCGCGTTACACGTAAAATCCAATCAATGATATGCATAACAACAATATCATCAGTATGGTTTTCATGCGTTCATCCAGATTCTGATTGCAAAATAACACAAACCCAAATCTCAAAGGCTCAAAGGCTGTACTTACATTCCCATTGTTATGTCGCTTTTTGGTTTCCTAGTAAATGGTTCGGTGTTACTGTGTTGCAAAATTTAGTCTATTTTTGTTTAAGTGTCACATCATGTTCATTTCATAAACACTGGTCCTATCCTATCCTTCCTCCCCGTACGAATTGCTACAATTGATTGTTTGGTCATTGATAAGATTTTATGGTGTTGCTTGCCGTCCTGCGCGCGCGGGTTTTTGTAAGCAAGAGTGGTAATAATATAAAGCTAATCTTTATTCAAAAATATGTCAGTATTAAAATTAATATTGCTTTTATATGTTATCATTTTGAAAATTAAAAAAAAAGCAAGTCCCATGTACACATGTACACATACACACTCCAGTTTTGACTTGATCAATATGTAAGCTCTCGGGTTTTTTTCTAAATTTTTAAATACAATTAAGTACAACTATACACACACACACTTTTAATACATAAATTTATTTTAAATTGGTTCCCATTGGTGATGTAAATATTTTTCAAACTCATTGGCGTGCTAGAAAGGGGTGTGTTTGACTTTGTATTTGTGAAATTATTTTTTCGGAATTTATAGACTAAAAAACAAGAATGTAAATAATGGAATGTAAAGACGTATGTGCAACAAAAAGTTGGGCACGATTCGTGAAAAGCTGAAAAGTTGCAAATAATTATATGTTACATTAGATCAAGCTTAAACCCCCCCAACACGAGTAGCTGAAGCATGCGTGTGTGACAATTTTGTTTTTTCTTCTTCTTCTTCTTTTTCTCTTCCGTGTTTTCTTTCTATATATCCTGCCCACTTTGTTTTTGCCTTACGGGCGTGCGCTCCTGCGTTGGTCTCACCATCACCTGTGCTGTGGAACGGAAACGCACACACACACACTGCGGCCAAAATCCGATCATACTGTTTTAACGTGTGTGCGTGTTCATAATTGTAAATGTGTGTGTGTATGTGTGTATGTGTGCGTGTGGCTCTCACTTTCATGCTGCAAAAACCCCCTCCTTCCCCTGCGCCTGCAAATCACCATTCTGCTCTATGGAATCGGATCGCCGGTGGAACGGAAAATCTTTCGAAAAAAAAAAATCGGGGAAGAGGAAAAACAAACATATGTCCTTCGTTTACTAAACCCCACCACCATACCTAAAACAGATACTTCCGCGCAAAGTGTGCTACCGTCGCCGAGAACACCGTCACCCAACCATCAGCTCGACCGGCAGGCGGATGGGCCAGAAGATGAAGACGACGAACCTTCCTACCAGAACACGGAAATGGTAAAGGCGGCGGCGGCGGCGGCGTCGGCCGCGACCAAAGCACCGACCACGAACGGTACCACCGCCTCGGACAGCACGGCGAAGCACGGCGAGCTGGAATTGAACGGCAACGGCAGCGCACCGAAGGAGAACGGTCAACCCGCAGCGACAGCGGTGACGGAAAGTGTTCCGGCCACCACAAACGGTACGCTTGATCACCCGCCGTCTGCATCCACTAATCAGCTTCCCCAACCCGACCACCACCACCAAACGCATCCGCCGACTGCGAACGGGCTGGCCAGTAATGCTCGGGGGGCGCAAGAGAATGGGGTACACGAAACGACAGTGACGGGCGCTAGTGCAAACGCAGCTCCGACAACGGATGTGCCCGCTGCAACTGTTGCCACAACGGCGGATGCTGCTGCTGCGGCTGCTGCTAGCGCTAATACAGATGCTGCCGTTCCAACGCCCACTACTACCGGTGCAGCAGCTGTTTTGCAAACAAGTAATACTAATGTATTTAAATCATCAACACACTACTCACAAACATACATAAACACGACGAGGTCCTTACGACTCACTGTTACTAACAACCGTTATGTAGCATGGTCTCTACTACTACTATCACTATTACTACTACCACTACTACCACCACTTTTACTACTTCCACTACGGTTACACGTGCGTACTTGTTCCGCGTCTCATTGCCATCTTTCTTCTTCCTATCGTGGGCTGAACGTTGGCCGTGGTAGACGATACGGTATCCTTGCCACACTTTCACCATCCCCACCACTCGCACCACCATCCCCATCATTTGCGATCCCACCAGAACCTGCCACCGGTCTACCAGTACCGGAACGCTCCCACCCAATTGGCTGCCGCGGGCACGGCAACACTAACCGCCTCTTCATTGCGCCCTCATCATCCTCCATCCACCGTAATCCTAACCGATCATCCACGCCACGTGTACCGTTCTACCGTTCTACCAACGCAAGCTGCCGGATCGGTGCGAATGGACAAGGTAACGCAGACGCCACCACTGCTTCCAGCACAACCGAACGCCGGCATGGCGGCAACGCTGGCGACACCCAAGACTACTTCCATAGCAACACAAATGTCCACCACTATGCTGCCAAGGCCTGAGGCTACTGAGACAGCGCGAAGCTTTTCACCTGGGTACAACGTTAGCGGCAGCGGTATGCTGTATGGCAATGTGCCCACCCTAACACAGCAGCCTAGCTATTCGCCCTTTCCGTACACCACCGCAAACCGTAATCTCAACAGCTACAATAACAATACTAACACACGATCGTCACCATTGATCGCACCACAACAACAACAACAACAACAGCAACAGCCACACTTAACAACAACACGTGTCAGTTTGAGCAATAATAATTCAATGTCGGAAATTATTTACAATATTCCGGTCGGTAAGTGGGGTGGGCTTCTATCCTATGTACTGACGTTTTTTTTGGCCTCACAGTTTTGGCATCCTTTATTTATGTGTATATGTGTGTGTGTATGTATGTGTGCGCCCGCTTGTATAATTATAATCCTTTTTTGTTCCTCCTTTCCCGAAGTGATGATCCTCCGGGAAGCTTCAATGGCACGTAAATACGTTTTGGATTTTGTGTGCCATTTTTTTCTTTAGCCGGTTATTTAGTGGTTTGCTTGCTTTACTTACCTTTTTTTAGGCTATATTGTGTGTTCCTTTTATCCATTTTTTTCTTCAATTTTACCGCCAGCACACAATGTTGTTGTGGGTGTGTTTCTATTTACACGCTAGACTAATATAGATAATACTTGGTTTAAAGTACGAAAAATATCCTTCCCAAAAATATCCCCCACCATCATCGTATCATCGATTTCGGTTACATTATCTCACGTTTGGATAAGATTTTTAAGATCATTTGTTCTAGAAAAAAACACGTGGCAAGCTTTCTATTTAGTTATGCAATTAGACCAACAATGAACTCTTTCATAGCGAGTAACATGTAATTTTAAGTTGTTATAAGTATTTTGTTCAAAAGCTATTTGTTGAAATCGTTTGCATTCAGTGCGGTAGAATCATTTTTTGCAAATGAAATCATTTTCTTACACAAAAACATTTCTATCTGCTCTACAAAAATCGACACAAAAAAAAATCGCCAATAGTATTACTGATCGGTTCTTACTTTACCTGTACGATCACGTTGCACTTACTCAAACCTCTGTAAACCACTCTACCTCATGTTCGAGCATTACTCTGACCTTTAGTCTAGGGTTTGGTGAGGTAAAGCTTTCCGATCGTGTATGTTAACGTGGACACCGGTTTTTTTCTTCTTCTTTTCATACCACCATTCACAGGTGCAGCGACAACGGACTTGCCACCGGGTGTTTTGTATCGCGTGAAAGCTACGTACAAGTACGTCCGAGAAGACGTCGACGAGCTGAGCTTCGAGGTGGGTGATGTCATCAACGTGGTTGAGTACGAGGATCCCGAAGATCAGGTATGGTTTTATGTTTTTCTTATTTTGTTTTCGATAAGAAAAAGACGCATTTAATGTTACATTTTTCCACACTTTTTCCCCGCCCGCCACAGGAGGAAGGATGGCTGATGGGCAACAAGGAAGGCACAAACGAGAAGGGCATGTTCCCGGCTAACTTCACCCGGCCACTGTAAATTCGCCATTAGTCGGTTCGGTTTTACCTAAGGATACCGAGACGTTTTAACACCGGAGAATCCCATGAATCGCAAACCATTTTTTTGTTGTTTTCTGGTCGTCTAAGCTGCAATGAGTGAAAGGAAATTCAGCAGCAGCATCTTCCCAAGCCATCTTCCGAATAGAACATCATAAGCATGTAGAGTGACCGATAATTGTATCCACACACACACACACACACACACACACAAAACGTGTTTGTTACCACCATCCATAACGCAGCGGTTAGGCATTTGAATATTAGCTGTCCCACACATCCCCCCCAAACACACACAGAAATCGATATAGTGTAGCAAAACGTACACCGGGTACACCGTTATTAAAAAAAAAAGATTCGAAATGGAATTGCATCAGTGGCGCTCACCCTCCACCCTCAAATCACCACCATCCCGACAGTCAGTTAGTAGTTAGTTAGTCATCCGTTTACTGGCGGGACCGAGTGAGTCACAGGTGGTAGAGAGCGAGCGTTTTGTTGTGTTGCGTTGCGTTGAAAGCAGATGGTTTCAGTTTTCGGTTTTTAATTCCCTCACGTTTCACCCCGTAGTAGCCGTCCTGTGTATTTTTGTTGCGTATTATTTTATTAGTAACCACGGCGCCCGCAACATTGCAGCGCAAGTGTGGTGTTTGCGCGCCACCCTTGATGGATGGTACCGGGTTTTGGTAGTGAAGCGAAGCAATGGCGCAATCTAATAATTGTAGTCTTCCTTGTCTTCCCGGTTTCGGTGAAAAATAAGGCAAATGTTGCATATTAGTAATATATTAACCCCTTTCTTTGTTTATGCACACCCCTATGCGCCGCGGCAATTGTATGTGTTGCTACGGCTACTGCTGCCCTACACGAAATCGTTAATACCGTACGCGCAAGTCATCATCTAACTATCTATGAGCATAATGTCGTCGTTGCGTAACAATGGAAAACTAATGAATAACGTGTGCCTTTTTATTAAAGAAAAAGAAGAAGAAGAAAGGAAGCGAGAGAAAAACAGAAGAGAGCAAGCAGAAGAAACTAAGCAAAAGCAATGATTCGAAAACAAGAGAAAACAAAACAAAATCGGCAACTAACGAAATCTTTTTTCTTTCTTTCTTTTTCTGTCTTAAGTTAAGCTGTTATTATCTCGTTATTTTATGTTATTTGAAAGGCAATTGTTCTCGTTGTTTCTTCCCCATACACAATCCTTCCCTAACAGAGCTATTTTTAGTTTGCCCTAACTTTTTTTTTCCTTTTGTCTGTAAAAAAAAACAATTCATGAGAATCAAATATAACTTACTACGAATACAATCGACAAACAAACAAAAATACTGCTGGTTTTTTTTTGCAAGGATGTAAACCATTTTCGTTTTGTGTATTTAAACAAAAAAGAAACAGATAGAGCGAGAGAGAGAGCGTGCGAACAGGAGGAGGCGGTAGAAGGTAGAAAGGTAGCAAGCATTTCTTCCCGATGAAACACAACCGGCAGTTTTAGGTGTAAGCGATGAAACCCCCAAATCGAAAGAAATAAATAAATCATTTTGTTTGTGAACATCGGCGTCTGGGCTGTGTGTTATTTTGCTATCAAACTGGGGAGCAATTTTGTCTTGAGATTGATTTGGACTTTGCGTAAAAGTGAACGTTAAATTTTGTTGTTTTCTTTTTAGAAAAGGAGATATTCAATTTTCCAACTATTTAGACTATAAAACATATTTAAATAATAAATTAAAGGCATTTCCTTTTGACTCCCCGGTTTGTTCACCGTGAAAAGAAGTTTTAGCGGGGAATGAAAAAGAACCTGCATTTAATTCATTATTTTTATATGTTTTATGGTACAGTGGAGCGCCGTTTATCCGGGCTTCTCGGGACTTGACTTCGCCAGGATAAGCAAATAACACGGATAATGAGTCAAATGATATATTTTATCACCAATCCCTGGTTATTTTTTGGAATTTTTTCTTATTTTTTGATAAAAATAACCCAGTCATGTTTTTCGAAAGAGAATTTTAAAAATTTGCCATGCATTATAGTGTTTTTGTAATGACAATGTGCTCT
The DNA here is from genome assembly GCF_943734685.1 of Anopheles coluzzii. Classification (NCBI taxonomy): domain Eukaryota; kingdom Metazoa; phylum Arthropoda; class Insecta; order Diptera; family Culicidae; genus Anopheles; species Anopheles coluzzii. The sequence goes on from NC_064670.1 coordinate 86,426,442, forward strand.
TATAACCGCTTTTTCAAATATCCTCCTCATAACCCAATGTCACTTTTGTATGAAACTGTCAACAATGAAATGAAATTTCTCAACAACACGGATTAACGGAAAGCCGGATAAAAGGTATCCGGATAAACGTGCGCTCCACTGTATAAATAATTAGGGAATTGAATATCCTATTTTTTGGTGTACGATAAGGCCCGTGGCAACGCTCATCGGATGCGATTTTATCGGACGAGATTTATATGGGATTTGACAGAAAACGTCGGACGTGCGATTTCGTCGTCCGACGTTATCTGTCAAATCCCATATAAAAATTTGACAGGTCGTCCGATAAAATCGCATGCGAAAAAGCGTTGCCACCGCCCTAAGCCATATTCTGATCAATATTTAATTAAATACAGTAGAACGTCGATTATCCGTGAACGGATTAACCGGCGGGCGGCTTAACCGTGCGCATAAATCTGACAGCTGTTCATACATACGGCGAAAGTTTACAGCGATAATCAATTGGGTAACCTGTTTCTTGTGCAGCTCTGTAGTGTCTAGGGGTATTTTCGAAATTCATTTTTGTTCATGAACAGTTGTTAACCTTCAATTATTGATTAAAATAATATTCTACTAACGATTAATCGATTGATTCTAGGTGAATTAATAATAAAACTAGTGAATTTCATACCCAAATAGCCAGCTCGTACTTTATAGCTGATTTAAGGCTGTTTAACGAAAAATCGTTCCGATGTCGTACTTTGTGGCTGATTAAGAGATAGACGGTACTTTGCGGAACTATGGAGCTTTTTAACAGGCACATGGTACTCTTTGGAACTTTGCGGCAGATTAGCACTATGTGTAGGGTTCATGATGGAACTTAGGCTTGAAGGGTACTGAACTTGGTGGAACTTTATAGCTTTTTAATGCATGACATCGGTACCCAAGCGCCACAGATTAAGCTTAAACGACTGGAAAATTGAATATCCATAGAAAAAAATGAAAGCTCCACAGCTTCATTGGTTTGATCAATAGATGGCGTATTACAACTCATCATTATATTGCTATCCTTTTCTTGCAATGTGTTTCGACAAGTTTCATCTTATCATGACCTATATAGCCTTCTAACTTTCTGAGCAAAAATCTATATGAATGGTCGTGTGGTCAGATACGTGGGTATCAACACCAACGACCATTACTCAAATCTCACTTGCTTCAGCCCAAATAGCCAGCTCGTACTTTATAGCTGAATTAGGGCTGTTTAACGAAAAATCGTTGCGATGTCGTACTTTGTGGCTGATTAAGAGATAGACGGTACTTTGCGGAACTATGGAGTTTTTTAACAAGCACATGGTACTCTTTGGAACTTTGCGGCTGATTAGCACTATGTGTAGGGTTCATGATGGAACTTGAAGGCTTGTTAAGAAAGGGTACTGAACTTGGTGGAACTTTATAGCTTTTTAATGCATGTCATCGGTACGAGGTGGCTCTTGTCAAAGTGTCAAAGACGGACGCAGGCAATAATCCCATTGCTGCTGCACAAGTTAGATTCGTTAATTGAATTTTGTGTAATTCATCAATACAAAGGATTTAAAAATATACACATGTGTTTAAACTAAACAAATCTTGTTGTTTATTTCATCGATGACGCTTGCTTGAAAATAAAACACACAGAAAAATAATCCCTGGCATCGTGGCATAAGGAAGCTGCTTAGGCGCTGTTGGAAAGACCCACATAGAACTTTGATGCTGTTTATCTACTGCAAAAGGCGAATTAGAGCAGCGATCTTTAGCGTGCCAAAATGAGCTGCTTAAGCAATTCTGGCTATTTGGGAGTACTGGTGGTTTCGGTTGGAGTTTAGTATTTAAACAATCGTATCGCCGTTCTAGTTCTATCGATGCATAACTTCAATGCGAAACCATACAACAGTACAGAGGAAATGAGAAAGCTCTCCTCCAAGCGATGAAGCTCAACTGGTTGGGGTATCCCACCAACAGAGAGCGCCACCAGCTTCTTCGCTATTTTTAGAATGCATGAGTCGTTTGGCGTCTGCTAAACGAAGTCTTTCTATATTCCGTTTAGGTAGAGAACTTGAGTCGTTTAGAAGCCGTTTAGTGGTCGTTTAGTGGATTTGTGTCACTTGGGTACAAGGTGGCTCTTGTTAAAGTGTCAAAGACCGACACCGGCAATAATCTCATTGCTGCTGCACAAGTTAGATTCGTTAATTGAAGAATGAATATTGAGTGAAGTGATTGTAAATTATCAGTAAATTGTGTAAAATTTCGTGTAATTCATCAATACAAAGGATTTAAAAATATACACATGTGTTTAAACGAAACAAATCTTGTTGTTTATTTTATCGATGACGCTTGTTTGAAAATAAAACACAAAGAAAAATAATCCCTGGCATCGTGGCATAAGGAAGCTGCTTAGGCGCTGTTTGAAAGACCCACATAGAACTTTGATGCTGTTTATTTACTGCAAAAGGCGAATTAGAGCAGCGATCTTTAGCGTGCCAAAATGAGCTGCTTAAGCATTTCTGGCTATTTGGGTATGTTTTATATGCGTTTGACATTTCTTGGACCATTATCCGTGCAAATCAATTAACCGGCTGCCCGGATAATCGACGTTCTACTGTATAGCAACAAAAACTCACCAAATTTCAATTTTTTAGGAAAGTAAAGAAAAGAAAACCATATGTTCCTGTAAAAGACATAAAAGAAACAAAGGAATTGTGATCATAAAATAATTGTTGACTGCAAGTTAGTTCATCTGATCGTCCTCCTTCCCAATGCTCCTTCGATGCACTTTGGAAAATGCACCTCGGACGAGCATTCAGCAAAAGCTTTCACCTTTCGAGTGCGCTTATGCTCAGCTGTAGCTCACTTCCCAAGTGACATTTGCTCGAAATTGTTTTCCCATATCTGCTCGCTTAGTACTCGATACGCTTGAAATTGTGGATTTGTGTGTGATCAAGTGTGTTGAAAGCGCCAAGATTTTGTGTGTTCGTAAATTAGACGTTCCTCTATCGATGGACCATGCCGTCGAGCTCATTTTTCATTCATAGCTATGTTTTTTTGATGAAAAACAAAAGCTAATTTTGTGTGACGTTATTTTATAAAAATGGATATTATTTATGTATAAAATGGGAACATGGCCGACTATGACGATAGGAAACATCATTTCCGAGGGAATATAGAAGAAATTAACATAAAAGCCGCTTCACAGTTGATTTTACAGGACTTTTTCTAAATTCCCTTAACCTGTTGCAGTTTAAGGGAAGTTTAAGGCTCCAGTTTAAGGGAATTTGCTCAAATTCCCGATTATTCGTGCTCGAAAATGTCAATTGGGTTGGCTCACCTCAAAGTGGCAACCGCGGCATTGCAACTGTCAGCTCGGGCGCTGTTTTGCTCAAAGTGCAGTATATGGTTTGCGATTTTCTCCTGGATGGTAACGTTGTTTACGTCTCGATTGGTAGTGGAGCATGGCAAGAGCGCGACGAATATGAAAATTGTCGCAACAAACCGTTTGCCTTTACCGTGCTGGAATACTGGCTTCACAGGGTTCTCATTTTTAAAGAGTATTTGCCGTTTTACTTCATTCCGGTCAGCAACATGAATATAAAAAGGGAAAGAACGAAGGTAAGATATTTATGGTGGCAGACCGATAACCGATGCTCGTTAGTTTTACCTACACACTGTACGCCTTTGTTTGTACTTTTAGACCGTAGATCTAGGAGCGGAACGTACCAGGACACTGATACAGTTCATACAGGCGATACCTTACCTGTGGAATAGCAACGACCCGCTGTATAAAAATAAAAAATCTCAAGCCGAAGCATGGGAGTCCATTTCCGAGGAGATGGGTGTACCAGTGCCGGAACTGAGACATAAATGGGCTTCCCTGCAATCCTCGTTCCGTCACTTCCTCGTCCTGTATCAAAAGGGTCGAGCATCACAAAATTGCGGTAAGTTCTCTGGGTGCGAATGTGGCCTAATGAACTGAGCTTAATTGGAATACTTCAACCCTGTCAGAGGGCGGTCAGTTGCCGCGTAGAAGATGGAACCTTTACGATGATATGTTGTTCCTATTGGCTAGCGGCAAGGAAAGAACTCCGGAGAGAACGGTACATAAACCTAGAATTTTTGTGTTTTAGATACATTCTTACACCGTCAAATATAATTAACACCTCCAAACAGGTAATCAAACAGAACAACGATTCCACCGAGGACATGGATCAATCGATGGACGCAGTTTCCCATCTCGCTGATACTAAAACGGCAACAGGCAACTCGCTCGAAATGTCAGGGCAAAATCCTATCGAGCGGACCGTGCCCCCGCCTTGGGCAGCAGTTTCGCGTACACCGATCCGGAAACAGATTAATTCACGGCACGTAAGCTCGGTAGTCGTTCGGCAGGACCTGTACGCGAAAAGGAAGGTGATGTACCAGACTAACCCTACCTATCAGCGGCGTAAATCGAATGAGCCTGATGATGCTTCCCCCGGCACCACCACACAGAAGGATGACCGAGTGACCAATAGCTACTGCGATGCGCTCCGTTACGGGCAGAATGTTGGCAGAGTGTTGGCACAGTTGTCACCGCAACGAAGGCATGCGGTTATGATCAAAATAGACGAAATTCTGCTCGATACGGCGAAGGAGAGATATCAACAACAGTATGGAGCTGATCCTTAGTTACTACTAAGCCAGTAAAAAGGCAAGGCTCTTAATTAAGCATTTTATTGTGTAGAGGCGGGAGGCCAGCGGATGCGATTTAATATTGTAATTAAGTACGAATAATCTAAGGACATGAATCTGTTCACGTTCAACTCAAATTATAAATCATTCATTGCATTCTCGAAAGCTGAAAGACAAGATCGTTTGAGTTGAACTTACATATATTTTAGTCCTTAGTTCTAATTTATTTTAGTCCTCATTTTTATTTCTCAAAACTAACTGGCAAGTGAACCTTTGTTTTCGGATACTCAATACGCAGTAAAATTTTGTTTTATTTTGATGTCTCATAAATTATTCGAATTTCTTTACCAAGGGATTCATTTATAAATGATTAGTTTTATTTAATTTTTTCTTTCGGTTCAGCTTTGACGTGAATAACCAACAGCGCTGGTATTAATTTACTTTTCTCATGTTTTTTAACGCATATTATTCTATGATCGTTTACGAAATGCACATGTACCTCCGTGGCAAAGGGTCCCAATCACTCCAGTAGATCTGGTTCCACCGCTTGTATCCTGTTAACTGGATAAGTGCGGACTTTAATTGCCTTGATGGATGGAGTTAATCAAACTCGATTTTCACAGCTAATCGTATGTTATTTCTCCTTCCGTTCTAAAGCGTTTTCTATCCTCTTTCATAACCATCGGCAGTGATAGCCTCCTGAACAGACGGATACATAGCTCCGGAACTATAGGAGTGCAGTTTCGGAAAATCTGGCTTGATTCCTGTTTAGTGTATATATAATTTTTGCTATAATGCGGAATGTCATCCATAATCATCGAACAGGATGTACAAGATGCGTCGCGCGAGCGATGTGTAGTTCCAGGGTTCTGGAATTAAAGCAGTATATTGGTCTCCTCGATTCCTGAAATTACAAAGGAAACATATTGATTTAATTATATATTATTATATGTAGTAGAACTAGTTTCATCTTATGCTAATTTAAACGAAAAGATCAAGGAATGGCCACATTTTTTATCTTTAGTCGATCGTCAAACGTGATCGGGGAAAAATAATTCGTACCCAAGAACGAAACACACACACACGTACTGGGGCGCACGAACGTTCCAGCCGATAGCCGTATTTTCCCCATGCACACAACACCCCTCAAGCACGCTACGTGGAAAGAAGGGAAATGGGAGGGGGTGGGGGGAGTTTCCACCGCAAAAGCAAACACACATTTGGCAACGAAAGGGAGCGACGGCCTGTTTGCCCCGAAGCGAGGATCTCCACGGATCACGCCAGGAAGGCGGAAGAAGGAGTAGACTGTCCACAGGGGTCTGCGGTCCGGGCAGGGTGTAGTGCACACTGGGGTGAATCTGAGACGCGCTCCAATTCGTTCTCAGTTCACTGTCACTAGCGAACGGTCCAGCCACTCTCTCTTGCTCTCATTGAAAATATCCAGAGACTATCGTCGAGTACAGCGACTGGGAATGGCTGCGGCTCGGTATGCGCGTTTTACATCATTGATTTATTTTATCGGGCGAGGCAGATTTTCATCTCATTCATGTTCTCCCGTGCCTGGCTGGCCCAGCGCGTGCTCTCTTTCTCATGCTTGCTTGCTTGCTTGCTTGATGTGGGCTCCCTACTTGCACACAGTACAATTTTTATGGGTATTCTACACCGTGCCGACCAATCACACGTATTGTCCTCAATCCTTTCGCAATTACCCTTGGTGGAAGAACATTGGAATGAGTCTTTTCGTCTCGAACTCTTGTTCGTAACGATGCAACAAAACCTTTAAATTCTCGCTCGGACCATTTCCCATAACAGCAATCAATGTTCCGGTGTTGTCATCTTATCTCACTCTACGCACACACCTCACAACATCCATTCTCACGATACAGTGAATCTCATGCTCACTCTACGCCGTGACTCATTCGGACACAATGCTCGCTGCATCTCGGTCGGCCAGCCAGAACGAAAACAAGCACAAAATGTGACCCAAAATGATTTCTCTTAAAAACCAATGGTGTTCATGGCTGATCTGGCCATTTGCTTGCGGCAACGCGCCTACGGGTCGATTTTCAGTGTCCCATGAAAAAAAAACCTACTTTTCTCACGCTCATCTCATCTCACTTCCAAAACCAAGATCCGAGGAAATGACAAGCTGATCCCATCGACCTCTACTACTACTACAACTGACTGCATCATCCTCTCCATGACTTTTGCACATCAAAGAACGGACACACATACACACTCACGCATACAGGCACATGCACACACACACACGCACACATCGACCCGCTCCCACTCGGGACCACTCGCAATGGATTGAGAAAAGGCTGCATTTTCTTACATTTTGCTTCCGCTGATAGCTTGACTGCACTTGTTTCGAGCTTTTAATTTGACACCATCATCATCATCCGAGCCAGCGCAGCCTGTAAGACGATTCCTGCTCGCTGCTACTCCCTTTGCTGCACCCTCCACGGCGACGTTCACGTTCACTTTTGCACAATTTTCATCTCACTTGCGTCGCGCAACTGAGAATCATCCTCGCCCCACGACACCGAAACTGGAGTCGGTCGACCACAGTGCGGATTTTGCCACCCCGCCCTTGTGTGTATTTTCGCGTAGTTTTTCTTCGCACCACCGACAGGGCGCCGTTGCACTTTTTCTTTTCCCCCTGCGAGCAGGCGCAACCACACTGCCCCACACTGTCCCACACTCCCTGATGGTGCGGAGACGGGACGAGCAGCAGTCGCTGGATGTACCGTGGTTCGACCGTGGCCGTGCGTGCGTGACTGCCTGCCGGACACACAGACGGGTACAGACGGGTGGCGAAAGCTGGTACCAGGAGCACGCATTCACGTACACCACGGCAAGAGGCGCTGCTGTCGACACACACGGGAATACGCGCACGGTTCCTCAATCGGCCATTAAGATGACGCGGTCGTCGTCGCTCTAGCTGGGCCTCGGCGGATCGGCGGATATGTTTTCTGCACAGCTTCGGGGCGTGAAGGCTCCGCAAACAACACGCACACGCGAACGCAACTGCTTCCCGGACTGCACGACCGGATGCACTTTTCCGGCTCGATTTCGTTTGCGAAGGCAGGCCAAAATCGCCACCGTTTTCTTTTACCGTGAAAAGAAAAGACTTTTTCTTAGCTGCTTTTTCTGCGCTCTTCCACTAGTGATGTGCGCTGTGAGCAGAACTGTACAGCTCCATCCAGCTCCGATATGGAACAAGATTGAGATGGGCGCTATCCGCTCCGGCGCTGGGTTGATATTCCCAGCAAGCCTGTGCAGCCGTTTTGCTGCGTACGCAGTCCAGGCGATGTTTTATTTGAAAGAGCGGTTTCGGTGTCATTTCAATCGTTCCTCAAAAAGTGGTACTTTTACGGTGTCATAACGGCGTCTGACCGCCGAATGAAATCATCGAAGATTCCGTTCAGCTGATGGAAAAAGACTGGTGCATTTTGAAAATACCAAAAAAGCTTATGGCACCCCAAGCGTCACAAATTAGGCTAAAACAACTGGGAAAATGTCCGTTTCTATTCCGCCGCATTGATTTTCATCCACTATATGGAGTCTTTTCACAGGGGATGTTAGCTGGAACCGTCCGCGATGTTTACATTTTATTGTAAATAATTCAAAAAATAATTTAAGGGCTTTTAGTGCTGTTTTGTGATACAATTGTGTTGCTTGACAAATAATAGATAATGCTGCAGCTGGATGTGTTGCTCCGTAGCAGCGGGTGCTTTACACCGGGTCGGGTATATTTTTCCTTCGTCGACCGGAGAGTGTCTCCGACTATTAAAAAACGAGCGATTCTGAGGTTGTGTTCGAATGCGCTTCCTTTATTTAGGTTTTCATCTCTTATACGCTATTAAGTTGCTGACCGTATATAGGTTAGCAAACTGTCGGCCTTAGCACAATTTTTCGATCGAAAAAATTTGATCGATCCGGCTGTCATGTTGGTGTCATTTGACACTCATTTCGTCACCATGGTGTTCATTTTACTGGTCTTAAAATGAACTATACTACAAAAATTCGATCGTTCTGCTTTGTATGGGGAAAAATCCGCGAGGCATTGAGCTGCGGAAATTATCGGATATCAGAAAAATGCCATAAATCAAAGTTGATCTTTTTGATAAACGTTATGTTAAAGCAAGTTGGTAAATCCCAAATAGCCCGCTCGTACTTTATAGCTGATTTGGGGCTGTTTAACGAAAAATCGTTCCGATGTCGTACTTTGTGGCTGATTAAGAGATAGACGGTACTTTCCGGAACTATGGAGCTTTTTAACAGGCACATGGTATTCTCAGGAACCTTGTAGCTGATTAGCCTGATGTGTATGGTTCACGATGGAACTTGAAGGCTTGTTAAGAAAGCGTACCGAACTTGGTGGAACTTTATAGCTTTTTAATGCATGACATCGGTACGAGGTGGCCCTTGTCAAAGTGTCAAAGACTGGTGCCGTCAATCATCTTGTTGCTACGATTTAAAAAGGATTTAAAAATCTAAACATGTACACAAATAAAACAAATCCTGTTGTTTATTTCATCGATGACGCTTGCTTGAAAATAAAACACAAAGAAAGATAATCCCCGGTACCCTGGCATAAGGAAGCTGCTTGAGCGCTGTTTGAAAGACCCATCTGGAACTTTGATGCTGTTTATCTACTGCAAAGGGCGAATTCAAGCAGCGATCTTTAGCATGCCAAAATTGGCTGCTTAAGCAATTTTGGCTACTTGGGGTTTCATCTTATCATGACCTATATAGCCTTCTAACTTTCTGAGCAAAAATCTATACAAATGGTCGTGTGGTCAGACACATGGGTATCAACACCAACGACCATTACTCAAATCTCACTTGCTTCAGTGCTAGTGGTTTCCGATGGAGTTTTAGTATTTAAACAATCGTATCGCCGTTCTAGTTCTAGCGATGCATAACTTCAATGCGAAACCATGCAACAGTACAGAGGGAATGAGAAAGCTCTCCTCCAAGCGATGAAGCTCAACTGGTTGGGGTATCCCACCAACAGAGAGCACCACCAGTTTTTTTTTTGCTATTTTTAGAATGCATGAGTCGTTTGGCGTCTGCTAAACGAAGTCTTTCTATATTCCGTTTAGATAGAGAACTTGGGTCGTTTAGAAGCCGTTTAGTGGTCGTTTAGTGGATTTGTGGCACTTGGGTTCCCAAGCGCCACAGATTAAGCTTAAACGACTGGAAAATTGAATATCCATAGAAAAAAATGAAAGCTCCACAGCTTCATTGGTTTGATCTATAGATGGCGTATTAAAACTGATTATTATATTGCTATCCTTTTCTTGCAATGTGTTTCGACAAGTTTCATCTTATCATGACCTATATATAGCCTTCTAACTTTCTGAGCAAAAATCTATAATGAATGGTCGTGTGGTCATGGTCAGATACGTGGGTATCAATACCAACGACCATTACTCAAATCTCACTTGCTTCAGTGCTGGTGATTTCCGTTGGAGTTTAGTATTTAAACAAACGTATCGCCGTTCTAGTTCTAGCGATGCATAACTTCAATGTGAAACCATACAACAGTACAGAGGAAATGAGAATGCTCTCCTCCAAGCGATGAAGCTCAACTGGTTGGGGTATCCCACCAACATAGAGCGCCACCAGCTTTTTCGCTATTTTTAGAATGCATGAGTCGTTTGCCGTCTGCTAAACGAAGTCTTTCTATATTCCGTTTAGGTAGAGTGCTTGAGTCGTTTAGAAGCCGTTTAGTGGTCGTTTAGTGGATTTGTGGCACTTGGGTTATGAGGTAAACGAGTGGCGCTTCGAGTGCAATGAGCTTTTTTGGTATTTTCAAAATGCACCAGTCTTTTTCCATCAGCTGAACGGAATCTTCGATGATTTCATTCGGCGGTCAGACGCCGTTATGACACCGTAAAAGTACCACTTTTTGAGGAACGATTGAAATGACACCGAAACCGCTCTTTCAAATAAAACATCGCCTGGACTGCGTACGCAGCAAAACGGCTGCACAGGCTTGCTGGGAATATCAACCCAGCGCCGGAGCGGATAGCGCCCATCTCAATCTTGTTCCATATCGGAGCTGGATGGAGCTGTACAGTTCTGCTCACAGCGCACATCACTAGTGGAAGAGCGCAGAAAAAGCAGCTAAGAAAAAGTCTTTTCTTTTCACGGTAAAAGAAAACGGTGGCGATTTTGGCCTGCCTTCGCAAACGAAATCGAGCCGGAAAAGTGCATCCGGTCGTGCAGTCCGGGAAGCAGTTGCGTTCGCGTGTGCGTGTTGTTTGCGGAGCCTTCACGCCCCGAAGCTGTGCAGAAAACATATCCGCCGATCCGCCGAGGCCCAGCTAGAGCGACGACGACCGCGTCATCTTAATGGCCGATTGAGGAACCGTGCGCGTATTCCCGTGTGTGTCGACAGCAGCGCCTCTTGCCGTGGTGTACGTGAATGCGTGCTCCTGGTACCAGCTTTCGCCACCCGTCTGTACCCGTCTGTGTGTCCGGCAGGCAGTCACGCACGCACGGCCACGGTCGAACCACGGTACATCCAGCGACTGCTGCTCGTCCCGTCTCCGCACCATCAGGGAGTGTGGGACAGTGTGGGGCAGTGTGGTTGCGCCTGCTCGCAGGGGGAAAAGAAAAAGTGCAACGGCGCCCTGTCGGTGGTGCGAAGAAAAACTACGCGAAAATACACACAAGGGCGGGGTGGCAAAATCCGCACTGTGGTCGACCGACTCCAGTTTCGGTGTCGTGGGGCGAGGATGATTCTCAGTTGCGCGACGCAAGTGAGATGAAAATTGTGCAAAAGTGAACGTGAACGTCGCCGTGGAGGGTGCAGCAAAGGGAGTAGCAGCGAGCAGGAATCGTCTTACAGGCTGCGCTGGCTCGGATGATGATGATGGTGTCAAATTAAAAGCTCGAAACAAGTGCAGTCAAGCTATCAGCGGAAGCAAAATGTAAGAAAATGCAGCCTTTTCTCAATCCATTGCGAGTGGTCCCGAGTGGGAGCGGGTCGATGTGTGCGTGTGTGTGTGTGCATGTGCCTGTATGCGTGAGTGTGTATGTGTGTCCGTTCTTTGATGTGCAAAAGTCATGGAGAGGATGATGCAGTCAGTTGTAGTAGTAGTAGAGGTCGATGGGATCAGCTTGTCATTTCCTCGGATCTTGGTTTTGGAAGTGAGATGAGATGAGCGTGAGAAAAGTAGGTTTTTTTTTCATGGGACACTGAAAATCGACCCGTAGGCGCGTTGCCGCAAGCAAATGGCCAGATCAGCCATGAACACCATTGGTTTTTAAGAGAAATCATTTTGGGTCACATTTTGTGCTTGTTTTCGTTCTGGCTGGCCGACCGAGATGCAGCGAGCATTGTGTCCGAATGAGTCACGGCGTAGAGTGAGCATGAGATTCACTGTATCGTGAGAATGGATGTTGTGAGGTGTGTGCGTAGAGTGAGATAAGATGACAACACCGGAACATTGATTGCTGTTATGGGAAATGGTCCGAGCGAGAATTTAAAGGTTTTGTTGCATCGTTACGAACAAGAGTTCGAGACGAAAAGACTCATTCCAATGTTCTTCCACCAAGGGTAATTGCGAAAGGATTGAGGACAATACGTGTGATTGGTCGGCACGGTGTAGAATACCCATAAAAATTGTACTGTGTGCAAGTAGGGAGCCCACATCAAGCAAGCAAGCAAGCAAGCATGAGAAAGAGAGCACGCGCTGGGCCAGCCAGGCACGGGAGAACATGAATGAGATGAAAATCTGCCTCGCCCGATAAAATAAATCAATGATGTAAAACGCGCATACCGAGCCGCAGCCATTCCCAGTCGCTGTACTCGACGATAGTCTCTGGATATTTTCAATGAGAGCAAGAGAGAGTGGCTGGACCGTTCGCTAGTGACAGTGAACTGAGAACGAATTGGAGCGCGTCTCAGATTCACCCCAGTGTGCACTACACCCTGCCCAGACCGCAGACCCCTGTGGACAGTCTACTCCTTCTTCCGTCTTCCTGGCGTGATCCGTGGAGATCCTCGCTTCGGGGCAAGCAGGCCGTCGCTCCCTTTCGTTGCCAAATGTGTGTTTGCTTTTGCGGTGGAAACTCCCCCCCCCCCACTCCCATTTCCCTTCTTTCCACGTAGCGTGCTTGAGGGGTGTTGTGTGCATGGGGAAAATACGGCTATCGGCTGTTAACGTTCGTGCGCCCCAGTACGTGTGTGTGTGTTTCGTTCTTGGGTACGAATTATTTTTCCCCGATCACGTTTGACGATCGACTGAAGATTTCAAAATGGAAATTAAATTGCTTCGGCTAAAGTTGATGTATCGTGGTAACTAATTTAGAGAAAAATACCATGATATGTAGGTTGTAATCTATCCTCCTAGAAAATGATTAGCCGGTCTCATAGTACAGTCGTCAACTCGTAAGACTTAACAACATGCCCGCCATGGGTTCAAGCCCCAAATGGACCGTGCCGCCATACGTAGGACTGACTATCCTGCTATGTGGGGGGGATCAATAAGTCACTGAAAGCCAAGCCAACAAGTAGTAGTGGTACAGGCAGGCCTTGACCGACAACGGTTGTTGAGCCAAAAAGAAGAAGAAGAAGAAGAATCTATCCTCAATCATGCAATATCACTATAAGCAATGTTGCTCTTTTTTGAAGTCCATTAATTTGACCACAAAAGATGTAAATTACACTAGGTTTACGGGGATGTTTTATGTACATATCTTTTGAGCACCCGTCAAATTAAAGGGTGAATAAGAATTTAGATTATTTAAAATCATGATTTTTTTTAAATCTAAATATGTCTAAATACATGACACATATGTTGTTTAATTAGTAGTGGTTTCTATTAAAATTTGTCTGCACATTGCCAATTAATTGTGATAGTCGTTATTGTTTCACTAACACATTAGCCCCGATATTCTTTCGATGCCACATTTTGCCCGACACCAGTTTGAGTTTCGAAGAACACGAGGAATAAGTTGGTTAACAATTCCGTTTCAGCCCACCTTTATGGGATTCTTTTATGATCATGGATGGTACAGAGTGCTATTTTACTTTACCTTTGCAAGAAAAATGCTACAAATAAACTAAACATACTAAATGCAACCAACCAACACGTGGTTTCGTAGACGGGTTTCGTATTTTGACGGGTTTCGTAGAGATAGGAATACCCTATGTTTATTTTAAAATGTATGAAACATAAGAAAACAATACAGTGGAACCCCTCATATCGAGTTTAATCCGTACCAGTACCTACCTCATACGAAAACTCATTATGTGCTGAAAAAAAGGGCATATACGAACAATGTTGTTATTATTAGTATCAGGAAGATATGTGTAGTCAAGTATCGTTGTCGTTATTGTAAAAGTGGTCGATTGTTTTAGTATTTTTAAAATATTTTCCTTTTTTAGAACGATCTATTTTGGTTTGTGTCTAATAATGTTTGGTTTTTCCGCAGATAGACATTATCTTCCAGACTTTTTTTTAGTAATAAGCCAGTTTCATCATTATTGTAAAAATTTGTGTGGTTAATATACATCAGCACAAATCAGGTTTTAAAGATTTCGATTAATTCATTGGCATCACGTCTACAACTGAGAACATCTTGTAGAATACATATGGAAGTCGTCACCCAAGTGGCAGCAATTAGCAGGGAAAACTCTTGCCTTCATGTGCAAATAGATGTGCCCCACTGGCAGAACAATTATTGGGACATTATTCCTCCTGTTAATAGTTTTATATTAAACGATTGATTAGTATCAAAGCTGTTATTTACCTGAGTGATAATCAAAATCAAAGAAATACGACAAACTCACATAATCTCATTATAAATTCGCGATAAGCAAACATCGAGTTTAAATCGAAGTTATTTTTCGTATTTTAATTCAAAGTTTCGTTTACGTCGAATTGACCTAATTGGTCTCCGTAAACCTAGTGTTGACTACCGGTGTGTACATGACTGATCTATAAACACAAGATTATTGATTATACATTAAAGTTTACCCTAACAGTTTTTCCTTAAAATCCCTTAAAAAAATTAAATCCTTAAAATATCTTTAATATAATTTCTTCGATCTCGACCCTATGCAGGGTAAAGGGTGAGACATCATCATCATAAGCTAGTATAGATACGCCAACTACCGGGATTATTTATCTTTTTTGAGGGGTGGAGATTAGTATGCAGGAGTTCATTAGAAAAATGCAGGAAGGAATAAACATTTTCAATAGCAAACGTAGGAATTCTGCAAGTTTATCAATCCAGAATCCAGCTCCTTCAGGCTATGTACTCAATAACAAAGATTCATGTTAAAATAAGTTTTACAAGCTAGTGAAAAACCATAAATGAATAATTTCTATAGTAGAACGTCGATGTTCCGGTGCCTGTTCATCTGAGTGTTGATTAAACAGCTCCTAAAAATTATTCAATGGTACCTATAAGGACAAACCAAATTATGATACTGTTGTGTCCGCACAAATGAAACGTAGGACGATGTACGGCACAAACAGAATAAGTATTTTAAACTATATTTTGTTTATATTAGTTACACGGATACGAATACATTATAAATATTATCGCAGACAAATACACGCAATGAGGGGAGAGATTCTCGTGCCGCGATCCTCACTGAGGACGTCACAGAATGACAGCCCTGCAGTCAACAGTGAGCCCTCAGGATGACGCAGCGGTCTGTCCACAACAGATGGATTACGATCTACTTCTTCAATTTTATTCTTAAGATTACATATTTACTCGTTTTTGTATTGTAAGGGACTATTGGAATATTGCTACGTGTAAAACAACAATTGTGTTAATCGTATAAAACCCTTCATATAGTTCTAAATCAGCCAAGTCAACAACCATTTTGGATAATAGCTCTTTTGTATTTATTAGTTAATACGGGTACAGGATACGCAATGTAATTTTAGAGGTATTTAATAGCTTTAGGATGCGCACAAAGATTAAACCACTTTTAAATAAGTTTAACAACGCAATCTACAAGCGCCTCTTAAATCCAAGGGACACTTTATTCAACACTGACTCAGAACCCCTATCAATTCTACGACTAATACCAAACCCATATCGATCTTAAAACTTTTACAGAACCCATACCGGTACAGAAACTGATTCCGAACCAATACAAGTATTAGAATTGGTTATGACACTACACTGGCACGGGAAATGATCCTACCCTTATTCCGGTTAGGAAAATGATCCTGAACCCATGTCGGTCCTGGAATTGATCATGATCCCTTACAAGTCCTGGCTGATTCTGATCACACACCGTTCCTAAAACTGCTTTCAAATCAGTACCAATCATGGAATTTACCCTCAACCCAGGCCAGATCTTTTACTGCATCCATATCAGTCCTGAAACTGATCCCGAACCCGTACTGGTTCGGGAGCTGATACCGAAAGCATATCGGTCGTGGAACTTATCCCGAACCCGTACTCCGTACCCGGTCAGCAACAGAATCTGGCTTAATTCCTGTCTTAGAACTGCCCCTAAATCCATGCTGGCTGAAACTGCTCCCTTTTTAATCTACCTAATGCCAGTACCTTTAACAATCTTAGTAATTGAACTATTGAGTCTAGTGGGATTTCTAGTGGGGTAGGAGAATATTTTTTTGACAAAAGATCTAGGTTTTTTTTATAGACAAATACCGTGTTACCACATTTACAATGTTAAAGACTCCGTGTATGCTTTCTCAGCTTTCTCAAGCTATTGAATGGACAGGTTGGCGCGCAAACTCAGCTTCCATGCTGTTGTCGGTGATGTCTTTTTGATTTTTCTTTTTCTTTGGCACAGCACAACAACCGTTGGCTTTCAGAGACTTATTACACATAGCAGGAAAGTCAGTTCTACACGTATGGGGGCACGGTCAATTCAGGGCTTGAACCCATGATGGGCATGTTGTTAAGTCGTACGAGTTGACGACTGTACCACCAGACCGGCATGATAGGTGTCTCTGATCCTAGATAGGGGACTTCAAAAATGTGTTCACCTATCCGTACGTCACCTCTAAGTAAGTCTGGAATTACTAGTAGGTCCGCTGGTGGTGCTACCATCAGTTTAGTCTTTGTCTGGTTTATCTGCAATCAGAGGTTCTCTGCCGCCTGTTCGATCCCTTGGTTAGGCTTCTGCTTCATAGGAGTGCCGCAGACCAATGATGCCTCTATATTATCAGCGAATGCCAGGATCTGGGTTCACTTATAGAAGATGGTTCCCGTAGTCTCCACCTTCGAGTCCCGGATGGTCCTTTTAAGTGCCTTGTTGAATAAGCTACACACTCGTTCCCCTGGCGCAGACCTTAGGTGGTAACAAAAGGCCCTGAGAGTTTTCCATCCACTTTCAGCTGGCATGTGAAGGCAATAGGCATTCTAACTAGCCTTATCAGTTTGGCCGGGATTTCAAAAGAGCTTATTGCGTAAACTTGACCGAATATCTACTATTGAATTATTACTACTGAATTACTTTTTGTTACGCAATACCTTCGTGATATTATTTGGTCCACAAAGTCGATTTTACATGAATTGATTCCTCGGATGTATCAGCTGTCCAAGGATATTGATGTTCCTAATCAGTTGACATTGAATAATTTTCGTTTTTAAAGACAGTTATTTAAGACGGTTGTTAGCATGCTTGTAATCGGGCTAATTTCATTACTAGGTATTTTTTCGCATAAATAAATAAAGAGTTTCATAAAGCGGCAGTGCATGTATCTTCAGGCTTCATGGAAAGACTTGTAATCTATTGTTATTTCTAAACCTAGCTTGAATGTCTCTATACAGTTATGTAGTTATCGATCCATAGATAATCAAATGATTGTTTAAAATATCGATTTTGACAGCCTGATTTGCTATTATCATCACCTAACCGCTCTTGCCTGTAATATGTTGCTAATGTTACAACAAACGCTTCGTTTGTTGCGAACATATTTTGCCCGCGTGAAACAAAAGGGATATGGATAGGATACTTATTGAGTAATAAATTACGTAGCCGTACCTATATTATGTCAGATCTATTCGATCAAGGAGGCATTAAGATGGATAGACCTTTAATGGATTTGCGTTCCTGCGATCCCGCCGGAGTTGCAAGATATAGCCGCGTGGAAAGGGGAAGGTCACTGTCGTCCAGTTGACTTTCCGCCCGGCGTAACTAATTATCCCAAGCAATCTCGAAGCACGGTCGTGGTGTGGTTGCGTAAGATGCGGTACCGCTGCATTTGAATCAATACCGAACCGCGTAAGCTCTGTAAACAAGAAGTCTCACCTAAACAGATCGCTCTACGCGAAGAAGCATCGCTTTTCAAGTATTTTCGGTGTCAAATTGTCCACTTTCCAGTTGGTACAACGCCGGTGCCTTAATCCACTTTCGAAGGATTTTGATAGAGAAAAAAAAGGACAGCAGGAGAAGGCCGGGCATCGGTCACGTGCAAGCGTGCCAAACGCTATGGGAGTGACCACCGCCAACCACAGGAAGTGTGTAGTGTGTGTATAATTAAATTAAATCTGTTAGGCAGGACGTTGCAGCGGAGCACGGACGGGGGTGCTGGAGAGTGGTGTGGTGCGCGCCACCCGGCTGTGGCTTCTTAGCTTCTCGCTTATTCGCAAGGCAAACCCGCTGGCTGACAACGACGGCGAAAAAGTGAAAACCGTGGCTCACGTGTATGTAAGGCTCACGAAAAGAAAATCGGCCAGAATGGAAATATGGTTCCTCTGCCCGGGGAGGTCCAGAAGGGAAGACCCACGAACGCTTGTGCGAGTGTGTATTCGCGCAATGTTGACCTTCCCTTGCGCGATGCGATTCGACGTATCGGACCACCGGCACTACACCCTCCCCACCAGCACCACTCCTGCCCCATCAGGCTCCTTGGGGAGCGTGGTTATGTGTGCAATAACGTGGTGTCCATGCATGCGAGGGGGAAAGCTGAACCACAGTGTCCGTGGTCCTGTTCGGCAGAGACACCCCACAAGGGAAGGACAGCTCGGTGTGGTTGTCGCGAGCCCCGTGGAACCAATAATCGATGCATTTTAATTTGTAGCCGGAGCCGGAGCAGGAGCCTATAAAAGAGCATCGCGAATCGCGACAACTTCCAGTACGTACCTGCTTGGTGTCACCGCCGGACTGTGTTCTTCTCAGCGTCGTTTGGGGTTCTCCAGTGTTTGAGAGCGTTCAGTGTGTTCCAAGCTGTTCATCTCCTAAGGTGTGTGCGAGCGATCAGTTTGTGGCGATCACAGCGATCTTTGTAGCAATATCTTTAAAACAGTTGTTTTTATCGCTCATTGGTAATTCAATCTTGTGGAACAATTCACAAGGAAGCTTCACTCTCTTGCGTGTTTCGGAAAGTGTGTAATTTTCTTCAATTGTGAGATTATCGTACAGTTTTTAGGACTGCAGCAGAGTTCAAAACGAAGATCCCTAAATCTTCGGTTGTGTTTTCGTTGACTGGGAAGTGAGTGGGTTTCCACTAGCGAAGAATTCCGATTCAATTGGAGCGGAATTCATTTCTGAAGGAATAATTGCGAACATATTTCCCGTTTATGACTTCAGCCATACTACTACTAGTGATCAACGCCTACTTTGGTTACGGCGAGTAGTGGTGGGTCCTATCAACTAAACGCTTCGGAATAGATAGGATACACTACTGCAGACGCCATCTTTGGTGCATCTTTGGTGCGTGCTTCTGTGTGTGTGCGTTGTTGGGTTGGAGAACTCATCCATCTGCGCAGTGTTAGTGGGGACCGCAGACTGTTCCACTCAATCGTCCCTGGTTTGCTTGCTCAGTTACTGTGCCTTGGTGTGCCGGTCCAAATCTTGTTAGTTTCTGTTTGCTTTTCCTGCTCCAGTTGGTGGGATTGGCAGTTTTTAGACGATCGCACGATCGATCACGCACGCCACCGCCACCTCTTATTTGTTTCTTCCCGTCCGCTCTGCTCATCATCCTCTGGCTTAAGCCAACAGCCACCAGACAGGCGTTGATTTGTGCGTGCGCTGAGTGTAGCTCATCATCTGTCAGTTTTCCGTCATACCACCATCATCATCATCATATTTGCTCCCTTCAATCATCACTAATATGTTTCTTCTCATTATTGTATTTCTTTCCCTCTCTCCAATCTAGTTTTCGTTGGTTATGGTTTCCGTTGTTGCGTGGAGCCCGCGCGTTTGATGATACGTCTTCACCGGTGCACTTCCGTTCACTTGCTGCGGTAGCACAGTGACATTACCTCCCCCACACACACAAAGTAAGGCAACAGAAACCTACCGCAGACGCAAGCCAGGACGGCAGAGGTGAAGTGTGGTAGTACAGGCCACCACAAACCCAGCGGAGATACATCTACAAGCGAGACAGGCCGCCGCCGGCACCATCCCGGGTTACTGTGCTGCACGGAAGGATAGAGAGAGAGCGAGCGAGAGCGTGTAGTGCTGATTTCGTCGAACTTCGCCCTTGATTGCACGCTGGCCGTGCCCTACGTCGACCGGCGGAAGTGAAATACCGAGCACTCCCGCGCCTGTGTGTTTGTGTATGTGTGTGTAGGTGTGCGTGTTTATGTGTATCTGCTGTGTGTGTGCACGTTTGATTGTGTGTCGGAGTGCCTCTAAATACGGTGGTGTGTGATCCGAGGTTTTGAGAATCTCGGTATTTTCTCGACGAAAAATCACTCGCACCACAGGCCGTCGCCCCTTCTCCAGCAACATATACATCGTTCCTTCAAGCTCCTTCCCTCCCACTACCCTTCCCCCACGCACAGGGAGGGACAAGAAGACAACGGATCAACCATTGCCGTCGTGCGTGTTGATGTAGTGGTGGAATTTTGTGATAATTGAATTAGTGCAATAATATATACGGCCGCGCGTAACCGCCGCGCCACCGTTGCCGCCACGACAGTAAAAGCAAAGAGGTTGTTCTGGGGTTGCAAGAAGAAGGAGGCCGTACACAAGGGGGCACATGTCGATATAGCACGTGCTCACACGGTACTCGCGGCCACGACAGCGGAACCGAAAGTAGCAATAGGCAAGTAGGAGCAACAAACCGGAGCCAATTCTTCCCAGTGTGAGAACGAGCATAGCGGTCACCCAGTTGTGCGTGTGTGAGTGCGTGCGTGTGTGCGTGTGTGTTGCAGTAGTGATCGTTCCCGGTGGGAGCATATTTAATCGTCTGAATCGTCGGACGCGTGGCAAGTGTTTCACGATCGCATTCTCTCCCGCGTGTCGACAGCTGGGTCGTCGTCGGTCCCTGCCGTTCCGCCGCCCAAGAACGAAACGAAGGATAACGGAAGCCGACGCCAACGCCGCCGCCGGAAGCGTGAGCCAATCTCGCCGCCAGCATGGAGTGCTGCCTGTCTGAGGAAGCCAAAGAGCAAAAGCGCATCAATCAGGAGATTGAGCGGCAGCTGCGACGAGACAAGCGCGATGCAAGACGGGAGCTGAAGCTGCTGCTGCTGGGTAAGTTAACTAATCGCCACAAAAACAAAAACAAAAAACAAAATGGTTCAGATTAGTATGCGACCGCAGTAATAACAAGATAAGCGACCAGGCGTCTCCATTCTCGAAGCACTGCGCCTGGGAAGGATCCTTTTTCTCCCGGAACAATGCTTCTGTTCAACTTCAGCTTTGCACCACAAGTGTAGCGTAAATTCATCGCTAAAACAATATCCAACTCTCTCCGGCGGTGGTGGTCGCGCGCGTTCTTGTAACGCAAGCGAGAGCAGTCGTGAGACACGAAAGTCCCTGGCTCACCGACAGTAGGCCAATTTGCAATCTGGCATCTCACTATAGAGAAAAATCCAGCCGTGTGCAGTGTCAAGACATGTTATGATGCCTTTATCAGTCTTACTGAAAATACGATGAAATGTGTATACTTTCTTGCGTGGTTTGGCATGAAGTTGCCTTAAATGTGTCGCTTGGCACACATGAAACGATAGTTTCTTTTAAAATATCATCTTCATTGGCCTACCTTTCCTCTTCCAATTCCAAAAGATGTGAGCAGGAGAAAAACGAGTGTGTGAGAGAGTTTGCTACCGCCGCGAGTCTCTTTTCACTTCCGTTCATTCATTTTGGGGCCCAAAGATATGTATGTGAAGCGCATGCATGGGAGAGAAAAAAACAGCGTACTAAATGAGATGCACACATACACACTCACACACACACACACTCACACAGGTCACACATCGGATGAGGAAAATGGATAGCAAACGAAGGTGAAGGTGCTGGGACGTTTGTAATGCCAGGGTGTTGGGCGCGGGTGACCGGGGAGCCAATCGCTCACTGGTCAGCAATGCGCATGCCTGCAGCGGACTGCACATACATACATACATACATACATTGCAATTTTCGTTGGGTTCGTTCTTGTGTGGAGGATCCCTACTGTCATTGATTCGAACGGTTCTTCCAAAAATTTCTCTCGCTGCTTTCTTTCTCTTCTCCGCGCGCAGTTCGATCGCTCCAAGCGATGGAGCAGGCAGGCGGCGGTGTTGGTGATGGTGTGTACCAGTTTCTACCCAGCACGCGCTTCTTACTCCTTGTGCTTTCACCGGTTCGCAAGCATTTGCGGAAGGAGGGCGGCGGGAGATGAAGATGAATAGATGCTTGCAGCATTTAATTATGGGCGATACATAATTCTGATTAAAGTGTCAATGAAACTGTCCGTTTTAGCAGAAACGCTTTACCAGAGAGTCGAGGTGTTCGGCATGCATAAGGTGGAGAGCGGAAAGCGAACAGGAAAACTTGTTTTTTTTTTACAATGACCTGTGCAAGGGGTCTAATGGCAGCTTGTAATTACTGCTCCAGTGCCATACCACACCCACCTTTAAAGGCGCCAATCCGGAGAGGACCCATAATGAGCTAATCTCATTCAGACCCGCGCATCGCCTCTGCCGATACTGTGAATGAGGGATTTCATGAATGGCTCTTTGATGGGCAATTTCCTCTATCATGATATGACATACGACGAGCTGACTCCGTTGAATATGAGCTGTGTGTCTGTATGAGCCCCTGTCCGTATGTATGCGGGCTCGAGCATGTAGATGTGAGTGTATGTAACACCATCAATACTTCCAAATACCGTAATGACCGTTTTTTGCTGCTTGAGCGAACCGAACGATTTGATCACAACGCTCCGCACAACTGCACATCATATATGGCTTATTTAGAGATACACATTTTCCTTTTGTTTAGCACCTCTCGCTTGAACTTTTAATATGTGCAAGAGAAGAGGACAGACAAAAAAAAAAACAACAGAAACAACGCTCAATTGCGAACAAAGTTGTCGAGTGTGGTTGAGCATGTGAAGAAAATAATGTGACCAGAGGCGGCCAAACACAACGAACCTACAAGGAGAGGAAGGGATAAGGAGAAGAACCGCAACCTTAAGATGGTGGTCGTCGACAATAAGAGAGTAAACAAATCATTAGCGTACAGCTAGCTAAATGCACATTACGCTAATCGTTCCCTATCGTACGTTTGCGATAGGGAAACATCGTTGACCATCGTCTCGCGCTTATTGAATGTATCTATGGCCGTCCGCCCGGCCGCCAACTCGTGTTTCTTGTGCTTGTATCGCGTCTTTCGCTCCTTTTTTTCTGCGCGAGAGTATGGTCGTGTGGCGCTATTCGATGCATATAGGTTTTACAAAGATGCACATAGTCAAAAGTGACACTTCAACTCAGGACAGTGTACAATCGGTGTCGGTCAATGTCGTCTACCGTCATGGGGTGAAAATTTTAGCATTGCACTAGAAGATCGCTTGATCCGTGCTTAGTAGCTGTACTCTCAGGTTTGTTGGCTGATTTTCAAGGCTAAAGTTTATTAGTGTACGCTAAGTTATTGTGGCCATTGCTTTTTCTTCACGCTTTAATTAAATCAGTTTAACGCTTAGGCTCAATCGTTCATTGGAAAACCGTTGGTCGAAGTTCTCAGTTTGACCACCTCACCGTTGCAAATATATTTGAACAACCAAAAACCAATAATTGTAAAAATAACATTAGTCCATGTAATAGCCTTCAATTATATTTACAAAGCATTCATACAATAAAATAAAATATGTTTGTGGATCTAAATGTATTATCCCCACAGTTGTTCTCTAGTTCAGGGGTCTCCAACCTGTGGTCTGTGGACCACTTATGGCCCGTGGCATTATGGTAATGTCTAGAATAAGATTAAAACATATGTTTGAACTTTGAACAAAGTCTTCAAAATCTATGCCCTTAATGGATTTGGGCCGCGGCAAATGTATTTTCAAAGCCAAGTGGTCCTCAAATCCTAAAAAGATTGGAGAGCACTGATCTATATAGATCAGGAGTCTGTAAACTCTTCACTTAGCAGGTCGCAAATAATATTGTTGAGGGCCATTTTGACGTTACGATCAGCTAATGGGCGAACGTTTAAATCGCGTTTTGATAAGAAAACACTAACTGCGTCTATAAAATATCCACAGCTTTATATTATTAAAGCTAGATTATCGCCTTGAAAAAGTATAAAAATTGATTTAAATGGTCAAAAAAGTCAACAATGTATTCTAACCTTTACATGGTCATAGGCAGCCACATAATATGCCGTGATCACGTGAGTGCAAATGGTCCGTAGTATGGAGATCCCGGCTTTACGTCATGAGGAGATTATATCCTCCTAATTTTTAATGGTGACGAAATTAATGAATTATTTTGTGTACAAAAATAATATTTAGTAATCTATATGGACTGTGTTACTTTACCTCTTACCAACTTTCATCCATATACTTTCTACAGTTGTTTGACGCTCTTGATGTTTGTTGAATCAAACTATTGCAAAAAGTAGGTGGACACGATCGACATAATTCCGATGGTGATGTACGGTGCCACGACGCTTGATGTTTACTGAAGTTTTCTTATTCCTCCCATTGCTCGGCGATCGTGCCGGGATTCCTTTCGTTTTGCATTGGATGTTGATAAGATGGCACATGATGATGACTAGTTGTTTTATGTTTTGATTTTTGCTGCGAGATAGATTCTCAATGCCACGTGCTTCAGATCGCCACGATCGTCTCTGCGTCTACCATATACATACGTAAATGTTAGTGCTCCCTCAAACACTACCCACCGATGAGGGCCGCCAGTGTACTACACTCAATATGCACACAGATTCTAATAGCTGTTTTCTTTCTTCACCTTCCCCAGGTACTGGTGAATCGGGTAAATCAACATTCATCAAGCAGATGCGTATTATTCACGGCAGTGGCTACTCGGACGAGGACAAGCGGGGCTTCATCAAACTAGTATACCAAAACATCTTCATGGCGATGCAGTCGATGATACGAGCGATGGATCTGCTGAAGATATTGTACAGTGATCCGGCAAATATCGTAAGTGTACACAAAGCGCACGCGCGCGGGCTCCGGTTGAGCGGTCAATGCTTGATCATCCGCGACACGTCGCGCGTTGAGATCCGGTGACATTTGTTACCAGCCTGTGATGCAATAATAGTAACGCTCACTGGCCACCTTTGTACTATTCTGTTTCATTGTAGGAGCATGCCGAGCTAATACGAAGCGTAGACTTCGAGACAGTGACCACATTCGAACCGCCATACGTTCAAGCAATCAAAGACTTATGGGCCGATGCGGGCATCCAGGAATGTTACGACCGAAGGAGAGAGTATCAGCTAACAGATTCCGCCAAATAGTATGTGTAGTTTCTATTCCTAACGCTTGAGCTACCCGTTAAAGGAGTTTTAGTTCTGTTTTTTTTAATAATTCCCTCCTAAAAATACCCTATGTTATTTTATTTTGGGAAATTCTCGACATTGAAAAAACAGGGAATTTTAATATTACTTCTTTGGAAAATTTCCAACAATATATTCCGTTTTAATATTTTGAGCCAGTTATCGGTAGTTTACTGATATTTTGACTCTACGTTGCAATTGGTTTGCACGATCAATTTCAACGATGTTTTTTATTTATTTTAAAAAAGTTGCTTTTTCCTCCAGAAACGTTTTGTTTACGTGCCATAATGAAACACACACACACACATGTGGGAACCAGGATATCACGTCTAGGTTTGCTTTCCGAATTAACCGATCCTCATTTGTCGTCTCCTTTCACCATCCAGTTACCTTATGGAGATCGATCGTGTCGCAGCACCAAACTATCTTCCAACGGAGCAGGACATTCTGAGAGTGCGCGTGCCCACGACCGGCATTATCGAGTATCCCTTCGATCTGGAGGAAATTCGGTTTAGGTAGAGTTTGACGGACCAGCAAAGCTTTTCGAATTTTCGAACTGCTTTGGTCTTTCCTTGTTACTTCTGTCTTGTCTGTGGTTTCATGTGTTTTTTTTCCTTTCATTTTATGTGTGTCTTTTCTTATGTTTGCATGCGCACTGAAGATTCGTGCGGTCGGTTGGGTTGTGTTTGTCTTCAAATAATTACATTCCTTATTTTTCTAACCCCTTTTTTCTATGACAATTTGACAGTTGATTTCTTCTGTTATGCTTCGTTGAGTTTGTCATGTTTATATTCGTAATGCATATTGAGTGCATCAGTAACTCACATAGAACTCTGTTCGTTACACACGCATAAACACGGTCCTTGAATGAACTTAATTTACCATTCTCGCTTTGCATAATCCGCCCCTGCATGAATTAACAAATGATTAGTTTGTCCAGCGACTATTCAGATGAAAAGTGATAATACGTACATTAAACATGTTTCTATTGAATGGACATTAATAATTACTGCAGTGAAACAGTGTCGACGACATACATAGCTTGCATATTAAGATCCGTAATCGCTCAGATCGTTTAATCCAACGGATAAATGTAACTATAATACTGCGCTAAAGAACAATTCTAAGAAACATTTCAAAGACAGAACTAAATAATGCCTCCTAGTTAAATGATTGTAATCGTACTAGTAAAATCCACCGATTTGTTCTCATTCCATTGCCCCGTTCTTTATCTAGCTACTTGAGCGATTTGGCACGTATCGAAGCGGAAGATTTTCTCCCGACTGAACAAGACATTCTAAGAGCTAGGGCACCGACAACGGGCATTTTAGAGTATCCATTCGATCTGGATAGCATCATCTTTAGGTATGAACAATACAATTTACTTCGTTTCCTATGTGCCCTTAAAAGTGTTCGATTTCTGCAAAATCGACCGTCTGTGTAATATACATTTCGCTAGGATGTATTGTTTGCGGGAAGATGGTGAAAAAAATAAGCAAAATTTGTAAGCTAGACAGCGATCGTACGTAATTTCTTGTTTGTATGCTGATTTTCCTGGGCCTTACTGTATGGTGTGCATTGTGAGGCTTGATCCAGGGTGCTTGGGTTCCTCGATTCGTTGAGTCATCCTTCTTCACAGTATGTTAGTACGCTATAAATGGTATGAGTGGGATGAAATAGGTTTTTGGGGGGCGATTAAACTAAGATCCATCATGAACACAGGTATCATCATGTACATAGGTAAACAACATCTTATGCTAACAAAATGCTTTGGAATCATCGGTGTCATTATCTAAGCGACGATCATTTAATGGGGGCAAAAGCTCTCAAATAAAACCAGTCATCTCTCATATGCCATCTATATACACACAGTCATATTTGGTGTCTCATGTTTGTACAATTTGGTTTATTTTGGTAAAGAAATAGCATGCTTTATATAATCATTGTTTCTCTGTGTGCTTGTGTATTATCGAATAACATTATCGATTGCGCTTCTTCATGATAAAATGGCTAACCATCGGTGTCGTATGTGCCCTAACATCCAAAACAAATTGCTAACTCCATCTTTGTATTTTGCAAATGATCGTGGCTGACATTGTTTCCATTTGGCAACACCAACAGGATGGTAGACGTCGGCGGACAAAGATCTGAAAGAAGGAAATGGATCCACTGTTTCGAGAATGTAACATCAATCATATTCTTGGTTGCACTGTCGGAGTATGATCAGATTCTGTTCGAATCCGAAAATGAGGTAAGTACGCACGAGAGGTTAAATAATCCTTCACGCGTTACAGCTGTTTCACAACATGTTCTTCCTTCCTTCCTACAGAACCGAATGGAAGAATCGAAAGCTTTATTTAAGACCATTATTACGTATCCATGGTTCCAACATTCGTCGGTCATCCTGTTCTTGAACAAAAAGGATTTGCTCGAGGAGAAGATCATGTATTCGCATTTGGTAGACTACTTCCCCGAGTACGATGGTAAGTTGAGCATTGGCTATTAGACTGTTAAGCATAAATGCGTGCGACTGCACGCATGTTTGCATGTGTTAATAACATTTCTTTACGAAACTCTCCAATAATCACGTCCGAAGGACCGAAGCACGATGACGTGAAAGCGCGCGAGTTTATTTTGAAAGTTTACCTGCGCGAAAATCCTGATCCAGATCGAATGTGTTACTCCCATTTCACTTGCGCCACAGGTCAAGATTTTTTTTTTCATTTTATTGTATGATTAAAGGTAGCCTTATATACCGCTAGAAACCGTATCGCTCTGTGGGCCTGACCGGGTGCCCTTAAGTTGATTGTGTCGTTTGGTATTTATTTGTGGTTGTCGCTCGTGGCTCATAAACTATCATCAGTTCCGAAGCAAATAGTTTAGCTGTGTGGATATATACGATGTATTTTTAAGATTGTGCTCCCGGTAGAAACATACCGCCGAGAGTTATCGCTTTCCAATGTCACGTCCATTCATTTGTTTCGCATATCTTTCACGATCATACAGGACCACAAAGAGATGCAATAGCTGCCAGAGAATTTATACTTCGCATGTTTGTAGACTTAAATCCCGATTCGGAGAAAATAATTTATTCACATTTCACTTGCGCGACAGGTAAGTTTCCCTCTCACACGTATATCGTTTCCCTCCCTCTCATCTCACCGTACTAACAATATTTACTTTTAACAGCTGCTTTTGTAATTAGATTTGAGTTGACTTTCTATTCTGTTTAGATCCGGTTCTTGTGTGCGTGATTGTCTTAGCTTGTTTTTATTTAGTGAAGAAGAAAACTTGTTCAAGTTAAACGTATAATTTACTGAATTATTTCTATTTTTTTCTTTTTTTATATTCTCAATGCTCACACATTTTAACCAAACTGTCACTGGATTGCTTCTCGCTTTGTTTCGACGGTATCGGTTGAAATAAATTATCTCTCTTCCATCGTCAACCTATATATTACGCGTGTGCACAAAACAGATACGGAAAATATTAAGCTCGTGTTCTGCGCCGTAAAGGATACGATTATGCAAACTGCTCTGAAAGAATTTAATTTGGCTTAAAGAAAAGCACTCGTCAAAATTAGTATATCTTTTGGCGACGCATGTCCCAAAAGGATTGATAAAAAAAAAACACACAGCCGTTGTTAGTAAATTTCGTAATCTCGTTTTCGCTCTTTCTTTCTTATCGACGTCCCGAGCAGAGGGGACAGATAAAGCTTTCAAAGTAGTAAGAAAATAAAAAAAAGCAAGCCGCGTAAATTATAGCAAATCAAACTTAATATTTATATTTCCTCACGTGCGCGCACGCGCCACCTTTTGAACGAGTTCCTGGTGCCGCTCCACGATTCTTAAACCACACGTTACGAATAAAGGATTCGATTGTTAAACCTAAGTTGGCTTTATACTTTCATTTCGTTTTTTCCCGCTCCCCTTTCTCCGCCATCCTTCAAACAAACACACACACACTTTCCCATGACTGTTAATCGCTAATAATTGTTTTATTTTTTCAACTTCTACCCGTACGCCTCTCGCGTCGTTTGCAGACACCGAAAATATACGGTTTGTGTTCGCCGCTGTCAAGGACACGATACTTCAGTCCAACCTAAAGGAGTACAATCTGGTTTGAACTCGGAGAGGCAACAGTGCTTGCTTGCCATTGGCACCTGCGTTTCGGTATCGACTACAACAGAAGCAAAATGGTGAACGATCGCTGGCGATGATCTCGTTTACGTCAAAGGTGTGGTATCCCTTCATCATTATATTCGCCTTTGGTGCCATTCTACTGGAACTCTATCATCATCGTTACCAACAAACCAACAATTACACGCGCTATTCGCGGAAGTGTCGTCACAGCAACCAACTAAAAAAAAAACAAATGGCCGTGGCCCCATACAGCGCACTGCACCACCCTGTGGACCGTAAATGTAGTGGTTCAAAGTGAGCCGAGCAGCAACTTCCTCGGAGCGCTACATCATCATTAGTCGTCCGTCATTATCGCCACACTACGGTCGCCATCATCATCATCGTCATCGTCATTTGCACATCCGCAGCAATAGCGAGCAGCACGAGCGGGCGAGCGGCAACGCGCGGATACGATGCTGCAGCGTCGCAGTATCGTTTCGCGAGCTTCACTCTACAACGTGTGGCCAATGATCGTTCAACCTGTGAGGGCACCATTGTCTTGTTGAGCGCAACAGTAGTCACCTTATATTTTATTAATTGATTCAAAAGCTGAACGTCAGATATGTCGGACCATGCGTGTCAACAAGACTGTGCCTGTGCTATTTTCGAATAGGGGGGTATTTATGTTCGCCTCTGGTTATTTACATATACGAGCATTAAATTCAATATATCGTTGCTTCGATGTTTGCTTTACTGCTTGTGCAAAAGTGGGGTGAAGTCCACAACACCGTTACTGCAATCAGAATCTAACAATCGTGTATACACGCACATGCACACACTCCCATACTGGAACATTTATTTTAATTACTCTGTGTAAAACGGCGCGACCTCGACTGTTGGGTGTGTATATTATTACGAGATCTGCTAAACTGCATACACACATACACACACATTATGTTGCAATAACAAGACCCGTAAGTCAGTCCGTGAATGCAACGAACAGAAGAATACCATCACATAATAAACATAACAACATGTGTACAGCAACTGGGTTCATTTAGCAGCAGCTGAATGAATTTGCAGAGCAATGGTGATTATCCTTACTTGTTAGTGTACTGTGTTTGTTTAGCTTTATCTTCCTACACTGATTGTAACTCTTCGCTTAGCAAGTTTAGTTCCGGCACGAACCGCTCGTAGATACTTCCTTAAAGCCATCTCCTTGCCAAACTAGGACAATGTATCGATGTGTCGACGATATAGCAATATGTTGATTGACTGTCTTATTACACACTCTCACACACACACACAAATTGTAGTCATTTATTGACAGTTCCTGAGCTCGAATAGGCGTATTTTTTGTGCGGAATGTTTACTGCACCAAAACAGTTGCGTTTCCAAACATATGTTCGTCTCACGTATCGATGGATGAAAGTTCGCTCTCACATCACCCAATAGCTATTTCGCTTACCTGTTGTCTGTACCTCCGCGTACAATGGCGAATATACGATTTTGTTTTATTGCAAGTTTCCTTAAAAGAAGCAATTCAAAGAAATCCAACTTGCTAAACCATAGTTTCGACCGATCCATAGTAATGTTTGTTACAGCACCGAATGGAGAAAAGCTAAAATTTAGCAGACACTATATTATTATTTTGCTTTGTAAAAATAATGTTATGTGTTTTCGTGGGTTTTAGAAGGCGATTGTGATATCGCGCCTTCAAACTCATAAGATGTTGCCGGTACACAACACTATTTATTCCCCTGAGTTGCAAAGAGAGATACGTTAATATGTTTACTGGTACTACCAATCGATTCGTAGTCAGATGCGTCGTCCTCTTCCACGTTAAAGCAGAGGAAGAACGTATAGGTCTTGTATTTTTGTTTACTCTTGTTTATAGTTTCGCTATTTGCACTTCCATTGCCCACTTATCCGAATTGGCGGCTTTCGGCAACACGTTTGGCCAACACGAAACGCTAATGCAATCTGTGTGTTGCAAGTGTGATAATCACATCACAACAAAACTCCCACAACTCAGATACACACACCGTCAAACAGTAGAAATGTTTGCAATGATCAAACGAAACACGACGGTATCAAGTATCAGTCGAACTGATTGGTCGAATAGTTCTGTTTTACACTTCAGTCTACATCCCCCTCCCTTTGCTTAAGTTGTTGCATTTAGGTGTCGTTGAGTGAGAGAACGTGCAGAGCGCAGATGGGCAGACACGGGAATGGGCAGATTTTTACGTGCATGAATATTAAGGTAATAATATACATCGGACTGTGAATTAAAAAAAAACATAAAACAAGAAAGCAATCACTGAACTCAGACCAGCAGGCCCAGGCTCATCACCACGGACAGCCATAATAGTGCGTAAGAGGGCTGATTTATGTTGATCGCCCGTCAGGGCCACGATTCCTGCGCCTCCCGTAAATGAATTGAAAACAATACACACCCATACACACACACTGACACACACGAGATTCGCTTTTCATATCATGATTTTGTGTCAAACAGTTGACAGCCGCTAGTTGAATGTGATTATTACCATCGAGGGAGCGTGCGAGGAAGTCTTTGACATGGTTTTGCTATTATTATATGTGTATGTGTTCCAATTTCTGGCCAATTAAACCAAAAACAAAAGAGAGAAGAAAAGAAAACAAACGCACGATCAGGGAAGAGATAGAGAGGAAACTGTGTCAAAAAAGAAAAGGAAATCCCACGGGAACTACACCAAGCAGCAGCTGTGTTATGTGTGGGATTTATCCTTCCCGTTTTCACCCAAGTTGATGTGATAAATCGAGAAATGCAAACGAACGAAGCATGGTATCGTTTTTTAAGAACATTTCCCAACTGCTACACTCACTTGTGATCGTTTGATCAGACCCAAAAGATGCGTGTATAATAATCGGGTCGTGCGGGGTAGTATGTGTTTTGTTACGTTTTTTTTCTCCCCCTCCCCCCGCTTATGTCTCGTTACGTTATTATTTTGATTCGTTTATCATTTCGTTTAGTTTAAGCGTTGGACCATGTTCAGCCTACCTTCAGCTCTAAAGGCGGAATAATAACCGGCTGCTACAGAATTCAGGCAAAGTATTGTGGAATTGAAAATCGGCAGCGGTAGCGAACGGGGGAGGGAATTAGTAATATCCCCCCGGACACACAACCTCCCCTAACGTTATGAATGGTTACCTTATTTGTATCTGTTGTTTTGTCACCATCAGCCTCGTTATACATATAAATATATAACTATAAATACATATAACTCATAACTAATGTATGTGGTAAATGTACAACCAACCCTAACCTAATCTTTAAGTTAACTTACGCGTGTAACAGATACCAGCGCGCGCACCCTTACTGTGTCCGTGAGTCATCGTCTGCGTTCTTGAAATGGGCTTTAAAAACGGTCCAATAAATATAGTTTAGAAGCCGGCAAAAATATAAGCGGTTTCTGCAGCAAAACGCGATCGAGATTTTTGTTTCCCTTTTACTCCTTACTGCTCCCGAATGTGTTTGTTGTGTACTCTGGATGTTGTTATCATTGTTCATTTGGATTTTGGTTCGCTTCTTTCTTTCTTTCTTTTCTTTCTATACGGCAAACAACACGACCTGAGATGAGATATGCTCCCCGTTCACGTGTACAGGATGTACGATCACGTTGAAATATTATCTCCACGTCACTGTGAGGGTAATGGTTAGGCATTTAACAGCAAGGCTAGATCGATACCATACTATTTGGTGACATTCGTTTGCCACAGTTTAATACCACAGCATTGGAATCGAAAGCAAATCCGCTCACATGAAAATCAGTTTGAACTCCCCGCGTGGTGTTATAGAGGACAAGTTTCCAAGCCAGCGCCAGTTTGTGATGCTAATGCGGTTGAATACGTTGCTGTTAGTTGCTAATTTACACGCCAATTTCTCAAAGAGGAACATTTTTAGAAACCAAAATGTATATGGCACATATTCTTCCAAAATTATTTAAAAAAAATGACAAACATGCAGATTGGTGGAATTTTCTTGGGAATTTTCGTAGTATTATGTTGTTTCCCAAAATTGGCATTAGGTGTCCCCGTTCTAAGTCAAATGTCAATAACAACAACGACCCTTTTGCAAGACATTGTGATACACATCTATGATCGAGGCGCTACGTAATAGGCTGACCATGCGTCCCTTGGCAATACCGGAAAACAAGCCCCGTAATTCGAGAACCAAACAATCGTTTAGGTAGCTAGAAAATGGATCTTTTAGTTAACTACTTTTCTGTCTAGAAACATAAAGATACATTTCTCCTGCAATAATGTGTGACGGTGAGGCACACGTATCTTGTGTGAAACTGAATGCAACAGTACTGCAACGTTTTTTTTTTTAATGTTCCATCTTCCACTGACTTACGCATGAAAGCAGGAATGTGCCAACAAAACCAAACCAAATTAGAAAACATCCTCACCTGTGAGCACATGGATACATTAAAACTGAAACACTTCCCAAAAGGCATCATGAATGATGGCAATAAAATACATCACTTAACGCTTCTTTCCTGTACGACCATACCGCCCATGTTTTGCTTTATCATCAACTCATAGTTGTCAAGCATGTGGCCCTGTTTTAGGAACCGCCACCACCTCAGCTTGCAAAGATCGATGCGTGTGAGTGTGTGCGTGTGTGATGTAAAAAAAAGTCGCTTTTCCCAAAAATAAGCATTAAAAAGTGCGTTTATCTCATATCTCTAATCATTCTCTCCCTTCATCATTTTAGCTCTATGAAAGTATAAGAAAACGAAGAAGAAGAAAAAAACAAACACTTCTAATACCGCCTCATCTGCATCACATACATACTTTGTGCCATTTTCAATCTTTGAATTTTGTTTAGCAACGGTAACTATATTACAACATCCACGTCTATTGCACAGGCAATTGTGTCGAAACAAAAAAGAAAAACGAACATAAGAAAAAATAACAAAAAAAAGGAAACAAACCATGTGATTCACACATTATTTTACACGCTGCTTTGGACGCGAAATCACGAAACAAAAGCAAAGTGTCTGGAAGGACATTCTCTCTTCGTCGCGCGCGCGCGCGTGTGTGTGTGTTTTGTGTTTGCGTGCGAAGTATGACGCAAATCACTAAAACCGGGTATAAAAGCAAGTGAACTGCGCAATCACAAGCAAACATACACACACACACACACATTAGCAGGGAGGCGAATCATTCCGCTGATTCCGCGCGCGCCATAAGAAGAAAACAGAAAATCTTAAGTGCAGAAGAGAAATTACAAAATAAAAAGTATGCGCATCGGGCGCCCAATGCACGTGCAACAAGTGCAATGGAATTAAAAAACCGGTTCGAATGATTAACCAGTGCGTGTGGGTGCGTGTGCGGGAGTGTGTGTGTATGTGTGGAGGGGTGAGTTAGAACATTCGAAGTGCATGTGCATGTGCAGTACATGAGACTCGCACGCAACCAGCTCCCCCCTCACTAAGAATGCATAATTAAATTAAAGCATTAACAAGCTACATCGTCTCACACGGCATGCCAAAAACGGAATGCACACTGTACATATATGTGCAATAAGGTGCGGGAAGTGCATGTGTGTGTGTGGGTGTATGTGTGTGTGGAGATCTGGGGTAGAAGAGAGAGAGAGAGAGGAACGCATCCAAACAGTAGTAGACGGTACGGAGCATTCGAAGCTGCAGCTCTTCGAAGGAAACTTACATATATCTCGAACAAAAACAAAAGGAAACCAAAAGTAATATACGGCCTCAGCACCATTTTTCGATCGAAAAAATTCGATAGGCGCTCACGTAAAACTGACAGTATAACTATTTCTTTCATACTCCTGCATGAAGTCGATTCCCATCGAGTTCAGTACTTAGTGTAGGCAAACCATTTTTTAAAATATTTAATAAATGATTTTTTATCACCCAAAATATTGAAAAAGAACCAGAACAATTACCAACTTGCTTTTACATAACGTTTTTCAAAACCATTAACCTTAATTTATGGCATTTTTCTGATATTCGAAAATTTCCGCAGCTCAATGAGTTGCGGATTTTTCGCCATACAAAGCGGAACGATCGAATTTTTGTAGCAAAGTTCATTTTGCTCGTGAGTGTCATGGTATACCAGTTTTCAAAAAAACCAGTAAAATGAACACCTTGGCGGCGAAATGAGTGTCAAATGACACCAAAATGACAGCCGGATCGATCGAATTTTTTCGATCGAAAAATTGTGCTGAGGCCGATAATGTAGTAAGGCAACAGTTGCAATCTTCTGGATGGATGATGATAAAGAAGAAGAAGAAAAAGAAAAAGAAGAGCAACAACGGAAAAAAACATCACGTAAAAACAATGCAAACAAAAGGATAAACCAAAATTAACAATGTTTATCAAAAGATTGTGCAACTGCAGAATAGAAAAAGAGAGGAGAAAAGAACAAACAAAACTATCTATACATACATTACAAAAACAAACCCAGTTAGCGATACCAGTGAGAGAATGGGATGAGAGCGGGAGAGCACATAATACGCTCCTGTGTTGCTAAGGTGTGCAATAAGATGGGAGGAAGGAAAAGGAAAAGAAGCGAAAAGAAACAAACTAAACAAAAAGCGAACGTTTTCTGAAGCAGCATCCAAGTAGGTTTGACCAAAGTTTTTAGACAGCAGAGAGAACTCAGCAGAGAAGCAAAGCAGCACAGAGTGTAGTGAATGTGTGTGTGTGTGTGAACAACACAGAAGAACAGGAAGAAGAAAAAAAGGAAACAAATTAATAAATGAAACATTAGAAAACACTCCGTAACGCGCGAAGATACCGCCCCAGATACCGGTGGTGGTAGTAGAGTGGTCGGGCCGAATTTGGTCGATTGCCATCCTGGTTTGGAAGTAAGATGGCACTAGATGCAAATTGGCCGTAAGCGCAAACACCGAGTAGCAGCTGCGTGCAAACAAACGCCGCAGTCGCGGTGAGTGAAATGGTTTTTCTTTGTTTTTGGCCAGGAAGCGGCTATGGCTATGCTGTTGTTCGCTATTGGGTACCGGTAATCGAAAACCTAAATCTACGTCTTTGGATACGTCTTTGAATATGGCTTTATAAAGCATAGGCTTTATAAAATATAGAAGACTATATCTTGCTCCACAAAAGATGAAGATTTGCACCGGTACGCACCCATCCGAACGGTGAGCGAATCTGTCTGTGTGTGTGGCCGCTCGGTGTTTCTGTCGTGGGAATTCTTGCTGAGCGGTAATCAATTCGCCCAATTGATTATCGTTCAGTGTTTGAGTTGAATTCGACAGACAACGGAATGTGCAATGGCCACCACCGGCTCATCGTTCTCCTCCCCGTTGGGATGCGGCCCCAAGTATCTGCGTACGAGCGGACTGCATAGTTACACACCCATTTGATCCCAACCAACCAGTGCCATTCGGAAAGTTAACACATTTCACCGCTCACCGCGGTTCACGCCCGCTACACATGAAAGGGAACCATCTTTATGTCCCTTGTATTTTGAACCTGCTTCTATTGAACGTTTTCCGATCGGGAATATGATGCCAATCATTCGCTTCTGGCTTCAATTCTTTTCTGTAAGCCCGCTGTATACATCCAACCATTTTGCGTCGTCACCATCACTAGACTAGGGATTTAAATTTGTAAATTTGTAACGGTTAAATGCGTATTACCTATTTTTAATTTTCTTCCCTTTTTATGTATGTATCAACAATCTATTCTATACTTGTTGTACCGAAAACAACTATTATCTCTCTCTCTCTCTCCCACTCACTTGCCGGCCCTCGTCCAGAAGGGTTCAAAAATGTTGTAAAATGGTTCACTTTCACGAATGCTCCACACAGAAATCCCCGAATTTGTTGCCCCAAATAACGATGATCGCATCGAACACGGAAGAAGGACTGCGGTGAGAAAATGCAAAAGATTTCGTTTTTGGGTGGATTAAGTGTACACACACGCTCTTAAACAGAAGAAGAATTGAAATTGAAAACCACTTTACGGCGCGCGCCACTGTTACAGTCCCCAGTTGGGAGGAATCAAGCAAAGGAAACGGTTACAAATTTTTAGTGGCGAATGTGATGGTGATCTTTTAATAAGAAATGAAAGGGTGAAGCAGAAACAACACACAAAATTACATAAAGCCAGGTACGAGCTACGACGTTCAGTGCCGCTGCTTTATCTCATTCCAAATCGGTGCGCAAAACAAAGATGGGCGGACCGAATTCTCTTGCGGTACAGTGGAAAATAGAGAAGAAGAAAAAAAGTATGAGAATAGAAAACGAAACACGATCCCCAAGTAAATCATATTCATATAAAGTGAGAAAATAGAAGAGAATAAAACATTCACACACACACACACACACACACGCATACTCACCGAACATGCAGTCATAGTAATCGAGCGATAGAACGTAACTAAGGTGAACTATTTATGTTTTTACTTTTACTTAAACGGAAAATTACCACAACGGCACAGAAACAAAGTGCAGTGAAAGTGTAGAGAGAGATAGAGAGAAAGAAGAAGAAAAAACGATGTATGTACATCCCCTCCTTCCCCTCAATCCTTCTAGTATGGTACGATCCTTGTGGGGATAGAAGTTGTGGTACAGAAATGGGGGGCAAAAGGAATATAGGCAAACACATCAAAGCAACAGATGAACGAATGAATTAGGAAGACAATTGATGGCAATGTGATGATGATCATGATCAGTCTCCCAGTCTTCAGCTTCTTCAGCACGGAAGAATGTGTAGAGCATATATTGCATCAATTGGTAAAACACACACACCTTTCGTACACGTTCACGCGAGATCATCATGCTCCTCCTTCTCCAAAATCATGCAAATAATTGTCAACCAAAATAGTGCGAGAGGTGAATCATTGGCTTTGGAAGCGAATAATAGATGAAAACGTTTAAAATCTCCGTAACGATAAAACACAGAGAAACAGGAGCGAGAGACAGAGAAAGATCCTCTTAGCTTGATCACACAGCCCACTCCCCACACACACGTTGTTACACCTGTGCGGACACGCCGACCGTTCGAATGCCCGCGTGTGCACCGGAAAGCGTGTGTGCAAACGAAGCAGAAAAAAACCGCGTAAGAAGCGGTATGAAACGGCAAGCATCGTTTAATAAGTAAACTAGCAAACCAACAAAATACTATACGGACGAAAGAGACGATGCAGCATTTAGTAAGAGAGAAGCAAAACAAAAGGGAAAACACTTGACAGCCAACACAACGCCGCACCCCAAATGTGCCCATGTGCTGGTGGTAGTAATGGAAGTGGGTAAAAAACACATTAGGTAAATCCACACACACATACACGCACACACACACACATACAAACACACCATCCCCAGTGCTGCATCCCTCTCGAATATAATAGCAAACAGGGCTCTGAAGGGTAGAAGAAGGCACCAACCATTCCCCGGCAGCCCAAAGAGACAGGACGAAACGTCTGCTACTATTACCACACACAATCATCACCATCACGACCATCACCACCACCACCACTGCTACTTACTACTACTACTACCAACTACACTACTACTCCTACTCTACTACGTTTGCGGTGTACGAGAGATGCGCGGTGTAACGCGCGATGTAAACCAATGTGCGTGCGTGCATGCGTGCGTGTGTGTGTGTGCATGGTGTGTGGGGCGATAGTGGGTAATATAAAATACAAAACAAGGACGGGGGAAACAAACAAAAAAATACCGCGAACGAAAAAGAGATTGTGAGCGCTGCAGCAATGATGGGAAGGGGGCAGAACAGAGAAAAAAAACAGTAAATAAAAAGTAATTATAAATAATATGATAATATAATTGTGTAAACTAATGGCTGGAATTTATAAGAAACTAAATATATAATAAAATAATAGAAAAAATAATAAATAAACCAGGGTTTTTCCTTTTTTCAGTGCGAGTGAGAAAAGATCGAACGATGAAATCATACTATACAATTTCTACTAAATTTCCTACCGAATCCGAATCCGGAACAGATGCAAGTACTGTTC
This sequence comes from Anopheles coluzzii, assembly GCF_943734685.1. NCBI lineage: Eukaryota > Metazoa > Arthropoda > Insecta > Diptera > Culicidae > Anopheles > Anopheles coluzzii. Next base: position 86,465,961 of record NC_064670.1, read on the forward strand.
TATAAAATAAATGAAATCGCGAGCTATTTCTGGAACGTTATGGGTTATTGTTCGGTTCCGGAACAGATATGGGCTCAAGATAGGTTTCAGGGCATGTGAGGATTCATGATCGGTTCCAGGACCGTTATGGGTTCAGTATCAGTTTGAGGACCGGTATGGGTTCACGATATGTTCCGAAACAGATATGAGCTCATAATAGGTTCCAAGGCAGGTATGGGTTCATGGTCGGTTCTAGGACCGATATGGGTTCATGATAGGTTCCAGGACCAGCATGGGTTGATGATCGGTTTCCAGGACCAGTATGGGTTCAAGAGCGGTTTCAGGACCCGTATGGGTTCATGATCTGTTCCAGGACCAGTATGGGTTCATGATCGGTTCCAGGACCAGTATGGATTCATGATAGGTTCCAGGGCAGGTATGGGTTCACGATAATTTCCAGGATTGGTATGGGTTCATTATAGGCTCCACGGCAGGTATGGGTTCATGATAAGTTTCAGCACCGGTATGGATTCATGATCGGTTCCATGACCTGTATGGGTTCAGTATCAGTTCCGGAACTGAAATGGATACATAATAGGATTTAGGGCAGGCGTGTGTTCATGATTTGTTTCTGGACCGGAAGGGATAAACGATAGGTTCCAAGGCAGGTACGGGGGTTCGTGATCAGTTCCAAGACCGGTATGAGTTCTTGATAGATCCCAGGGCTGGTATGGGTTTAATATCAGTGCGAGGCCCGCTATGGGTTTATGATCGGTTCCAGGACTGGTATGGGTTCATGATAGGTTCTAGAGCCGGTATGGGTTCATGATCCATTGATGGTTTGACCCAGAAAAATGTTATGTTTTGGTGTTAGGGCCAGTATGGGTTTGGATTTGGTTTTAGGTCTCTTAAGGGGTCATCATAATTATTGTTTCCTCTATCAAAATCTCGTTTCAGGAGAACTGCCTTACGTGCTTGGAGTGGTGACCAACGATGCAGACCCCCCATTGCCCACCCGAAGTGTGGGCGATAGGACCAAAGGGATCGCGTCGCACCACGGAAAGCAGCGTAATAAGCAGAATCATCAGACCAGATCGCCGCAGAAGATGCGTCGTGACCCAGGGTGCAACCGCACACACGACTCCGCATGAAGTAATACTCACCACAAGCGTACCGGCCGAGTTGGGTGAGTCGGAGAGGGGGATGGAATATGCTCACTCTTCGTTAACAAAAAAAAAAAAAAAAAAGAAGGGGTCATCATAAGTACCTCATTTTAATAGGGTTTTGAAAACAATAATTTCGGCGTACTCTTTAAAGTAAAGGGAATCTTTGAAATTTAGTTGCGCCTTGGCCAAATTAACTAGTAGCTGGACAGTGCTTGCAAGGACTGAATGTTGTTGCTTGGTATATTAAATCTAACGGGTTTAGTTTTTAGCCCATTGTGTTTAACATATCTTCCTCAAGCAGCTTGGTGTATAGAGATCGATGACCAATAGAAGTTGAAGAATAATGTCAATGCTGGCAATAGTTCTGGAACAGTTCCAGGAGCGGTATGATTTTGGGACTAGTTCCAAAAAATCGGTATAGTATCAGGATCAGTTCCACAAAACAAAACATATGTACAGTCAGTTCTGGTAAATCGATATAGAATCGAGAAGAGTATGGGTTCAGGATCTGTTTCAAAACCGATGTGAATTCCTGATCAGTACCAAGCTGGAAACAGTTTCATTTGCTTGCAATTTCTTCGCTTAAACCTGTTATCAATCTCAATGAACTAGTATTATCAAGTATAATTAAATTAATGAAGTAAGTAACATTAATGCATAATCGAAGGAATAGCCTTTGCGATGTAGCATATCACGAATTTTAAAACACGGACACTTTATACTTTTTTAACGATTTTTTTTAACAAATCTGTATATTTAGCGTATTATTGCATGCGGCCTGTGATTAGCATTGTCCTCCATGATTAATAGCACTCTGCACGGCACTTCGCAAATCGCGAATCACTGCCGCCTGATCGTCGGCCCGTATGATCGCAGTCCCGGCCACGATCATATTGGCACCCGCCTTCGAGCACTGCTCAATCGTGGCCGGCCCAACACCACCGTCCACCTCAATGTCTAGAGCAGGGTAGTGCTCCCTTAGCCACTGGACCTTCGGCATCATATCGGCCATAAACTTTTGCCCCCCGAAGCCGGGCTCCACCGTCATCACCAGCACCATGTCCGCACTATCAATGTACTGCTGGACCGCTTCCACCGCCGTTCCCGGTTTGAGCGCCAGCCCGACCTTCATGCCAGACTCGCGCACCTTCCTGCAGACGTCCGCCACGCTATCGAGGACCGGTTCGATGTGGAATGTGTACTGCTGCACACCGGCATCGGCCATCGGTTCAATCCACTGCTGGGGATTCTGCACCATCATGTGCGTCTCGAAAAATGCATCCTAAAACGGGAGTGTGTAGTTTATTTACTTACTGAGTTCAGCGTACTGCCACCGTGCGTGAGCGCGTGTGAAATATACCTTGATTTTGTTTCGCAAACACTTCACCACCGGATGGCCAAAGGTGAGGTTCGGCACGAAGGTACCGTCCATCACGTCCAGGTGCAGATAGTCGGCACCGTTCGCGAGCAGCTTCTCCGACTCCTCGTGCAGCTGGGAAAGATCGGCATTAAGAATCGATGGGCCAATGCGAGCACTGAGTGGGGCCATTTTGGAGCAACTTTCTTCTTGTACAGCGCGCGATCGTTTGTCTTGTCGTCTCTCAAGTCTGCTGTAGACACTTGCGTGCCGTTATCGCAGCAAGGTCAAACAACGTGCCGCAACGCTAACGGCTGGAACAAACGTAGCCGGGCTGAAAAGTATTGGAATTTAGCATGTTTTGTTTTTGGCTGTTTAGTAATATTTTTATGAGGAATCAAATGATACCTGTGACCGGTATGCTTTCATTATAAGATGGATTTGTTATAGATCTGTCAAATTACACGATTACACTGCTTTAAACTTGTTTAATTCTTATTTTTGTTAAGCAATTCCGAAATGATATTTCTCAGAAGCTACGACCCTGTGTTGTAATGACAGTTCCAGTGACGAGGTGTCCCATTCTCATGCCACTATTTCCTTAGTAGGGGAGATGGAAATTGGAGACAAATTGAACAAAAACAGTGAAACTTATGTCAAAATAACTAATTTCCTGTAAATTATGCTACAGCTTCCTTCGAACACCAAATTTGCGTTTCATAGCGAACGGATAATCCGGGGCATGAGATGAGCAGCCTCTACTGTAACTTTCTCCAAACGTCAGTACGCATACGTCATCGCTGGACAACTTGCGTGTTCGCTTGCATTCCCATCAACAAACAAGGCTGTTTGCAATATTTACTCAACAATATGAAGAAACTACTCGCTTTAGCCGTACTTTGTCTGCTTTTCAACAGTTTAACCGTGGCGAAAAAGTTCAAAGAAGGTGAGAAACCATCATGGGCGAAGAAAGACATCCGCGATTTCAACGATGCCGACATGGAACGCTTGCTAGAGCAATGGGAGGTAGGTTCACGACACACTGCCGTGTTAGTTGCCGGGTAAGGTACAATTGGATACAAAATGTTAACAATCTTTCCACCCTGGCTCACTCCCGGAATCAGGAAGATGACGATCCACTCGAGCCGGACGAGCTGCCGGAACATTTGCGCCCACCGCCCTCGATCGATATGGGCAGCGTGGACGCGTCGAATCCGGAAAACATTCTCAAACTGTCGAAGAAGGGCCGCACGCTGATGTCGTTCGTGTCCGTCAACGGCAATCCGACGCGGGAGGAAACGGAGGACATCACCAAGCTGTGGCAGACCAGCCTGTGGAACAACCACATACAGGCGGAACGTTACCTGATCGACGACAATCGGGCCATCTTCATGTTCAAGGACGGGGCCCAGGCCTGGGAGGCGAAGGACTTCCTGGTCGAGCAGGACCGGTGCCTGCACGTGTCGATCGAGAACAAAGAGTACAAGGGCAAGCACAACCGGGACGAGCTGTGAGCCGGATGGGCTGTTTTCCCGGCTGGGAAAGTGCGACGGGGCGTGGCAACCATGGCATCTTGGTGGGGGTTTAATCGAAAATAAAATGAACTCTACAATGAATTTCGTTGAAAAGAAGACTGAAACATAAAAGGACTGCGAGTTGGTCTTTTTGCAAATGTTTAAGCTGTTCCGAAAGAAACCTTTCCCTGCGAACGTCCGGCGTAAACAACCCGTAAGCACCTTGACAGGTCAGCTGTCAGCGGCCCACCCCTCCCCCTTTAGGAACTGTCACGCATAGAACGGCAACGGAAGAGGGGGGGGGGGGGAAAGCAAAACGCACATGCTTTCGTTTGGTTTGTTTACAAATTTGCCGCCAGCTGATTGGCCGAAGCGCCCATCAACAAAGGTTCGTTCATGGTTCGGGAAAGCTTCGGCTGCTACGAAACATCGCGGCTGGCTGCGCTGGTTTGACAGCGCGCTGTCACACGCAGAACAATGCCAGAACCACATGAACGGTTCACAAGTGCGCACTTGTGAAAACGGTGGTTCTCTTCTGTCTGTAAAATCCGGAACGCAGATAGTGAAGTGACAGTTTTTGTTTTTTTTTTTTGCTTTCTTAAAAAATATTCATGTGACTCATCGGAGCGGTGTAAATGTGTGTGTGTGGTGTGTGCGATAAGGCGAGCGAGACGGGTCAGCAAGAAGGTGCCGTACGTCTTGATTACTGGCACCCCGTCGTCATCACTACCGCGCACCGTGCACGTTCATAATCCACCGTGTGGGGTGGATTTGTAGTAACAGAAGAAAAACAACAGACGGGGCGAGGAAAATCGTTCCCCGGTTGTACTCTGTAGCAGGCGGAATCGGGTACACCTTTGGTGGAGAGAGAAAAACAAACGGTTGCTCGTGAAAAGTGCAAGTTGGTAGTAGTAGTGTGGCTGGCACCATCGCACCCAATGATGTCATCGCTGTTCGCTCAGCTCGAACCATCACCCATATCCCCCCAGTGTGTTAGGCCAGTGTGCAAGTGGCAATAGTTAGTGAAAAGGTGGTGACAAACACTTGTTTGTGCGTTCAACCATATTGTGCCCGCCGCTGCCAGGTCCCGTCTCCGTCGGTTCAGCCTAAAAGTGGCAGCAGCTGCTGCTGCACTTCTTCCAAACACTCAAGCGCTACAGAGCGCGATTGATAACAGTGTAGAAAAGCGTGAAATACGACCCTATAGTGAACGAACGGGCGAGGTGACGGAGGGCCTACTGCCTGTGACTGCGTCGCATTTTAATGGTGGTGTAGCACGTTTTTCTTTCGTCGATGCGTAAAATACGACCAACGAATATGTGCTGCTGGGGGTGGAAAGTGTACACTCAAAAATAGAAAACTTTGAAAACAAAGCGATAAACACGTGTGTGTGTATATAGGGGGTGGTGGTAGTGGTGGCGGTTGTGCGCTGGGTGACACGGTATCGATGCAATTGCGGTAGCCAGAGCGGATTAATACAACCAAATTGGACGGAGCAGCAGCAGCAGCAGCAACCTGAGCAGGCGGAGTCGGAAAGATGGTGTTCGAAAGCATCGTCGCCGACGTGCTGAACCGATTCGTCGGGGAGTATGTGGAAAACTTGGACAAGAAGCAGCTGAAAATTGGCATCTGGGGTGGTAAGTGGTGTATCGCCGGGGTGACACGTACGCACGCCCCGGGAGGTGTATGGGGGAAATGGAAAAAAAACGAGCGATGCAGATGTTTGTAATGGTTACGAGGTGTGCGCGCACCAAACCGCGTAAACTTTGCTCTCTGCAATGGTTGCTAAGATGGCAAAGACATCTTTTTTTTCGCCCATATTACTTGTTTGGTAGCGTCGACCACGGCCAAATCTGATCACAACAACAAGCCCCCCCCCCCCTCCACTCTCTCACACCTCTCCAACGATTCACACATTTGGGTTTGGCGGGGATGCGTGATTAGCATGCTGCATTTGGTGGTGGACTGCTGATTATGGTAAAGCGTTTTTTTTTCTTTTCATTTCCAACGCTTCTGTTTTTTACTTCAAAATGAAAAATCGATTAGACAAAGTTCGGTTTCGTTTGTCGATGAACGAACGGCAAAGACCGACGACGCGCTGTGGGGATGTGGGGGGGAATCGTGTAGTACGGCTTCGGCGTCAAAGAAAGTGATAGTTAGCTGAGGTCGTTGGTACATTCCGGATCGAGAAGATGAATCCTTATATGGGTTTTAAACTGTGGGCAAGTAAACTTCAGATGGTGGGTAAACTTTGTTTGAATTGAGTCGTTGGAACAGAATTGGTTTTTGTTTTCTGAACTCTTTTATTGGAAATTTTAATTACTTAAGGATTATGTTGTAAATTGATTTTCTTACAATTATTATAACTTTGAAAAACGCACAGGAAAAGCTAATTAGAACATTCTTACGAATGTTTTTTTTTTTTTTATTAAATTAATAACACGAATAGGATATTTTTTGTAAGAAATATAGGATTTTCATTTCATTTCCATCATATTAATTTTTAATTTCTTCAACATGATTTTCGACTCTTCAACTTACTGCTGCCAACGTTTTTTCACCGGGGTTTTGAAGCCGGATCGTATGACCCGTAGACAGTTGAAGTGTTGAAAATCATGCTAAAGAAATTAAAAATCATTACTGGGGTTTCCATGTCTGTTTCGAATGCAAACATTGTTATTCACCGCGTGCAAAATGTTGTTCCACATCAATCTGACATTTCATTTCCATCACAATAATTTTTAATTTCATCAGCATAATTTTCATCATTTCAGTTTGACCATCGTTTTGACTGTTACCCGCTGACAGTTGACGTGTTGAAAATCATGCTGAAGAAATTAAAAAATATGATGATGTAAATGAATTATAAAAGTGATGTGGAATAGCATTTTGCACGTGCTGAATAACAATGTTTACATTCAAAAGTGGTTTGGAAAACCCTGTAGGTTCGGATTTTTTCCCTATTTTTTCTACTGCTCAATGTACATATTTATGCCAACGAATCAAAAACTAAAGGTTGCAATAGACAACAAAACAAGATAACAGGGATTTGCATGCTTACGCACACGAATACAGATGACGACTGCTGTGTAATCAAAGGTGCGAAAATGTGTTCATTTTGCTGCAAGATATGTAAACTCGCCCGTAATCGTAACAGATAAGACCATCGAGCCGCTTGAAAGGCGGCGATCGATCGTTGCCCAACAAATCATTGCTTACCATATCAATAAGTGCAAATGCGCCGCGGTGAAGCACTTCACTTTTTCTTGAGTGCGGCATGATAAGAGTAATATCCCTCGGTTATCTGTGCCTGTGTTTGCGGAGATTTTTATTATTACCGTACTCTCTACAGCGAGAACATGTGTCTCATTTTTAAAAAATTCTGCTTTTCGAAGTATTACCTCCCTTTTTTTTGCTTTACGGCGACAGAAGCTGACGTCATTTGCGATAAAGTATTCCATTTAATTCCTCACACACAGTAATGGAGGCCTTGTACGTTGGCAGAGATGGTCACCGGAGTGATTCAATGCTGTAAAAATAGACATACGTGTCAGATTGTCGATACACGCCGTGAAGTTGCCTAATATTTACATTAAAGTAAAAGTATAAAATTCGAATAAACAAGGGAGTGGCGAGTATCAAGCAGTGGGAGATGCGGAAATGCTTGTCGTTCGTGTCTGGTTGGGGCTGGTTGTAAGGCTACGAAGCTTGTTCGATGCTCTTCTACATTCGCTATGATTTTCTCTCTGTTCTTTTAGGCGATGTCGTGCTCAACAATCTCATCCTGAAGCAGAGTGCTCTCAAAGAGCTCGACCTACCAGTGACAACGTTGTACGGGCATCTGGGGAAGCTGGTGCTGAAAATCCCCTGGAAAAATCTCTACAGCGCCCCGGTGGAAGCGATCGTAGATAAGCTGTACGTGCTGGCCGTGCCCAACACGGACGTGCGCTACAATGACGAAAAGGAGCAGCGCGTTGCGTTCGAGGCGAAGAAGGCGGAGCTGGCCCGCATCGAGCAGGCGAAGAAAAACGAGGAAGAGAAGGAGAAGGTAACCCCGGTGGCGGACAAATCGTTCGCGGAAAAGCTGACCACCCAGATCGTGAACAATGTGCAGATCAAAATATCGGACATCCACATCCGGTACGAGGACACGACCACCACCGGGCACCCGTTCGCGTTCGGCGTGACGCTGAGCAATCTGAGCGTGCACACCACGGACGAGAACTGGGTGCAGACGCTGGTGTCCGAGTCGGTGACGAAAATTTACAAGATGGCCCAGCTGGAAATGCTTTCGGTGTACATGAACTGCAACACGCAGCTGTTCCAGTACTCGGATCCGTCCGAGTACCGGGCGCTGTTCGAGGCCTCGATCGCGTCCAAAACGCGGCAACCCGTCGACTATCACTACATCTTCGGACCGATCAGTTCGGGCGCTTGTCTCGAGATGACGCCGAACCCGGAGCTGGGCGACGCACCGTTCTCGGCGCCCAAGATCAAGCTGAAGCTGTGCATGGAAACGCTGGCCATCGGCATCACGCGGGTACAGTTCCAGAACACCATGCAGCTGGTGGAAGCGTTCGGGCGCATGATGCGCGCCATGCCGTACCGCAGGTACCGGCCTTACGGGTTCGGCTACAAGGGCAACTACAAGGAGTGGTGGCACTTTGCCTACACCTGCATCCTGGAGACGGAGGTGCGGCGCCGCAGGCGGAACTGGTCATGGGAAAACATGATGCGCCATCGACAGAACCTGCGCCGGTACGAGGAAGCGTTCCGGCAGCAGCTGACCGCCAAGAAGCTGACGCCCGAAATTGTGAGCCGCAGCGAGGAGTACGAGAAAATGCTCGACCTGCACAATATCGTCGTGATTCGGCAGAAGGTGGCGTTGGAGGTGGAGAAGGAAGGGAAGCGGCAGGCGGAGGAACAAAAAGCTGCCGGGTGGTTCAGCTCCTGGTGGGGCGGAGGTGCTAAAAAGGAGGAGGATACGGCCGGTGGTGACATTAGTAAGTGGTCGGGGTGGGAAATTTTACACATACTTACACTAACACAATGTGGATTTACCTTTACCTTTGCAGAGAAGCAGTTCGAAGCGGCAATGACGCCGGCGGAAAAGGCCAAACTGTTCCAGGCCATCGGCTATCAGGAAAATGATGCGCCGACCGAGCTGCCGGAACACTACGTCGCTCAGATACTGGAGTTTGAGCTGAACTCGCTGGAAGTCTCGATAAAGTCCGAGCTGTCGGATAAGGAAACCGTGCTGAATCGTGTAATGCTGCTTGAGCTGAAGAACGTGATCTGTGGCGTACAGCAACGGCCCTCCGCGGGCGCTATGAAGTAAAGACATTGCACCTCTACTGTCGAGACAAACTTGTGCTTAATGAAACCTTTCCATTTCTTCTTTCAGGGCCTCGTTGGGCATGCAGGAGCTTACCATTTCCGGCCTACGGCAGGGCGAAATACTTCCCATCATGGTAAAATCCCAACTGGAAGGGTCCAAGACGCTGCTCGACGTGTCGTTTGAGACGAACCCGGAAGATAAGCTATGCGATCAGCGGGTCGTGGTCACTTCCAGACCACTGCAGATTGTGTACGATGCTGAAACCATCATTCAGTTGGCCAAAGTGTTCCAAACTCCGCGAACGGCTACAATTTCGCAGTGAGTTTTGCAGTCGTTTGAAGTGTAAACAATATTTAAATTTTGTTAAAACAATCCCTCAATGCAGGTTAACGGATGCCGCCGCCGAAAAGTTGGTAAATATCAAGGAGCGTTCGGCGACGGGCTTGCAGTACGCGATCGCCAAACACCCGCGGCTGGAGCTAAACGTTGAAATCATGCCCAGCTACATCATCGTGCCGCATGGGGGCATATTTTCCAGCCGCGAATCGGTGCTGGTGCTCAGTTTGGGCAAGCTGCTGGTTCAAACCGAACCGCGACCAATCAACCAGCGCGACGTCCACACCATGCACGGCGAGGGCATCGGGCAGGAGGAAATTCTGTCGGAAATCATCCGCCAAAGTTACGACAAGTTTGTGCTGGAGGTGCGCGATGTGCAGGCGATCGTGGCCACCTTCGACGAGGATTGGCAGGGCACGCTGCGGGTGAATGCGGTGACCGAGCTGCATCTGCTAGAGCCCACCTCGTTCCGCATCTCGGCCCATCTGTGCGTGATCGATGACGATCCTCGGCTGCCGAAGTGCAAAATATTCGGTGTGCTACCATCGGTGAACGTCTGCGTTACCGAGCAGCGGGTGCTGGAGGTCCTGTCGATTGTCAGCAGCATCCCACTGCCCGAGAGCAACGAGCAGCTGCAACCGGCCCCGATCGCGAAGGACTCGAACGTGTTCAGCTCCAGCCTGTCGTTGCTGAAGTATTTGGATGAAAAGCAGGTAAAGCTGCCGAAAATTCATCGCCCACCGGAGGCACTGAATCCAGCCGACGCTGTTGATGGGGACGTAGTGCAGTTTACTGATATGGAAATCAAGTTCGAACTACACGGTAAGGTGCATTGGGTGAAGGGTTGTGCTTAAATACTGAACATTTTTGCGTTCGTTTCAGAATGTTCTCTTACTATTTTCAAAATGAATGGTGGTGGAACCGGCAGCAGCTCGTCGGATGTGTTTGCAACACCGACCGAAGAATTCTCACAGTCTCCGGTGGAGCAGGACTACCATCCGCACAAAAGTGTGGCCTTCAACGTGCCCTACGGCGGCTCGGTTGGTAGCAATCAGCGTAAAATAATTGCTTTCAAAGTGAAGCAGCTGGAAATGACCATGGTACAGCGTACGTACGATCTGAAGGTAGCCCTGAAGCTTGGTGCCGTCACGCTGGACCAGTTCCGCTGGCGCAACGAACAGGAGCGCGTGCTGAACGTCATCCAAACGCCCAAGTACGACAACAACGACGACTATCTGTTCACCGTCAACTACAGCAATGTGAGTGGGGTCAATGAAGTGGTGTTGTTAAACCCGAATAATGAGTTATCGTTTTTGCTTGATTTTTAGTGCAAGAAAAACAGCCCCGAATTCACGACGAAGTATGAATCGGTGGAGCAGGAGGTGGCCATCGACTTTTCCACCCTGCTGTTGCTGCTGCACGAGGACGCACTGAATGAGCTGATTCAGCTCGGTAACGATTTTCAGATGCGAATGGAAGCGGTGGCCAAGAAGAAAGAGTCGGAAGCAAACGGCCTACAGCCGAAGGATCACTTTGCAACGATACACGAGGAGGAAAGCACAGCCACTGCTCTGCTAAATGCGGCACGCGAAAGATTGCCCACGATATTGGAGGACGATGGTATTGTGACCAGCAGTACTAGCAAAGGTAATGGTGTGGTTTTTGTAACGGATGTTTCGTGCTGCTTTCACTAATTCAGAGTTATTTCGATAGCGACATTTTAAACACAGCTCAAAAGTCTTGTAGAAGCTTGCTCTCAACTCACTAGCGATTTTTTTTTACTTTGAAATGTTGGATTTATCTGATAATAGTGGATTTATTTAAACTTAAATGTAGCAAAATTTAACAATTCAAGATAAAAAATTGCCAAAACGTTAGTTTATTTTTCTAGTATCCTTGTTTTTATTTGTAGCTAAAATCGGAACATGTTTAAAGCATGGAGCTGTTGTTGAAGCTAATTTCAAATTAAGTAAAAGAAAAACATATTTTAGTAATTTTACGGGTAATGTAGTGAGTAGATAGCTTCATTTGATGTGTTTTTTTATCTTTTCCTTTTCTATGTTTGCCACTGTTTCGGTTTCTGTTCATGTGATGTGTTGTGACGAACGATGTTACTGATGTTACAATACACACAATCCTGACCACAACGACGGTACCTGTTTTGCCGTACACCTGACGCGTTCGACGCCCTACGCATGCATGCTCCAACATTAACGGTTTCCTGTTTGTGTTTATGTGTGTGTGTGTGTGTGTTTGTGTGATGTTTTACGCGATATGTAACAACGATCACAACACCATCCGACAACAACGCACTGCTCAAACATTCTGCTGGACACGACACTCTTCTCTGCCCTTCACTGCCCCGATATGTATACGATACGATCACACAACATTTTTACCCCACGTTGTGACACACTGTTCGACTATTATTGACAATAGTTTCTCGTAAACGTCAATCAATTGTAGATAGTATCAAAGTCAGGGTGATGGCAAAGCTGGAGGATGTCACGGTGGAGCTGCAAAATGACAAGCGATCTTTGGCCGTGCTCGAAGTAAGTTTAATTGTGAGAAATATTTGGTTTTTTGCAGGAAATAATACTTTCCATATTTTTTTTTTTTTTTCTAGGTCAAAAACCTAACGAGCAGTGTTATCATGAAAACCTCCTACACGGAAATAAAACTGCGGCTAGAGGATATAGTCCTTACCGACACCAATCCAGCTACCATACACAGTAAAATACTGTCCATCATCGGTGACGATGCACTGCACGTGCAGGTGATACTGTTCGATCTGGACGCCACCTCAGACTACAATTCCGACAACATGCGTATCGAGGTGGTGATGGGATGTGCACGGATCGTGTTCCTCAACTGGTTCGTGACGTCCGTGCTTGCATTCTTGGACAATTTCCAAGCAGCTCAGCAACGCATCAAAGACGCGAGCGCTGCCGCAGCCGAAGCGGCCAAGAACAATGTCGTCGAAGCGTACACGCAGGCCACTCGTATGAAGTTGAACATTAAGGTGAAAGCTCCGATCATCATCATACCGGTCGATTCGAAAAGCTTGAAAGCGGTTGCGATGGATTTTGGCCACCTGAGCATAACCAACAATTTTAAGGATATTCCGACGGACCACCAGCACGGACCCGCGGTCATCGATGAGATGAAAATCGAGCTAAAGGATATGAAGCTAGCGAAGGTGGAGGTTTCGCAAACGGAATCGAGCGGGGAATCCTTTTCGCGGTACGGTTCCGAGGACGTATCCTATGGAGTCGTGCCGGATCAGGGAGCAGTGCTTAGTCCGACTAGCTTTACGTTGATTATGAAGCGGAACCTCTCCTCCGGTTGGTATCGGGATCATCCAGACATGGACATTTCAGGACGACTAAAAGCGGTTGAGGTAGGTATTTGTTGATTCGCTGATTCTTTCCGATATGAGCGAATAATAATTCGTTTTCCTACAGCTGAACTTCATAGCCACCGATTACAGCGTGATAATGCAGATTTTATCTAAGAATATGACTGAAGGACAGGAGGAATTCAAGAAACCAGTGAAAATTGAAAAATCGCCCACTAGTCCACAAGGTATGCTCGCTATTCGATTAATGAATTCGCGAATGAATGAACTGTATTGTTCAACTGCTTGTAATATAGTAATTTTGCGTACATTTGTTAAGAACACTGTTATCATGATAGATTAAGTGCTTGATACCACGCGCTGCGAGATTTCAGTTCTAAGCAACCTAATTAGCATCTCATTATAAATGCTGATGTATGTTCAGTAGTTGACTAGTTAAACATTGTAATCATTTATCCATTCATTCATTCTATCATTCTTTCATTCATTCATTCATTCATTCATTCATTCATTCATTCATTCATTCAGTCGTTCATTCATTCGTTCATTCATTCTTTCATTCATTCATTGTTGTTTATATTTTCATCGTCGTTATTTTTGTTTTCTTTTCCATTTGTTTTCTTTTCTTTTACTTTTTCCGTTTTTGCTCTTATCTTTTTTTTTGCTTTACTCTGCTTTGCGTAATGATCGCTGCTATTAACGTACTGCATATTGCATATGTGCTTTCTGTTTGTTGCTGTCTTGTACGTGAATTGTCAATGAATACCTATCGTGATACTGCCACGATTGTTAAACGATACTCTTAGTGTGCTACACTAACGCTGTTACTACAACTGCCGATGTAAATCTGTCGCCTGACGGTAAGCTAAGTAAATAGTGTACAATTGCATGTGGTTTACTTTATACTATTGGCAAATTTAGCTTAATTTAAAACAAGGTTTTGTTGTTTCCAAGGTCTTTTAGCTAAAATTCAAAATTCACCTTTTTGAATGTATTATTTGAAAACAAAAAAAAAACAATTTGCATTTATTGTCATACTAATTTCAATCAATTTCCAACTCTCTTCAGCGAAATCAAACTGGACGGCAGTGGCTAAAAAGGCAGCGGCTAAACCGTTCGGTGTGGATATGGCACAATTGAAAGCGTCAGAAAACAAACCGTCCGATAAGCCACTTGAGCCGGCAAAAGTGGACACTTTCCTTAAGTTTAGCTTCCAAGTGGATAGCATCAACATTAAACTTTTCACAGGTACGATGAAGTTGAAGTTAATTTAATTTAATTTAATGATAGTATGACACTGAATTTTTATGTTTTTATTTCCTTCTTAGCTCCTGGTGAGGGTTTGGCAGGATTTGAAGTGTTTTACTTGTCCTTGCAAGGAAGGAAGCTTACAGACGGCAGCTTAAACACAGCAATAGTGCTTTGCGATATCAGGCTGGACGATATTCGACCAAACCGTGAAAATATGCTCACCAGGTTAATGGAACGTCGATCGCAAGAATCTTCGATGGATCTGTCCAGCGTGAAAGATTGTGACGAGGAGCCGCCGGAATCATCGATGGCGTTTCCCTTACGTTCGATGATTAACATCACCTTCAACATGAAGGAAAGCGATATGTTTGCGGACGTGAAAGTGTCCAGCTTTAATTTGATCCTTTCGGTGGACTTTCTGTTGAAGCTACAACAGTTCCTGCAGCCCGAAGAGCTGGTTGAGCAAAAAGCGATCCAAGCGGCAGAAGTCGAACAAACGGAACGTTTGCGACGCGCTAGCACATCCGCTGGTCCGGTCAGCCAACAGCAAGAAGCTGGACAAATTACGGTAATTCTGAAGATCGAACAGCCGGACATTATTTTGGTGGAGAAAATGGATGACATCAACTGTTACGCACTGATACTGAACAACGAGATATCGCTAAACGTTCGGCTAATAGGGGAGCGTCAAATCATTAAGGGAGAGCTGAAGGATCTTTGCCTGTACTACGCAGAGTTTAATCCAGAACGACGCAACTCTACGAAGCACTACGTTGTACGCCCATGTTCCATTAGCTTGAACGGTTCGACCCCTGAGGGGCTTGGTTTGCATTTGAGCATAAACTGCACGGAAATAGAACTCTCCGTATCGCCGGCAGTGATCGAGCTCATGAACAATGCGCTCCAAACTCTAACCGCTAAGGAGCAGTCAAGATTAGACGAATCGGCAACATCGAACGATTGTGTGGATTTGTGGCATGTGAAAGAGTTCGATCCGGACCAGTATTGGTTCATTCAACCAGAGCTGGCTGAAGACGCGCTGAGCTTGGAATCGATGCGAACGATCGAGATCAAGGAGGAAAAGTGCATGATTGACATACCGTGCATCTCGCTGATTGTGGAAACTGGTCTCGGTACGAACACAATTCCAATGCTGTACATCAAGACAAGCTTGGAAGGATCGGTAGCCAACTGGAGCTCGGACATGAAGATAAGTAGCTCGCTGCGCTTGAGTATGTCGTACTACAACCAGGCGCTTGCGCTGTGGGAGTACGTCATCGAACCTAACGTAAGCGAGCAGCCGAATGGTCAAATAACGAATATTCCTTGGGAGCTAACGTTTGATCTGGAGGTGGACCACCACGAGGACCGGTCGCGGGAGCCGACCACGCGAATGCATATCGCTTCCAGGGACAGTCTGGAAATGACGGTCACCAAAACCTGCCTCGATGTGGTGCAGAATCTTGGCAAAGCGTTTTCGGAAGCTATCAAGCGGGATGGAATAATAAAATCGGAAATACAAGCCCCGTACGTAGTGCGCAACGATACAGGCCAGGATGTGAAGGTAAATTTGGCTGCCAGTGATTTCAACATCCACCGGTCCCATCTTACCTCCACGCACCTGGACGAGCTGGTTGCATTTGAACAGTCGGCTGACGAGGAACAATCGATAGGCAGCTGCATTATAATGCCGAACGGGCGCTTGCAGCTGCAACCGAAGCAGCACAGTTTCGAACGCAGCACGATCCTCACGGTGCTGGACGATAAGGACACGAGCAAGCGCATGTTCGTGAAGGTGATCGTTGGCGACACGGACAAGGAGCTGACGTTGCCGGTGTACAAGTCCGACAAACGGTACTTCCCGCTCTTTCGTAGCACGGGCCAGGAGGCGTGGGGCATTATTTCAGAGGTGAAAATCGAGCACGGCTGTACCGTGTTGGTGTTGCGTAGCATCGTACAGGTGTACAATCACTTTACCGTCCCGATAGACGTGTTCCAGTTTATCGACCACGAAAAGTATCACATCGGTGAGGTGCGGGCCGGCGGATACCTGAAT
This sequence comes from Anopheles coluzzii, assembly GCF_943734685.1. Lineage (NCBI taxonomy): Eukaryota > Metazoa > Arthropoda > Insecta > Diptera > Culicidae > Anopheles > Anopheles coluzzii. The sequence continues at coordinate 86,482,316 of NC_064670.1, forward strand.
GTACCACTGTACTACTTGTACAACGACTCGAAGGAGCTGCACTTCTCCATGAAAGGCTACCATTCCTCGGCACAAGGCATCAGCTGGAAAGAGTCGCCAAATAGCTTCGAGCTAATGAAGGCGCTCCAGTGTGATCCGATCAAAACGTTTGAACCATTTTACATCAATGTAAGTGTGAAGACAAATTGAAATTGAAAGACATTTTGTAAGCATCATTTCATATTCATTCTTGTTACAGGCTGTTCGCCAACGCCAAGATGTGTTCTACATGATATCGTCCAACCATACCATGCTGAGTGCTTGCTACGAAATTCACCTGCGCCCTCCATTCATGCTGCGCAATGCTTTACCAATCGGGCTGACCATTTCCGTTGCCGGATGCTCGGTGCGCCGTGAACTGGACACTGGTTTGGTAACGAGCAACGAAAGTCTTTCCACCGCCTCAACGGTTGCCGGAGAAGATTATTTGGATTATGGTGAAAAGCTGCTTCGTCCCGGGGAGTTGCTTCATCTGCCGACGGTGAAAACCTCGGCACGTTCGACAACGGAAACTTCCTACATTGTGGCAAGGGTAGGCAGCTAGTGGAAAGGGTAGTTAATTGCTGCAGATGTTATTGTTTCACTGTTTATCCCATCGTTTTTAGCTCGTTGGCTATTTGGACAAGGACTGGTCGTGCACAACAGATATACCCGCTCAGCCGCCCGAGTTTGGTGTTTGGACCTTCAATGCGTACGATTCTGTAGAGGTTATGTCCCTGCAACTTGGAGTAAAGTAAGTTCAGTTGGTGCACACAGTGCTCCTAGGATGCCAAAACATGATTCGGTTTATATAACAACAATATAACAATGAAATGAATTTTAGGTATGAAAATCGTTCCGACGGTTTAACCTTGATCGTATACTGTCCATTCTGGATGCTGAACAAGACCGGACTAATGCTGAGCTATCGGGTAAGACTAGACCAGCAAATAAGCTCCCCTTTTATAAAGTCTTTAATTGTACGATTTTATAATTTCTATGCACCAAAACAACTCTCTTCGTCAGTTTTGTACTTGCTAGGGTACGTTGTTGTTACAAGCTTTTGACACCTTATGTTTGTGTAATGAAGGTTCCTGAGCGGTCCTTACATTATTGCACTTTTGAAAGCAACTAGTTACAAATTTATTTGTTTTCGGATTCCTTTTGATATATTGTTATCTTATGTTGTTTCGATTTTCATACCATTCACTCCACTCAACCATAAATCGTACCACAGTACCACCATGCTCTGGAGTAACTGTTAGGTTTCACTTCAAATTTAAATTTTCTTCTCCTTTCTCTTTGTCTATTTTATCTCTTACTCATGGTTCTTTATCCTATTTCTCATCACGGATTTCGCCAATCTATTACGATACTGTATTACTTCATATTCGTTATTTCTATTTCTTGAAAAAAACATATTTTTCGCGGTAAATGGTAAACATTTTCACGTTCATTTCTGTTTCGTTTCATCTCAACTACTGTACTGTTACTTCTGTCTGTTTCGTTGAATTCCGTCTCCATGTGCGTGCTCGTTACCTTTTGCCTGTGTTATATGTGTCCTCGGCGCCTGTGCTTGGTGATGTTTCAATTTTGACCAAACAAAACTCGAAATCTCCGTGTCTATCGAATCTATTATCGCCGTAATATGCTGATTGGTTTTGCGAAAACATGTACAACAAATCGTCCCCATGTATCTGTATGTGTGTGTGTGTGTGCGCTGGTGTTTGTCTTCGCGTCGGTACAGAAATCCAGCAAAACAGAGAAGAAAGAATTAGCCGGTAAAACGAATTACAAGGTATCCTCTTTGAGCTTTATTCCATTTTTTTCCAAACCGTTTTCACAATCTTTTACTGTTCCCTTGGTACAGGATAGCTTTTTTTCTTTTTTACATATCAACTCGCTCTTCGATTGTGTTACTGTGCCCTTTACCCGTTTGTTTATGTGTTTTTTCATCCTCTAAATTGCGTTTAATGGGTCGTTCTCGTTCTAAGAAAGCAATGATCTGGCTTGTTTTCAATCGGAAATTTATGTTTAATTAGGACAGGGTCCACTTTAATTATTTTATTACAAATTGTAAACATGTTATGGAATTGAAAACGACTTAGACCGATGCTTTTATCTACTTTACGGTTTGACTGTTGTTTACGTGTGTAAATAATGTGTTTTCGCTTGGTTTAAACTGTAAGCAATGTTAAATATGCTTCTCACCGTTGAATTAAGTACAATTTTCACGCCTAATTATGTTTATTTGCAACTTGTTTAGTAATTGAATTTATGTTGCGTTAGATTAGATGTTTTGCGTAGCCAGCGTCAATTGATTTATTAATTTAATCTTTTGTTTCCAAACATGATAATGGTAATATTTTACGACTGATAAAGTAAACTCTTCTCAGATTTCTCTTTTAAAATTGTACTCCTTGCTTACATTTTAACGATTAATACGATTAATAGTAATTTAACCACTTACGACTGCTTGCAGCTTCCGTCGAAGTATGTGTGTCCGATGCTTTGGAAATTATTAAACAGTTGTGTTTCCAGGGATGAAGTAGGTTTTATTGTGTTTGTTTTTTTTCTGTTATGTTCTACTCTAGAAAGCACAACCATTTTGCAATAGAACAATTACATAGTAAAGTATATTTCACACATACGGAAAAAGAAAAAAATTAAGATCATAAAGAAATGCTAACATTCTAGAAAAAGAAACAACATCCTTCGTAAGTTGCATACATTCCATTCAAATTTAGCTGGCAAATAAGGCAGTGGCATTGCATCGGAATTGTATGGGGTGGCGGTTAACAAGTGCGTGTGAAGCTGGGAATTTAAACTGTATTTTAACTTTGGTTATTGGTCTTGTCATTCGAATCTAATCTAACGACTATCGGTCAACCAGTTCGTTGTGTTATGAATCAAAAGGGTAGGAATGCTTTATGCCACTCGTTCACCGAATTATCTGGAAGCATCGTTGTATGCATGCATCGCTCGAGCACCTCGGTGTTGTTACTTATTACTTTTCGTTCGTGTTCAGTGTTGTTTACGTTTTTGATGTTATTTTGTTGTCACTCAGTCCCGAACGATATATGCTAAGGGTGTTTTGTTTATGTTTACTAGAAGCTAATGTTTTTATTATTTTTATGATTACACCCATCACTAAACTATTGTGTCCCGGTCCCGGTTTAGGCCAACGACGAGAATACCAACATACTGTACCATCCGCCCGAGTACGAGGGCCCGATACTGTTCTCCTTCCGCGAGAAGGTATTCTTCGGCAAAAAGAAGGCAGCGATCCGCGTCGACACCGGGGAGTGGAGCGACAAATTCTCGCTCGATGTGGCCGGCTCGAGCGGCGTCGTACTGTGCCAAGCTAACAACATGACCTACCAGATCGGCGTTAACAACACGCTGACGCACAATTCGCTCACGAAGCAGATCGTGTTCATGCCCTACTTTGTGCTGATCAATCGGGCAAACTTTGACGTCGAGGTGCAGGAACACCTGCGACCGGGAGATCCGTGGACGAAGGTCGGCGTGAATGAGTGCGTGCCGCTGTGGCCGAAGACGGAGGACAATCGCATGCTGAAGGTGAAGAGTTGCGATCTGCCGGAAGTGACGGCACCGTTCAAGTACACCGAGGTGCAGTGCACGCTGCTGCAGTTGCGCAACCGGTACGGTGGTATCAACGTGGACGTGCACGTTACGGAGGGGGCCATCTACATCACGTTCACCGGCTACTATCCCGGGGATGCGCCCGCACTGCTAATGAACCATACCTGTGAGCCGTTCGCTTTCAAGGAGAAGGGTGACGTGAATGGGAAAATACTGATGCCGTCCCAGATGGTGCTGCACACCTGGATCGATCCGGCCGGGGAGCGCAAGATCGTGTGGGAAAGTGGCCCGAAAGCTCAGCCGATCGAAAACGATCTTCGGCGCGACGGTATCAGCGAGTTCAAATCCCCGACGGATGGCGTTATCTACTGGGTATCGTTTCTGAATGGTACGCAGCGCGTGCTGCTCATCACCGATAACTGTAACATTGCATACGGCGTCCATAGCGCTAGCCGGCTAGATCAGGTGACGCAGGAGGTAAAGCTGGAGATACACGGCATCGGGCTGTCGTTGGTCAACAATGTCAAACCGACCGACCTGATGTACATCGGTATCGCCAGCTCCGGCGTGATCTGGGAGGAGTGCAAGCGATCGGGCAGGTTCCGCCAGATGAAGATACAGGAAACGATCAACATGGAAAATCAATATCAGCAGTATCTGCGCGACCAGGAGGTGGGCACGGTGGCAAGCAAGTCCTACCAGCTGGATGCGGAGTCGCGCATCGGCATCGACTTCCAGAATATGATCCTGCACAAATCGACCGATCGGGCGATCAAGCGCACGTTCTATCCGGGGCTCTGGGTGGAGATGAAATCGTCCAGCCATCAGCTGCAGTTCCACGCGAAGGTTAACCGCATTCAGATCGACAACCAGCTGGTCGATTGCATATTCCCCGTCGTGCTGGCACCGGTTCCGCCGCCCAAGAGCGTGGCGGCGACGACCGAGTTCAAGCCGTTCGTCGAGATGAGCATGGTGCAGCGCATCATTCCGCACTCGAACATTAAGCAGTTCAAGTATCTGCGCGTGCTAATACAGGAGTTCCACGTGAAGGTGGATCTGCTGTTCATAAATGAAATCTGCGAAATGATCAGCAGCGAAATCACCGAAACGGAAGCGGTAAGCATTTTTGCGGCCATAGTTTAAAGCGAATTGTGTAAGTAATGCGTTTCAATTTCCTTTTTTTTTGTGTCCCCAGAAACGACTGTTTGCCGAGGATCTGAAGCTTCAAACGCAACCGCTGCACGCGCACGTTGCCATTCAGTCGCAGCAGGAGGTGAAGAACTTTTACGACAACCTTCACCTGGGGCCACTCAAAATTCACGTCAGCTTCTCGATGGCTGGCTCCGAATCGAAGGCACTGCCCGGCATCCTGTCGACGATTCTGCAGGGCGTTGGCGTAACGTTAACCGACATCAACGATGTCGTGTTCCGGCTGGCGTTCTTCGAGCGCGAATATCAGTTCCTCACCCAGCGGCAGCTCGTCTCGGAGTGCGTGACACACTACAGCGGGCAGGCGGTTAAGCAGCTGTACGTGCTGGTCCTGGGACTGGACGTGATCGGCAATCCGTACGGGCTGGTGGTTGGTTTTACCAAGGGCGTCGAAGATCTGTTCTACGAACCGTTCCAGGGAGCGATACAAGGGCCGGGCGAGTTCGCCGAGGGCCTCGTGCTCGGCGTAAAGTCTCTGTTCGGGCATACGGTTGGCGGAGCGGCCGGTGCCGTTTCAAAGTAAGTGTAGCTGGTGTTTGCATGGTAACAGCAGGGGTTTTAATTCAACACCAACTTGTTGCAGAATAACTGGTGCCATGGGCAAGGGTTTGGCGGCGTTGACGTTCGACGACGATTTCCAGAAGAAGCGCCGAGATGCGATGAACAAAAAACCGGCCAGCCTGCAGGAAGGCATCGCTCGCAGCGGCAAGGGCCTGGTGATGGGCGTGTTCGACGGTGTTACGGGAGTGTTTACCAAACCGATCAGTGGCGCTAAGGAGGAGGGCGTCGAGGGATTCTTCAAGGGTCTGGGCAAAGGTGCGGTGGGGTTAGTTGCTCGACCGATAGCGGGAGTGACCGATTTCGCTAGTGGCAGTTTCGACGCGGTCAAGCGTGCAACGGAACTGTCCGATGAAGCGATACGCTTGCGTCCTCCCCGCTACCTACACAAGGACGGCATTGTTCGGCCGTACAATCGGAAGGAAGCGGAAGGCTGTAAGCTGTTAAGGTAGGGAGATATGATGAATGGTCCAGTGTGACTCCCGCTGGGGGGAGTTGGTATTAGAGGGGGTTGTTTTCTACGCTTCTGTTACGTGTGGCTTATACTTTGCTATTTCTGTGCTTCGAAACAGGGAAATTGATAAAGGGAAATTTGCTGCTACGGACGCATACGCTTATTACGAGGTGATCATTGACAATAAGGATGTCGTCGTGCTGACAGATAGTCGTATTATCTATGCAACCAAGAGTGAAATGTTTGGTGGATGGCAGGTACGCTTCTAGTGCAGGTTTTCTCTTGTGCCGGTCTCTAGTGTGTGTCGTCATACGTTTTTATCTCGTAATAATCTCGCTTTCTCTCTCTCTCTCTCAATACAGTCCGAGTGGACACACAAATGGACGGAAATCCTGAGCATCTCCACACTGAACGACGGAGTCGAGCTTCTGCTCCATAATCGGGACGGCAAGAAGACACTGAAAAAAATGTTCGGCTCATCTGGACCAACCAAAAAGATTCTCCTCATATCGGTCGCTGCGAGACGGGCACGACTCGCCGAGGAAATGCAGCAACTGTTGGCCAAGGTTCAGCAGCAGCATGCCTAATCGGATGGCAAAAACTGTAAAAAGTGTGTTCCACTTCGGGCCGTGATGGAGCATGATGATGATTATTACCGAACAGCAGAAGCACCTGAAGGAATGAAGCGCGGTTACTTGCTGCAACGTAACTTAATTCCGTTTATAGTCTATTTGTTACTGAAATAATGCAATAATGTTGTTTTTTTTTGTACGATTTCTCTCATTTTTCGTGTCGAAGCGACGAACCGCATGTATTTTGTTACACAGCGACCGTTTAGTAAACGTAGTATTTTAACACAGCTGTGTAATGTGCAACAAAAAAACGGAATCAATCTAAAGTACAAACATATTTACTTCTTCTGGAACTGCGCTTAAAAAAACGCCTATTGATATGTTGTTGTGGCCGGGCCCTGTGCCAGGCATGTGCCGCCGTACAATCGACTGTTACTACTATGTGTATTTAATACTGTACTTTGCAGCATATTTTGTTACACTTTCTCTAATGATTGCCTTTGCCGAGAGCAATACAATGCAAGAAAATATCGGGAACCAAACGTAATATAATATACTATACACATCTGAATATTATTTGTGAATAAATAAATGGACTCTGCGAACCTGGATAACGTTTTAGCGGTTTGTTTCTTGAAATAAATGTTACAGAATATAATAGCGAAAATAGAATGTTTCTGATTACATGAATAATTAATTTCTTATAAAGTGTAAATGTTTTAGCATACATTGGATGTCTATAGAGATTTTACAATAAATGCCCTTCCCCAATCTCAAATCTCTTATAGGAAGCTTAAAACAGATTTAAATATAATATGCAACTTACTCTAGTGCGATGTTTTCTAAAATAATTCTAGCAAACTACAATCTCAATTCACTGATCGAATTTATATTGCATGTCAGGTTATTCAATTGTTTAATTGGCACATTTTTCTTCACAACTGAATTTTTGTGAATAGTTTTTTTTTTATTTTAATTTTTTCATAAAATAGAACCGAAGCCAGCGCTGGTTGCCTAGGCATTTTTTGTCTGGATAGTGCGCCATCGATTTTATTGGCCTTTACTGTATTTAGTGTTGACAATCGCACCTTGCCATGAATGTTTTGGAAGATTCCGGGAATTCATTTTTATTGTTTTGTGGCGTTGAAGTTCGTTTCGATGGCTTGGTAATTCTTCACAAGCAGTGAAAAGTGTTCGTGAGTTGGTGATTTGGCGTCAAACATGTGCCGATGCGTTGTAGTTTTATTAAAACATCCAGTGAGGAAAAGTACAGTTGAGAAGCGTATTTGGATTTCATATCATTTGATGGTTAAATACAGTGCCTCAATCGGAAAACAGGACAAATCTATCTTGAGTTAAATGAAGCTTGAGTGTTGTCCGGTTTTCCAATTGCACTGTATGAAGTAATAAAAGTGCCAATATTTCGGTGTAGTGGATCGCAAGCTGCGTATATTGGTGTTACACCGCCAGTCCGGACTCAATTTAGTGTCAAGAAAATATGTGAAGTTTAATGACGTGATGTACGGAACATAAATAAGTATGGCTTAGATGTATGTCTTAGTTTTTAGTGTAGCTTGATCCGGAAAGAACACATCAAGGAGGATTTTGCTTGTAACTTAATTAATCTATAGGTATATGTGTAAACTTTTATCATCTTGCTATTGTGATATCAACATAATTACCGGAATCTAAACAAATGAAAGTCATTTAGGCCGGCTTGCTGTAGAGAGACAGTTGATGGTTTGATCCGCGTTGTTTGGGACATTTGTGTTCAATGATTTTACATTAGTTCACATAGAACTTGTCATTTCACATAATTCGTTTTTATTTCCAATTGCAATCTGGCTGTTGATTGTTGTTCGGGATATGTGATGAATCGCTTGAAAATTCATGTTCGTCTATGATGATGAAGGAGCGCAAAATAATCGTAGGTATAAGTATTTATAGGTGCACAAGGAGCGGAAAATCATATCGCCTTCGTGGCGCAATCGGTTAGCGCGTTCGGCTGTTAACCGAAAGGTTGGTGGTTCGAGTCCACCCGGGGGCGGCGAAGTTTTTTGTTTGTTGTCGCCCTGGATATTTTACCGTGATCCTGGTTATTAAAGCAATGTGTAGAGTGTTTGAGAATGGGGAGGGGGGGGGGGGTTCTTTGTTGTGTATAATGAAATTAAAATTGTGTCATTCGTTGGCATTACTAAAATCGACTTTACTCTATTATTTTATTACTATATTTCTATTTATAGAATGTAAAACATTTTTTGTCGATATTTGATCGCACAGAACTAAACAATGTCCACAACAGTTTGAGATCAGTCGTACTAATACGATTCACTAATGTTTATTATGAAATGTTAACATTCTTATGATGACAGCTAACATAGCGCAATACTATTTGTGTGGCTGAGGGATTTAATTATGCTTTTAATAGGATAGATAGATAAATGGAAGCATAGGATAAAGAGCTATAAAGAGCTATAAAAAAGAGCATAAGATACATACATAAACGGAGTTAGTTATTGTGACTGATGCACGGCACAAAAAGATCGTCGCCCCCGGGTGGACTCGAACCACCAACCTTTCGGTTAACAGCCGAACGCGCTAACCGATTGCGCCACGAAGGCGAACATGCATATTGGTAAGTTAAGCCAATATATAAACATTCATCCGATACGTGTTTGACTCTGGTGGACATACATAAACCATCATATTTTTAAGCAGTAGGGTAAAGGTACCAATCGTGGTGTAATTTATAGTGGTACAAATATGTTTAATGAACTTCAAGTGTCAAGCTATTGAATTAAGTGTTATTGTTTAAAACAAACCCATTTATATGTATTTTTTTTAATCAGAAGAAGCGGATTTGTCCGTATTGCTTCATTATGTAAACCAGAGGTCCTCAACCTGTGGTCCGTGGCGTTAACAGAAGTGGCCCGCGAGAGAATTGATTTTTTTTAAATAGAAAAACTTATTACAGTACGCATCGTGCAATTATTTTTTCCCCCACAATCGGGATTAGTCTCAATGAATGTATACAAATAATCTTAATCTTCTGACTGGTACATTGATCCTATAGTGGTAGTACTAAAAAATCTTTGAAAAAATAAGTTTCTACTTTTTCGTTGCTATTTTTGTGAAAAGAATGCTATGGGAAAAAATATCTTTGAATAATAATCCAGAATGCACTGTTTATTTTATTTTGAAAATATATAAACACTACACTATGCCTGGTGTTTGTACATCCAATGACAAAATGAAAAAAAGTACAAAAAGTTAGAAAATAAGGTCACACTGTAAAGAATTTAAGTACATTAATTATAATCCGGAATAATTTTGACACAATTATTAAATTATTAATTAATTTATTTCTTCTTGAAATATAAGCTGGCCTCTGTGGTCTACGCACATCAGTTTCCTTCAGATGCTACGATCTAGTGCAAGTAAAATCTTTTCAACATTTTAAATATTTAGTAACATCGAAGGACAAGTCTGTAAATCGACTATAGTCTGTACTTTCACTCAATTAAAAATTATCGACCTAATTTAAATTGATATTTATTATGATTGAAACATGATATTTCAGTGTTGTTCATTGATTAATAAATAAAATTGGGGGATTATTCAACGCAATAAAACAATCTCAAACAATTTAGCAATTATGATTTATAATTGAACTAATTTACCAAATGTGTTGGCAAACAAAATTCATCTTCGCATTCATTAAAAAAGTAAAAACTATGTTGACTTGCATTGTTATTAATAAATAAATAAATAAATAAATAAATAAATAAAATAAAATTCATACAAAAGATATATATATATCAGCGTAGCATATCGAAAGGCTAAAAAACAAAAAGAAAATTTTATTATGGCAGAACGTAGTTTCGATCTACGGACCTCTGGGTTATGGGCCCAGCACGCTTCCACTGCGCCACTCTGCTTGCTGATGTAGGGGGTTCTAAAACTACGTTTTAAACCACAACTCAAAGAGAGTGATTTTTGCTTCTACGTAGACGTCATGCGATGTTAAAGGTGTGTCAAACTTGCGACCCGCGTCGATTTTGGATGCGGTCCACAAGAATATTTTGTGACTTTTTGCTGTAAGCATTGTAAACCAAAAAATCTATTATGAAAACATTTTCTCAAACATTTTCCGGTCAAATCAAACCGATAGTTCCGCTCGGTGCTGTCCGAAGGCGCCGGAGGCGTCCAGAGAGCCATCCGGAACCGTTAGAGCCGTCCGTTGCCGCCCGGAGCCACTAATCTGCAGCCAGAACTAGCTCCGGTCGTTTCCACCGATGTTGACGATCTCAACGCCTCCGACTGCCAAGTGGATGCATCATTGGGCACCAAATAGCTCTGCACGGTTCCGATATCTTGCATGTTGCATCTTTGATGCTGATTGGAGCCGCTTCTGATTTTGTCGTAGTCATACCACATTAAAATATTAGTTAATATCCAATATGTATGGCTCATTGAAAGCGTTTGTAGCCAAGTTGAAATTATTCGAATCCCACATACTACAAAGGCGAATTATTTCTATTTTCTATAAAGTACACTTTTTTACTGAGGTAGGGGAAGTCTAGTCTTCTCTCGAGGTACTAAAGGAGTTCTGATATCTCGGGACGGTCGTTACTTCGGACAACGACATCAGCAGTGAAATCCGGAGACGCATTGTTCAGGGGAATCGGGCATACTATGGGCTTCACCGACTGCTGAAATCCAGAAGACTTCAAAGCCCGCACGAAATGTGAGATGTATCACACATTGATTCGCCCGGTGGTCCTCTATGGACACGAGTCCTGGACCATCCGAGCGGAGAATGCAAACGCTCTGGGCGTGTTTGAGCGACGCATCCTCCGGACCATCTTTGGTGGTGTGTTCGAGCATGGAGCGTGGAGGAGAAGGATGAACCACGAGCTTGCTGAGCTGGGCGGCGAACCGAGCATCCTGACGGTGGCGAAGGCTCTCAGGATACGACGGCTCGGGCATGTCATGAGGATGCCGGACTCATGCTCCATCAAGAAGGTGTTCGATAGCGATCCCCAGTTCGGCATAAGGCACCGGGGAGCACAGCGAACTCGATGGCCGGATCAGGTGAAGCGAGACCTGTTGGAGATCGGGGGTCTGCATGGATGGGAGGCTTAGGTGTTTTTATTATTACTATTGTTATTATTATTTAGTAATTATTTAATACTTTTATTAAGTAGAATATCGATCTTTTATCAGATGCTTGACTTTCAGTCATGTGAAAACGCCTTTTGTCTCTCAAGTTTTGTCAATTTGTAGATTTTGCAATTTCAAGATGTGTCAATGAGGCCACGAGAGGACTTTTTTCAATTGACAAGCAATTTTGACAAAGTTGACAAATTTTTCAGCATTTTGTCGCTTCCGTGGCCTCGTGACTATTCGTTTTGTCGATGTGATGTTATTTTGCAATGCAAATAAAGCTTCCGAATGCTAGCAAGAAGTCTTGAAGATAGATTTTATATAATTTAGAAGTAAAAAAAGTACAAATCTAGTCTAGGAACAGGAATTTAGTAATAAATGTGCAGCAGCAGTACGAAAATACGTGTACTTGTGTAAATGTGTTTAATAAGGTAAGAAAGAGTAAAAAACTATTTGAAGATAGCAGAACGTAGTTTCGATCTACGGACCTCTGGGTTATGGGCCCAGCACGCTTCCACTGCGCCACTCTGCTTCGTGTGCGTGTGGGTGCAAAATGTGGTATATAAATCGGTTGTTATCCGTATGACTGGTAGAATTTTCAACCTGTTCTCATACAGCAAGTTATTTTGAGTCAGATATATTTGTATTGAAAAATGAGATATACTATGCTAAAAAATCTCCTGCTTCGGACCTCCTCCTGCTAACAATACAATTTTTCTTTCTTTCGATTTCTTCGATTTCTTTACGCAGTTTGGATAAGGGGAAGGACATGTGTGTCTTTTGAGTACTGTGCTGATGTACTTTTTATGTAACTGTATCGTCAGCATTATGTTGAATGAAATAAAGAAAGAGTCTAATAAGTGCAGTGAAAATGGAGCATAACCTTCCATTGAGCTGATCATTGATCGATCGCATTTAATATTTCGTTCTTTATGTTATGTCACTATGCTGCTACTCACAAATTTAGCTGCCAATTAAGCCGTGTATAGGAGAAAAAGGTAAAGCTACAGTGAAGATAACATGTAGATGACTGGTCGTCAGATGAACATTTCGTTTATTATATGACTGTAAATGCAATGTTTGAGTAGTAAATGTTTAAGTTTCACAACATTTACACAACAAAATGTAGGTAATTTTTAGCACTCTACTCGAGCTGGTTGATTGTAAATTAATATTTTTAGAGTTTTAATCGCACTCATTATACATTTTAACTGTACAAAACGGTTTTTTGTTGTGTGAGCCATTTCTCATATAAAAGGTGTCATTTAGCGCACCTTAACAATAGAAAATTATGAATTTGATGTGTGTCCACCTATACTTAAATCTATATCGATATGTTTGTTTTTGTTTCAAATCGGCTACAAGAACAAAGCCAAAGACTTGCCTGCCTGAGCAATGTCATTAAACGAGTTCTAGTGTACCAGACTGTGAAACACCTTGCTCACGTTGCTGCTTACTTAACGGTTACTATTACCGCACTATCGTGTTGTTACACGAGCAAAATCCAAACATTCTGAGGTAATAGTACGGAGGCAAAACCAACTGCAACAATCATATCTATCCTGTCACCCGTTCTGGGGCCCCACCTGTGGTCCTAGGTCCAATCAGCACGCTACAGTTTGGTCGATGTGGCCACATTCCCGTTCTGCACACGGTCCTCTATTGGTGTAGGTCAACCGGTACTGCTGTGGTGTGGGGTAGTGAAGTAGCTTCCAAAGGGAGGTAGGGGCGAGTTGGGCGGATCCGCGATGGAAATAAGGTATCAATTAAGGTGAGTGATTTTGTTCTTGTGATTTAATAGCCCCCAATCGACGCGAGGACATTGAAGGTTTCCGTCGCGGAACCAGAGGAGTATGAAAGGCAGGGCCAACTGCAAAACCAGTTCACTTTGGGAAACGGGTGTAGTTGGTACACGGGTATGCCAACTGTTGTAAGCAAAGGAGTTTAAGCGGAGGTGTTCAACATGGCCCGTTCAGGGCTTGCATATTATCGCATAGATGGTGCTTGGCCGTTTACTGGCGTTCAAAAGCGTTCACTTTCGATTTCAGCCTGCTTTCAGGCACAGGTTACAGGGTGACGAGGTACTAAAACACTACCTGTGCTTACGATAACAACGGAAGCAACAAGTGTGTCTTTAGTTTTGTTCGGATTCAACATCAAACACGCGCTAATGTTTTGTCAATTAGTAAATTGTGTCCGTTTATCTGCTTTGGCTGTGGTGACTTTAATAAACTAAATTATACTAAAGTCAGGTTGTCTCTAATGGTCAGCGCGCTCGGTAGTAAATGTTAAAAATCGTTGCAAAATTGTAAACCGCATTAAGTATATATGAGTTGGCTCGAAACGATTTATGAGCGTCGTCGAGCGTAGCATTTGTTATGTCCGACATTAAACGATGCCTGTCAGTGTTCCGGTCTGGGTGGAAAAGGGTAAACTCTTGTTCAACCTGCTTGTAAGATTGCCCCCGAGATGGGGTAGTATTCCGATTTGTCAGCATTGCTCAACGCATTAATTTCTCCTCCCCTGACCTTTTCGTGCGGCCTGGAATTTTGCTGTTTAACTGGTGGCAAACTGAAACTGATTTGTTTGAACATAAGACACCACTACGGCAGCTGCTCTTAAGCTTGTTTGTTCTGCTGGATAAAGAACAAAGTATTATGTCTGTTGTTGTATCGGTCAGTTTCGGTAACTATGTGTCCAGAAACTTTTATTGGTTTTTGGGTGTTTTATCCTTTACATTACATTTTTTAAGTCACTAAGACAATAGTGATTGATGATTTTACACAATACAGCACAATAAACATGTATACATTGATTGTTTTTAGCTAGCGGAAAACTGTGAACACTAACCACTCCTTCTGGAAAGATCCTTCTAGAAACTAAATTATTAAAAAATATTATTGAAATGTTAGGAATGAGAGCAACAGGATAATATTAATACTACTCCATTCGATAAACGAAACTTATCCGTCCAAAGAGATGAGAGGAAAGAAGGGCGGTGGAGGAAAATTGAAGTGGAAGTATAGTGAGTGTAGTAATGACTGTGTTAGTGCAACATACATTTTTGCATCAATGCTCACGACTACTAAAAAAATACAGCCTAGAATGTAAAACATAGGAGTACGGAAAAAAAATAGTATAAATGTATTTCAATGTCAGTGTTATCTTCTTAACTTTTGCTCTTAGCCACTACCACGGCAAGTCCCACAACAGTCAGAGCAGAGTAATAAATCGTTAGCATTGCTAGCGAGAATATTTTTCCTTTATCTTTGAAAGAAAGTTAGTTTAGAAATAGATATGTTCAAACTACGAAATGTCTACACAAATTTCAACACCTTTTTTAATGCTTTTAAAGGAGTGTTCAGGCCTATTGGCATTGCGACTCCTTTTTTATTTCTTGTTATTTGACGACTATGATCTTCGTTTTCATTGTCCTTCGTTCTACGTTGCACCCTTGCGGACTGATTCATTTACTGTTCACTGTAGACTAGTGGTGAGAGCTCGGATTCGGACCTACTCAATTCTGATTCCGTTTTCGGAATCAATTTTGAAGCCGATTCCGATGCTGGAATCGATTCCGATTCCGGAGTCGATTCCGGAGCCGATTCCGATTCCGGAGTCGATTACGGAACCGATTTCAGAGTTGGTTCTGGAGCCGATTTCGGAGTTGAATCCGGAGCCGTTGAGGAGTTGAATTCCGGGATCGATTCCAGGATGGAAATGGAGTTAGCTCCGGAATGATAATTAGTTTTTGAATTGATTGAGAATTAGTTTGAATGTCAGAGCCGATTTTGATTCCGGAGCCAATTCCAAAACCGATTCCGAATCCGGAGCTAATTCTGATTCCGGAGCTAAATCCGATTCCAGAACCGATTTCGATTCCGGAGCTGATTTCGATTCCGGAGCCGATTTCAATTCCGGAGCTAATTTCGATTCCGGAGCCGATTCCGGAAACTGATTCCGGACCTACTATCCGGAATCGTTTCCAGAAAACTTCGGAGCTAGCCGGAATCGATTTTGACGAAATCTTCATTTTTCCCATCATTACTGTAGACAATACATTAAAGGTAATATGGTTATTATTGGAACAGGATTTCTCTAGCCATACTCAACGCCATAAGCAAACAATTTAATTCTGTAAAATACAGTTCAACAATAGCAATGGAATCTCGAATGATCTGTCATTGGTTGCTTTTGATAATGTTGAATTGGGATTTTACAAAGTGGAAATGAAGCTTAAAGAGTTGGGTTGGCTAGAGAAACCCTGTAATAATAATTAGATTATTCAAATCAGCACCCCTGTTAGATATATCAATCGTACATATTTTACATTTCAACAAACCTACTCTAAAAGACACACACAGTTTAAATGCAATGTCCATATTACATCATGCGTGTACTGAAGAGGACGCGACAGCTTTTATGCTGTTCCGAAACTGAGGGGGAACGAAAAGAACGCATTCCGCAACAACCGATGCACGGTTTGACACATCCACACACAATTAGCTGCACAACAGCGATCGATGAATTGTGGAATTCGTAGATCGGATTCGTTGCACTTTGGTCATTGATCGATCGATTCGCTGCAGTTGGCAGCGCGAACATCAACAACCCACCCGAACTGCCAAACAAGACGTACGTTTCGCGGACATTACGCACACTCGCAAACACGTGCGGGTGTGTGCTGCGACGGGGTGGCAGGAAGCACCGGGGTGTGCAGTGTGCAAACGAAAACTGGAAAAGAAAAGCCTAACACTCTGCGCTCCGCCACTTTCTCAACAGGTATGCAAGAGACTTGACCTAGAGCAGCGCGCCCGTTCACGGGCAAAGTATGTTACGAAGTCCGCGGACTTCGCAAACTGTATCAATTTCTAATTAATCACGGTGGCTGCCTGATGGTCATGTTGTGTGTGTGTGTGTTTTGGTGTTGTTGTGCTGCATCTTGCGTACCGCCCCGTGCGTCACAACACTCACTTTCGCCCCTACCTGGGGCTGCCGCTGTGTTTGCGATCGTTACTGTTGCTATTGTATTTTTTTCGATCGTCTCTGTTCCTTTTCTGATGCTGGTTCTCTTTTTCGCTACAAAATTTCAATCCACATTGCCAATCCACCTCCCCCATTACCCGCACGAGGTAATGGGAGGCCCCGTTCGTTACACTTCTTTCAACATGAAGCGTTTTTCACTCTCTTCGCGTGGCTATGCGTCTGTGCCGTTTTATTGTTTGTCTAACATTCTTCCTCTTCATGCGGCCTATCCTATAGCATGTACTGACACTTGCAGTGGCACGGGAAGAAGCCCCGTAATCTTCACGCGCACATTGCGGCCATTAGATCACGTATCTGGTGGAGTGGCAATGTGCGCATCAATACTGAGTATATAGTGCGTGGGGTACCGTGAAACCGTTGCCATTTATCTGCGGTGAAGGAAATTTCGTTAGATTTCACTTTTGTTTGCAACCGAAACGAAAAAAAAAAAACAACAAAATCATTCATACACACGGCGGCCAGTACGACGAATATGCCTAGATCTCGCTCTCTGCAGAAGACAGGTTCGGAGGACGATTAATGTTGGTGCGTGACTGCCACACGATGATCTCGGATTGTTTCCGTTGATTCCATCGAGTGACATCAAGATTCCAAAACAACACAAACACACACACACTCTTTGGCCAAAGACCGATTGCTTTCGTGAGCTAACACTATTAACCCACGGTAATAGGTCCAATTAAATGCAGCGCGTTTCATTCGTTTGACCATACCGCCGTACATGTGTATGAAGGCCGTTAGAAGTGAAAAATGAGGCACACTCCACAGTCGTATCATTTTATTATACTTAAGCCCGGTAGAAGCCAGGTGAATGAAGATAGGATTACTATATCAACAATTGAGCGTTCCGTTTCTTCACGGTTTGCTCTACAAATATTTGTGTCATTAAAGTTGTCGCACTGGATATGGATATAATTGTTATATTGAATGAAGCTTTTCTAGATAGGCATAATTAGGACTAAACTACTATTCATTAAACTAGTGTAAGATTTTATTATTTTATGACTGTTATTACTTGAAAAAGGTGGAAAATTTGAGTAAGCCTAATTCTCTATCATTCATAAGTGCTGGAAATGATAAAACTTTCAATTTTTTGATTATTATTGAATATGTATAAACTATGGGTTTCAAGACCTGGTCCCTACAAACGAGCAAGTGCAGTTAGTTTTACAGGTCATTAATTAAGGTTTTACAGCTAGTTTATGGTTGTACTTTATAAAAATACGCACAACAAAACGTTCCGGTTGTGAGATGGGATGATCGAAAAGGTTTACTTTTTTGTCCTGCTCTTAATTTTTTTTTCATGGAAAGTGGAGTCGCGGAGACGCGTAAAGCAATGATAGAACTGCAACTGGCTGCTATAGTTTATAGCGGTGTGTCCACTGACGCTGTTAAATGAACAAAAATGTCAAGGCGTTACGTTCCGAGGCTTCCATCCAGTTCCTTGTTTTCATTTTTGCTTGAGGGACTGCGAGGTATTTAAACCGTTTTCAGTGTTGGTATGTTACACCAACGTTATCAACCACAGTACATCAAACTGAAATCGATAACCGGCATTTTAGCTTTAATATTATTTTTAAGTACTGCCTTAACGATTTTTTTCAATGATTTGTTACTATATAAATCCACGGATTATGTGTAACAAGTCAACGCGTCCATATTGCATATAAGTGGTTAGTATAAACAACTACAAATGAAGAAGAAATTGATTTTGTGTAATCTCAAAACCCAGTAAGGTATCTTAAGGAGATTCCAGCTAGATTCAAAAAAAAAATACTTGAGCTTCATATTAGCTGGTATTGAATAATACCACTTTATGCAATACTTACTTGAAAGATTCTTCAAGTTTTGATAAATATAGACACACGATAGCACATTGATAAGTTTTTGTGTTATTTATATTAAACGTATTTTAAACGGTACGATTTGCGAGTCAAATAGAAATATTTAGGATTATTATGTTGTTTTCTTCGGCACTACTCGCGGTTCCTTCGATCAGCTCCTGCTGTTTAGTTTCGGAAGATAGTGAAGGAGGAAGATATAAAATTTCCCCACCACCCAAGACCGATTTGTTGTTGTAGCATGACATTTGCCAGGAAATTGAGCGAACGAAGTTGTAACCGATCTCGTACCGATTGGTTCACGCGACGCGACTTCAAAACCCGACACACACAAGACGCACAAGGAACCCATCCCGGGAGTATCGCCGGTCGTATTTCTTTAGCTTATGCGTGGCCTTGACATTCAGGTGTGGTTCGAGCGTGCGTTTTAGAAACGGAACAAGATGGACCTGTGCGAGAAGGTAAAAAGGCATTCAAAAACTAATGGCCCCGTGGCCGCCGGTCGCGACGATGAATCGTAACATTGCAGATGCATATGTCGACGTTGAGCTGCTCTGGAGAGAGGGTATTCTCGACATGAGTGCACGGGGGGAATTGACGGTTGGGATGGAATCCGTTGCGTGCGACTGGTATCAGTTTTTGATGGTGTGGAAACCGGCTCATACTACGCTGTAGCATATTATAATGTCGAGTTCTTATTTATTTGCAAGTGCAACTGGCAGATGGAACTACGACGGCGAAGAAAATTTGCACAGGCGGGGAAGAAATACGATTGAGAACGAAAGGATGGGAGTGCGAAAGGTGCATAACAAATAATTCTAATGACTGGAGATACACGAAATCGGGAAAGGTGAACAGGCACAGTATCGTAAACTCGAAGTAGGATAGCATTTTACCAGTTTTTTGAATCATCATTTCTTCTATTAATTATTCCTTAATTCATATAATTTGATCGTTCTGAAGCGAACGACCAAATGCGGATATTTTTTAAGATTATTGTTACTGCAAGTGTTGTTCCAGTTATTCATGAAACGAATTATTTGCTGCTCTGCGTTGACTTCGGGATAGGATAATAATGGAAGAATTTAACATTACAGGGTTTACTTAGACGATCCGGCATCGTAAAACCTTTATTTGTCGCAATAAATATTAATTCGGACGACGACATTTTTAGTGTACAGTTTAAGTGATCTGTAAAAAAACTATTATTTTATTAATTAAATTATAAATAAAAATGATCCAATTTTGAGATCAGAAATTTGTGACCAAAAATTTTGCGATCAAAGAATATTGCGAACAAGAACTTTGCGACTAAGAATTTTGCGTTCAAGAGTTTTGCGACCAAGATTTTTGCGACCAAGAAATTCGAGGCCCTGATTTTTGCGACCACGAAATTTACGCCCAAGCATTTTGCGACCAAAAATTTGCGAACAAGATTTTGGCGGCCAAGAATTTTGCTCAAAAGATCATTCTGCTCAAAAGAAACTCATTAATTTGTCTAAAGTAATAAAAAGTACAATCATAATAAAAAGTTAAATTAGGGTTGATAGAAAATTGGTATGTATCGATTAAGGCAAAGGTCTCCAACCTGCGGTCCGTGGCGCAAACATACGTGGTTCGTGAAAGATTTGTTTTATAAGAAAAGCTTATTACAAAACATGTTGTATGAATGTTTTTCCACAACCACTAATGAATTTAAGTCAGGCATATGTGGAGTAAGAATTGAACATATTTGACCAAAAAGCTTTCAAAGACTTCCAAATATATGTCCTCGATATATGTGGGCTGTGTAAAATATATATACATATACATGCTAAGTGGTCCGTGATCCTAAAAAGGTTGGAGAGCATTGGATTAGAATATACAATTTCTTTTACTTCGGTGTTTTGTACAACTTTAGATTTGAGGTACAAATAAAATATCTTATTATATTGTCACGATGTCTCGATCAGGAGCACCTTTAAATATGAAAAACTGGTTATTATAAAATCCGATTAAAAAACCGTTTTTGTTTTAATTTGGATGCAACACTATCGTATTTGGGATCCTAGAAATCAACTTTCTATTATCATATCATATAAAGTATTATCTTGAGTAGTACGAACTTCATTAGGTAGGGTTGATCTAGCATCGAGCTACATTCATTAACTGAGTCCATTTTCGCGTGTCGTATGCTTGAAATGCTTGATATGTCTAACTCTAGTTGGCATAACGACCTACGCAGTTTCGTGAATGTTTCCTCCTTTTTAAATTTTCAATAACCAATAGCTTCACTGAGCTATTCTGAGCTACCAATGCTGCGAAAAATATTGGAAGCAAACACAAAAAAATCGTAAAATTGTAGCGACCACAACGAAGGTTTTGTGGGCGCTCGAGAGGCTACGTCTAGCTCCAGTTGCGCTCCATTCACTATTTCGTGGTTGAACTAAAGCCTGCCACTACTCGCATAATAGCTACGCAAAACACGCCGACGAGCTCGTTTACGAGGCTCGCAGGTGTGATGAATTGATGCTGTAAAGGTCTTTTCTATCGAACCCCGCGGTTGTGCCTGTTACCTCAGCCTCAAGAAACACAATCAAACTGCTCGATGGCTCGGCTTTGCTCAGCATGACACAAGCACTCAAATGGGAGGTAATCCTGTAAGTTTACTCCATGTATGTGTATGTGTGTTTATGTGTATGTATGTGTGTTCCGTGCAGCACCTGTTCTATTTCACCCCTATGCTGGGCACATACTACCAAGCTCCGCGCACTGCCGTTGCCGTCAGTGCTGATCGCGATACTGATCGTGGTTTTACTAACACTTGTGCTGTAGTGCTTAGTGCTGCTAGTATTATGTGTACCGTAGATGTTGTGAGTGTCTGCGTGTCTGTGTGTGTGTATGTGGTTGCCTTTTCCTACACACTTTTGACAGCCACTCTCCTAAGAGCCACACGGCGCGGCGCACACGTTGGGCGACCTTGCCGAAGGCAATTTTTCAACCTCATTTCGCGCTCCAAAGTTGATTTAGATCCGTTCAATTTTCTGTTAGCTTGACGCGAGCGCACCCGCGCCAGCGAATGTGCTCTGTTTGTTTGTAGAATTTTGTCCTTCCATGCTGCGAAAGAGAAGCGCAGGATTGGGGAGGCGAAAGTGGTGGTGCTCTCACGTTCATACAGTCGGCTCAGCCGCAATCAGAAGACGCGCGTTTGGCAGGCGAACATGCGAGCAAGTCCTAGAGTGACAATTTTGTGGAAGGAGCGTAAACATGGAAGATATTTAATTTCAAGTCTGTTCACTTCGCGTACGCACATGAAACGGTTTTTTATAGGATGGAGGGCTCTCATTGCATTATTACAGTTTGAGGTATGGTAGCGCCCTCCGGAAAAAGGGGCGAGAAATCGGGTGGGAAAAAGAGGTCTAACAAGAGAAACCTTATAAAAAATTACTCAAGTGCCGAAGGCATCGCATGAAAGTAGCTATGGTAAAAGGTTGAGAATCAGTTCCGGCGGGTTTGTTTAAGGAGTGAAGTGGTATTTACAGTACCTGGAGGTAAGTTATTGTTCAGGAAGCTTTTAAAGTGAAGCTATGCAAATACTTTGAATATTTTATTTTAAATTTAATGGTTGACTGAATAACGCAGTTAATATAGAACAATAACATGTACTTAAAGCTAAAGGCTCAATTTTGAAATATTCTTTATCTGTTTTTTCAACATAATCGAAAGCATGTCCACGTTTATTTTACAAATGTAAGGAGCGTTTACTATAAAAATATGAAATTAATCATTTTAGTATCATTTAATAAAAATAATATTTTTATTTATATATTTTTGTATATAATAACTTAATCTGGTTTTTGTTTTTGGTTAAACAAATACCTGACATGAAGTGGATTTTTGATGTTTACGGATTTGTATTGTATAGAAAAGGATGATACTACTTTTTTGTAATTATTTGGTTTGCAAGTTAGAAAAGGTCTCAAATACAACGGAGTTTATTAATTTTTTCTTCATTGAGATACGGCTGTTACTATTCTTAAAACTGTAGCTAATAGTTTTAGTGCTAATGTACGTTGACGAGCATCGGTATCCCAAAAACATAAAAGATTGTAGATACCAGTGAACAAGAAGCATGAAGTTTGAATGCTCGTCTAATCGTATTGGGAAGGGCCTTTGTCCGAAGGTGATTCTTAGCTCGTGCAGGTGAATGTAGTTATGTAATGAATAGGATTTGCCAAACCTGCTACGCTTAACGAATGCCGCAAGACCGGCAACTGGCGAAGGGTGTGTTAAATCATACCTTAGAATTCGATCTAGTTCTATTTTTAGAACTGGTTCCTTTTTACTTCTTACTATAGCTATTTTTTGTTCGATAAGACTGACCAAATCAATTTGCTGGGTTCCGTTTAGGGTTCGTTTGAAAGACTAAATCAAATATTAAATTCGCGTTAATGAGTCCAGATTTTAACGAACAAGACAGAATAACCGGTCTGGTCACTCAATAGTTAACCTAACTGGTTTCAAATTTATAGATGTGTTATTTATACCCAATGATCTAAAACAATATGAATAACTTACTGATTTCCAATGAATTGTCGCTGATGTTTTGCTTTTTGTGATATCGTTAACACTCACTTGCAAAAAACAGCTATTGGAAGAGGTCTGCGATGGTCAAATAAAAATATCATTTTCAAGGCAAACCATTTAAGCTATTAAATTAAGGTTTCCTATAATTGACTCTTTGGTCGAATTTGGCATTGGTTATCGTGATTCGTTTGGTTAGGTCGCTGATGAGCACAACAAAAAAAAAACACACACACACACACACATTTCTTTTAAAAAGGCTCATCAATAAATTTATCTCATTTTATTCAACGATCGTACAACAACGTATCATGCATGGTGATTGGCGAGACTCGCATGATCCAAAAATAGTAGATGATTCAAGTACTAACGTACGGAATATCCTTCTATATCTGACAATGATGCGCATATAATGGGACAAAATGTTCCTTTTCCTTTTGCTGCTGCTGCTGCTGGTGTTCTTTATGTTTTTTTTTGTATTTCTTATAGGACAGTGAAAGGATGAGCTACGACTTTAAAGGTACCTAAGTGCATACGAAGGGCATTCAATATATTGGACGCTGATTTGTTAGCGAAAATGTCAATTGCAAAAGCTCAGATGCCGATAGCTTCAGTCCACAAAAAAGTAAACGTGAGCAACGTTACAGGGTTTCTCGGCGATTATAATACTTATGGCACACTTTATGAACCTCTTGTAAAGTTGTGTGTCATTATATTTTATAACATAACCAATGTTTCACTTGTAACGCTTTATGACATAGAGAGTCTAGAAAGTGTGCCAACTGTATAAGACGAGTTGAAGAAGCCAGTGAATCAAACTATTCGAAATCAAGCGCAATATGAAAAAAATGTATCATTAGAAATGCAGCATTTCGTAACGCAAAAAATGTGAATTTTGATTGACCATCCCCAACGAGTGCAAATTTATATGACTAGTACATTTTTAGGAATTAGGTACTATTTGAGCGATAATTGCATTACCTATGGACACTAATATTATCTATAGCTTTTGGATTTTTTTTGTAACCAACATTAATATGCTGTTTTTTTTGTTAGTTTTAGTAGAAATAATAAGTTTTATGGTCCTGAACGCAACGTTATTGTTCTAGGCATTAGATGAGGAAAATACCTCAGTAGATGAACTCAGTTTTGTGCATGTCTAGCCAGTTACAGGCATTACAGTTTCAACTTGGAGGAACGAAACAGTCCCCTAGGTGTCAAGATAAAGTAGTAATTCACTGTATTTTTTTAATAAAGCACCGGCTTACCCATCTTATCCTCCAAAAAGAAAATGTATTGAATTACAAGCAAGCAACCACCCAGTACATAGTATAGATGAACACAAATTGATTTTAACTATGATAATGAATCAATGGAAAATGTGCAAAATTCCACTACAACAAAAAAAGGTCTGGCCTATATAGTATAGTGTTTTATAAAGTTATTAGGGTTTTATTTTTATAAAATTTGAGAAACCTGCAGATTTTTTACCTTTTTTGCTTAAAATCTATGCTTATTTCGGGATTTCACCCTATAAGTCAGCGTGCTTAAGCGAAATATTTTCCACCAAAGTAAACAAACGTCGATCGCGAGAATACTTAATCGGTTCTTGGCGGGCGGGTGGTTGGTTCGATGCGCAACCATTGTGAGCGAGACACCAAAGAGAAGGAGGTGGCAGCGGGAACTACAGGCGCAAGGTTACACGACATTGCGCATGGTTTGCGGCGATGTAATTATTATGCATTACCCAGAGGCGTACGCAAAAGTTAAGTCAAGGTTGTAAGCGACTCTTTCGCACGGCGCGCGTCGGCTCAGCTCGAGAGTTACCTTATGCTTCGGGTGCATTGTGTATGCAAAGCAACGCAAGAGTGGGCGTCAACTGGCCGATTCGTCTTTCTTCAGGTGTTGCATTTTTTCTGCTCTCTTAATGGGCCTTTCTGTTGCCGAATCTGGCCAATATTACCTCGTTATAATTGAGCGCAAAATGCGTCTCTCGGAATTGGTTTAATGTGTTACGGTTAATGTGCCTTAATTTTAGGCTTTTCAATCATTGAGATTTTAAAAACGTTGATATCATAAAAAAATAAACAGAAACAAATACACAGAAACGAACAAAAACGACATTGGTAGGCAAAATCATTCCGTTTTTTTTGCTTCCTTCTTTAGGACACTGTTTTGTAATAGGATACTCTCACGGTTGCCAGTCGCGCTTCGTTGCGTCCGGGCGGTTGTCTGAATGACTGATTGACTTACTTCTCGCAGTGTGTCGCGGTGCATGGACACGGTTGCAACGCTGCATAATCCCGTTAGTTAGAGTCACACAATGCTCACGGCGGTACAAGCTTGAGGGTTATTAATGCATCTTCTCCAGTAACAACTTTCGCTTTCGCCGTTGATTTCAGGACGTTTATCTCATAACGAAGTAACCTAGCACTCGAAGTAACCTGGGTCCTGGCGTTACAATTTTATGAAGTAAGGAGATGCGTATGCGTATGGTGGTATGCGTTGAGATTTATTTATTTGTCCGTAAAATGACAAGTTTGTTGATGATGAAATGAGGCTGACTATAGTAGCAACCTTGTTTTGACACATAATCATCTTTTTCAACAGCAATTTTTCAGCAAGCATGATGCTGCTTGCCGATAGGTTTGAGTTTGTTATTTTTTTTTAAATAACAATAATTATTCACACGTTTATAGATTACATCCTTAATCATACGTAACTCATTTAAGAGAGGCGAGGTTTCAGTAATGAGAACATTTATTATGTCTTTTATTTCAATTTGAAGACTTTAAGTGATCTTATCATTAACCTTATGAAGATGTGATAATCAGTTCGTCCGTAATGAATTGTTTTTTTTGTATTGTTTCCGCAATCATTCATAGAAGTAAGTTACTATGCAGAATCTTTTTTGTTATGATGTAAGACTTGAATTGTCGCTTTTTTACATCCATATTAATTAGGCTTTCTTACATTCATATTTTGCGTATTTATGCATATTTATTGTCGCTCATTTAGCAATCGAGATAATTAACATGCCTATCGTAACAATTAGGTCAACAAGGAGTAGCACGACATATTTAGTGGATTGATTTATTTTATTTATTTAATTTTAAAACTGGTTTTAAATATTCAGTGCTGTTTAATTTTCGAACGAAATTAAACCATTCCGTTTCAACGGAAAAACAAGCAAAGCAAAAGAACAACGTACAATTATGAACCAAAACCGACAGCATAGCGATTGGACGTGAAATTCTGGATGTGGATGTGCAGGCACAGGGCTGACACTGTATGACCCACATTAAACCTGCCGTGTAAAGAACTTGTGGCCAAAATTGCTCCCCTTCCCCCGGGGAAGCTTTCTTGACGCCGATTAATGAGGAAAGCAAAAAACAAAAACAAACAAAAAACGAAAATACGACACACACACGCACTCACAATCACACAGGAAAGACAAACTGCTTTACTGGTGCCAGTTGTAGTAAAACGGCATATGATTTACAAATAAAATGACATAAACGCAAACGAACTATCGTAAAGGATGGCAGTGAGAAGGGGAGGGGGGGGGGAGGCTTGCACTTTGCGGCTGCCAAAGCGGTAAGGGTGAATGTGCAATTGCGCGCTTGCTTGCCTTCGCGGCTACGGATGGCCGTTGGCAACAGGCTTCGAACCGCGTTCGATAAGCAAACTCGGTTCGGGGTCGGTTTCGGGGGCGACTGGCTGCGTTCCATCGTGCGCGATCATATGACCGAGGCCCGGTGCTGTGCGAAGGGGCAGCCCTTCGAAGTCAGGCGTCGTTCTGAACCGTCACCGGTTTTTGTCGTTGTTTTGATATCACATGGGCACATTTGTTGTTTTTTGTGTTTTGCTGTTTGCGGTCTACGCAGCGCCAGCGATCGAGAGGGTCCGAAAAACAACATTCACTTTGTTGTTGGTTCTCGCGAGCGCTCGGTCCCGTTGCGTACTGTACCTCTGCGACGACGTATGGTAACGCCCTAGCGCATTGGGTCCATTGGGGCATTGGGTGGCAGGAACAACCCACCACAGGGCAGGGTAGACATGTTGCACATGTCACCTGTCACTCGCGAGCTTTCACCCAAAATCCAATCAACCGGCTGGCGGGTTCGCTTAACAAACCCACCCTGACCGACTGACCCTGACGAAGACAACGCGGGCTTGGACGTTTCAAGATCCCGCGAGTTGTGTTATTCCCTGCAGGCGCTGGATGACTCGGTCGTACATGCGCCTGCCGGCTACATTGCAGTTGGGTCGAGGAGCTCTTGGTATTGTTTCTTTCGGTTCGGTTTTTGTAGAAAAAATGGGTATTATGTGATATGTTTGCTTGAAATTGCGTAGGTCAACCCTCAATAAGACATCGCTAATGGGATCACTTTTCATCTCATTTTGATATTTGGGAAACGATCTTGGTTCTTAAAATGAGTTTACAAGCGAATGTGATGAATCAGTTAGTTTTAGTAACAGGTCTTAAAACGACATCATTTTATTTGCAAATCCCTTGCGTGCTTATGCTAGAAAAAAGCAGTTTTGCTGCTTAACGGGTACATGGGAGGTAGTTACCGTGAAATATAGTTCAGATCCTGTTTTGCAGATTGGGCGAATATTTAAATTGGTAAATTAAGAAAACTGTTCCCTGTGTTCCCGGTACGAGCGAATCAAGAATGTACGAAGCAATTTAGAATGTTCAGCGGCAGAGTGAAGCGGACAGTATTTTGTGTCTGTCCTTCGTGGATAGAGATTTTTTTCTCGTGTTTCTCGAGGCTCCTATTTTTTGTGTTGCGTTTTTTGTGTTGCTCTTTTCGTTCGCGGAGGCGCGCTCCACCATCGAGAAAAAGGAGGTGTGCTCCGGTTTCGTGGCGTTCTGGTTATCGCTCCGGTTAGTGAGAACGGACCCGCCTTGTGCACAATCCGATCACCTTCCTCCCCTCTGGGGGTACACACCCCACCCAGCAAGCCGGTTCCGAGGTCCAATCGCCGAGGTTGGCGAAAGGGCGACCAAGAACGCTTACGAAAATGGCCACCAAAGAGAGGAGCCGAGATGGTGACCAAGATAGCGAGAAAACTGTGATGAAAAACCTGCCCGGCATCCGAAATGGTAGTGAAGGGTAGCGAAACCAGTTTTTCTGCGTGGCCCGGACGGAACCGTGTGGCGTGTTTCAATAGTTCTGGTTTTTTTTTTGCCCGGGAAGATTGGCTGTAGTGAACCTTTTATGCTGTCGCTGTCTGTTTTGGTTTGCTTTTAGTGTCCGGTGGACGTGTGCCGCTGGTTCGATACCAGTGGGGTTTTTTTTGGGTGGCACTAGGCCAGTATTGGTTGACCTCGGAACTATCTCCTCCGCGCGGCAAAAAATGGGATTCCGAAATTTTTAAGGAAACCGTTCACATTGTCCATAATATGATGTTAAGATTGGCCTATAATGATTTTTTTTGTGTGGATAAAATAGTAACTCAGAGCATGTTCACTTGAATTGCCTAATTGGCTTTTCGTATGTAAACGCTTTTGGGGTAATGGTGCAAATAAACGGATGAGGAAAACGAATGAGTTGAAATAGTTTTAATTTGTGTTGTTGTAAATGCTGTGGATATAATTTATAAAATATAATTTACTGTTGCTTTATTCGCCCTGTTTGCTCAGCCATCGGTTCGCATTCCATGGTTTATTTGTCTAATTTATAGCAATTTTCTGCGTACAAAAAAAAAATATTCGTCCTGAATCTTTTTCCCAAAAATTAAGCTAATTTGACGGCACCTACTGATAACTAATTAATTACAACCACATTATCCATATTGTGTCATTTTATTATACTAGAGACTCCCGAGATACGACTGTGTTTGTTGCCAAAAAAAGTTCCAAAGCTAGGTGTAAGTCGAATAAGTCGTATGCCGAATATCTGTATACATAGTTTATAACTGAAGTTGATCAGTTGAAATAATGAAATAACATAAACAATTTACGATAATGTTTAAATTTTATATCAAAAGTCGTTTAGATGATATAAGTATTCAAGTTTATGTAGTTGAGGAATATTCAAAATCAAAATCGTCGTGTCTGTAAATCGAGTGGCTTCTGTCTGAAGGGTCGCCTGCAGTTTTTTAATTGAATTTTTAAGTTTGCATCTGTAACACCTTTATCAAAAATCCAAACTGAATGTTATTTCCCTATTAACTAACTAATGCTACTTTGTATTGGATATTGTCATTGCCTACACAACCAATTTTGCCGCTTATGAACACTTTGGTCTTTTTAATTGTGCTACAATACAGGAGTATTAGTAAAGATTTGTTGCGTATAATTGATTTATTATAAATAAAATCCCTACACTCTACTGTATTAGCAATTGAGCTATAATTCTGTTATATTTGAGCGTAAGCCAGCTTTCGCTGTTATAAAGCAATTACACATGTCGCACCTGATGCGAATAAAAAAGGCATATTAAAACCTATTAAGAAGTTTCATGATAGCGGCCTGTGTGTGTGACAGTTGGTGTGATAATCTGAATGCTCTATGATATAATCCAGACCCATTGGTGCTCTACAAAACTTATCAAAAAGTGGTTTACATTGCGCTGACAGTGGGCAAGTTGGGCAACTATTCTTTAAGCCTCGAACGAAGGACACCTTTATAAGGCTGTGGCTGGTGTCAAGAGAGAACGGGTGAGGAGGCATGCCGGTGGTACAGTGTGCGGGGGTCAAGATCGGTACAGCGGAGTTGGGTTGATCTGACCTGAAAACTCGGAGAACAACTAATAACGACCACTCAGCATACGCACGCAAGTGTGTAACATGGTCGCGTGAAGGTGCACACAAATAATTAATTTATGAAAAAGAAACACCTCCTTCCGTCCACTGCGCGCAAGTTGATCGCTGGCGTGAGGGGTGCCGTGCTATGATCCCCTCATCCGGCTTCTCTTTTGTGGAGCTCGTGTTACTCCTAGATACCTTCCACGTTCCACGTGCGATCGAGCTGCAATCGGTGCTGTGCAACCGGTGCATCGCGATGGTCTGCGGCTTTATTTTTGTGTACGGGCTCAATTGACCTAGCCTAACCTAGCGGAAAGGAATGTATTCGATGCCACTGGTATGTGTCGTTGTGCCACCCAGGAAATGGCGATTTCGGACGGTCCTAAAAGTTTCACGCAATGTGTCCATCGACGCAGATTTGCCATTGACTTGGTGCAAGACATTGGGTTAAAAGTTTCTGCGGCCAACCGCAAACGACAGCCGACGGTTGTTTTTCCCTTGTTTTTGTAAAACAGCCGCGCTCTTCGTTCGAGGACGTTTTTGTTTTCCCCCCTTTGCAAGCGATATAATTTTGCTTCCGCTGCAGATGAGTGTGAAGTGAGGCGTAAGGTTCAGTCACCCCCTCGGGGCGTAGATTTGAACGGATATGTCAGAAGCGACTGCATTGCAAATAACAACAAAAGTGAAACCGTTTGAAGGTGTTGAAAAGCTTGGCGGTTACACACGAAGGAAACCAAAACGTGTCCACCGAAAGAATTCGTCCTCGGGGTTTGGAACGTTAATTAAAGTTTAAAATTTACACTAAGCTACCAAGCTTGAGATCAAAAGGCTTGAATCAATAATGTTGGATTGTATTTTTGTTCTCATTTTCTATGATTTATACCAAGTGTCTAAGGTTCAGTAGGATACCGTCAAGTCTACAAGATGTCTAAAAAACGCGAAGTAAAATACAATACCTACTTCAAAATTAATATTTACTAAAGATCGCTCATTCATTTCGGACATAGCACGATATTTCTGATCATGGCCATGCTTGTATTATCGCTTATTAATACTAAGGAATGGATTTTACTTACAAGGGTTAAGTTTAAGCTGCCCCTTACTTGATTAAATATTTGCTGTTCTAGACATTACAGCATATGCTTTGCGATTATACAGAACGCAAATAATGTTTCTATCTTCACTAATTGAAACCTGTTCTAGGTATGGTTACGGTTTCATTGCTGTGGCAACGGTTTCCATCCTTTACGCGATACGAACCAACTTTACGTGTTTGTTACTGCTTACCAATTGCCCACAGAAACGATTGAAAACAAAATAGTATGAAGACTTTGAGCCACGGAAACAGAAATGTATTATATCTTGCTATACCCTCATTCGTGCAAAAAAGAAGCAGTTACTTATTGATAGCCTCATTTTTGTTGCCAAAGCGGTAAAATTAACAACGCACATTTTAATTGCGCTGATTATAATTAAAAACAAATGTAAAAAAATGACCGGAACACGTATGCCATATCATTTGTAAATGAAGCCCACTTCTTATGTGTCGCTTAGCTATCGTAAACTGTTTTTTTTTAATTGTTCAGTCTTTATAGCTTTTTTATTGAGCTACTACAGCATTTTGGTAGCAAGTGATAAATAACCTACCGTACTGTATATGCGTTTTTGTACTCTGCACGGCACTGGGGCTTTTGTTGGTACGTTAGTGGTTCTTATTTTGTCTGTAGTTAATCCATGTTAGCTCACGAAGCACAGCTACAGCGCACGATGGTGGAACGGTTGCAATGCTGTGGTCAGATTTAGTCATAATTATTTATTAAATAATTAACTAGTCGCCGCAAGGGGCCCTTTGACGGATTTGGCGGGCCGGATGATTAGCAACACTCTCTAGGTAGCAAACGCATCGAGCCCGTTTCGTTGCGAAAAGAACCGTTTGGTAGCCGGTGGTAGGCCAGATTGCTCAGCCTGATACTTTTTTTTGCTCCTGTGGTCGGCCTCTTTGCTGGCACGAGCTCTCGAGGTTGTACGATCCGCGGAATCCCGCCTCCAAGTTGCCTAAAGTGGATTATGTTACAGTTGCATAAAGACACTGTAGCCAAGCCGGGGGTTTACCTCGAACGTGGAGTTGTGTTTTTTCCCCTCCCATTCCTGCCCTTCATCCATTCTTTCTGGGCTTTTCACCCTCGTGTTCACTGCTGTTGTTTGTTTCTGACCGGCTTCTCGCACACATTCGTTCTGGCCGCCTCCAAACCATCTAATTGATTTGATTTATTGATACTTGCATCCAATCAAACGGAGGGCCTTCCCTCTCTCTGTCTGTCTCTTGGAAAGGTCTGCACCTCGCTGCCCTGCTTTTTGGACAGCGAGAATCGCAACATGCGGAACATAAAAATGCACATTTGGCACGGTTGTACCGTGCTTTTTGAATCGCGCTGTTGCTCCGTAATTTATGTCGGTTTGCAAATCGTACGGCTGGAAAGTTAGCGTGCCAGGCAGGCTACCACTCGTGGTGGGGCAGGATTGCGATTTAGATGGAGGAGAGCCGTAATGTTGCTAAAATGTCGCCCGTCAGTTACCGTTGTCATCATTATCGGCTCAGAACCGTTTACAATGTTGCAGCACTAGTCGGTATAACTCAATATAGCGACGTATGGACTGTTGCTTTGTGGATGTGTGGAGAAATGGTTATGCTATAAACATTGGCTCCATGTAATGTAATGTAAAACACTACATCGAGTATAGTATATTGATACCTGAATGAGAGAGATTCGTGTTTCAATTATTTTCTGACTTTGCAGCATTCAGTTCATTAGATCATTTATACATTTATATTTTTACATGCATCGTTGAAGAGCTACGTTCGTGAAAGTCAGTATCTTGAAAAATCTCGGAACACTGTGTACAAGTGCACAAGGTGTACGAAAAGGTGTGACATTTATGAGGTCCACCGAAAGTCTGACAGTCTGCAAAAAGGATTTGGCAATATTGGTCAATACGGTTCTTAACTCGTTTAATATGAGTCGGTAGTGGTCAATCGATTATGTATGGTGGACAAGTGCGTATCACATAACCTAGGTCATAGCATAATCATTTAGAATACGGTATTATTGGGTGTTTCAGGGGTTCTCATAATTTTGGGACACTTTCTTGATTCTTTCCATTGGGAAGTGAATTTTATGTGGCTGGAATGGGTTCTACGGTTCCCTTTTTGGACTAGCTCATTTGAAATCCAATGGGAATTTCTAATGTGTCTGTCTAAAATGGGTGCCGTTCAGTCCCAATTCCGTAAAGTTCACTTCCCGCAGGAAAGAAACAAGAAAGTGTCCCAAAATCATGAGAACCCCTGAAGAATCCTGTATTGCTATAGATATTAAATAATTTACAAGAGACAGGAATGAGATCAACAGAATGAAGCAATATGAAGTAAACAGTAAACAACATGAAGTACACATTTTGGAAACATTGAATACATTGTTAGATACACTCAATAATATTTAGCAATCAATCAATAAATTTAATCAAAATCTGTCAAAAGCCCATAAGATAAAAAACCATGACCTAAACTCTCGAAAGACATCAGCTCAGTAAGAAACATCACACGTTACAGGGTTTTTTTCAGGGGTTCTTATAGCTGTGGGACACTACCTTGACTCTTTCTAAAGGGAAGTGAACTTGATAAGTTGGAAATTGGACTCTATGGCACTCTTTATGGACAGGTTTATAGGAAATTAGATTTGAAAAAAAAAACGGTTCTATAGAGTCTAATTTCCATCAGCTAAACTTAATTTGCGATAAGAAAGAGCCAACAAAGTGTCTGTATTGAATCGAATCTCATTCCTACTTCTCATATTTTTTAAAAAATTTTATTACGACAAAGGACACTGTTAAGAATTAATTATATACTAACAGGGTTTTTTGAAAACATATACGAAATGATATTTTTAGTGTCAGTTATGTATCAGTCGGTGGTACGTTTTTCGAGTAATTGTGCCATTATGTCATAATAAACAATGCATAAAGGTATGCCTTTATGACTTAAGCCCTTCATGTTCCGTTGATGAGCATTTTCCATTTTAACCGTGAAGTATGATCGTTAAAATCGTGTAATACGTGTAATCGTGTAATACATATGAAAAGTTCGTTAAGTTTTGTTTTAGCTAAGATCAATTGGATCGAAAATTTCGTAATACAGTGTAGATAAAGTTGCATAATAATTATGTGCCAGTAATATGTGTGCCCTCAATGCCTGCATCCTTACGGGTTTGAGGTTGCGAAAATGGTGATCTTGCTGTGCAACCTCTCTGCTAACTGCTGGTTGATGTGTTTGTGGTGATGTGCAAAACGGCATCCAAACGATGCATCGAGCGATTGGCTAGCTTTGGTGTCTGCCTTTGTAAACATCGGGTGCTATTTTTCCAATCCGGTGAAAGGAAGATTCACTAATCTTCTCGTGAATGGAACGTTCCATTCCACGGCCTTTGTCACACGGTTCTGGCACAAGATGATGCGCTGCTTGGTAAGATTCAATCCCGTCTTGTTGGGCCCATTGGTTTATTTTTTGTTTGCCGCTATGGCGATGTAGTAGCAAGCGGCGGCCGACTCGACGCGAAGGAACTCCTCACACGAGCCGTGCACGCTTGAACAGCGACGAAGCACTCTACCTAATTGGTGAAGTGTTTATGGTTGGTGATGGAATATGCACCGAGTGGGGTGGTGGTGAATTATGTTTACAACATCCGAAACCTAATGGGTTGCGAAGGTGACGTTTTGAACCGGGTGATGAATGGAATGGCTCACAGACAAGCATGCAGGAAATGTGCTGGTGGCACGTAGGCATAAGTTTGCACTGGCAGAAAAACGCAATCCAGCCCACTACGGAGCGTTATCGGCGGGCTGGTACAGGTGAATAATTCCATTCAAATCCAATTGGTAAGTTTTATCTTAATTTTAAAACTTCGCACAAAATTAGACATAATGCTTAAATTTAAAGTCACAGCGCAAAGTGAGCTCAGCTTGATGATGGTTCGATTTTAATGCATATCATTTAGATTTTCAGCATTTTAGACGTTGTTATTTAGTTGGGTACTTTTATGCTATATGTCTATTATACTGACAAACCTTTGATATGAATTTTAGTTGGTTTTATGTCGATTAAATGCAAGCACTTAGGGCAAAACGATCACAACGCTGTAAGTATCGGGCGCCGTTTCGACAATACTTGACTCCAAACGGTTATTGTACTTTATTTACAATCACAGGCTTTATTAAATGTTGAACAAGCTCTTTTGAATGTGATTGGTTCTGACGCCTTAAATTAAGTGTTGGAAATTGAATTAAACTGCATTATAGTTAGTTTAGAAAATTTGAATAATTGAAATTGCATGTTTTCGTTAATTGTTTCAAATGGTGAAATATTTCAATTGAACTAGATCAGTTATGGATTGGAATTGAAGAATGAACTCTTAGGATTAGGATGAAATGAACTAGCAAATGAACTATGTAAATAAAATGACAAGTGAATAAACAGTAGCAAATTGATTAGCGAACAGCACACAACAGTTTTTATCCATTCTCTTCGGTTTTCGGCAATCCGTATATCACAACCAGCTTTTTAGTGATAATTTATCACAGTAAGTTAAGTAATTCATTAAAGCCAGGCATTGTTCCTTAAAAAACCAGTTCACGTACCTACTTAATATTTCTGCCCAGTAGTTTTACACAAGATTCTGTCTACGCAATTTTGAATATGCAAAGCTTTGCCGAATTATCCAAGCTCACTTTCGTTCCTGAAACGGAAAAGAATGTTAGATTGTTTCAGTTTTCAACTGTGAGAGAATCTCATTGCATGGTTCACTTACCATTTAAAGAATGTCTGCATGAAGTAATATGAACAAAGCTTCAATATATTATTTAGTACATTGAATCGTCACTGCAACACTGTATCTTTTATGCACGGGTTTAAGCATGTGATAATGGATCAAGGCATGTGACTGATTATAGCTTTCTTAGCCCTACTCTATTCGTAAGGAGTTATATATCAACAATGACGAATCGTTGAGGATACGTCGTTTTGAGATAGATATCGCAAACAGATATCGCATCAAGCGCATCAGGTGGTATCGGAAGGGAAGTAGCAGAACCGCAGATGGAATGCCTGTAACGGTACTCAAACTGTCACTTGCACTTGACAACCGCAGAGGTGCGTAACAGAAGCGGTTCAAATTCGCGAACTGGTGCTCCAGCTCGAAACCGAAACGACAACAATGTTCACAGACGAGCAGTGAATGGAGTGGTCGGGTTAGGGCAGCAAGCTAGTAGTAAACCCGATAGCAAAATAGATTGCAAAACAACCGCTTTGTTCCTGGTTGAATGGTGGTGACACCACCCGTTTCTCCTCAAGGGCACCTGGAACCCTGGCCGGAGGGGAGAAGGTGGACTATTATTGCTTCTTGCTTGCTTCGTCAACTCAGCGCGTTACGATGCCCATTTTCTGCTCGATTTGCGTTCACTTTTTATTTATTTAATAACACGGCCCGCCGAAGTCCACGCCACGTTTTTCGTGCAGTTGTGTGAGCAGCGGGACTATAATCAATAAAGCTACATTAGCGTGGCAAAAAAATAAAACATAACACTAAACTTCGTAGCCCCTGCCAGCAAAAGCAAAAGCGGCGGTTTCCCCCAAACCAAGTGTAAACAGTTCCTGCAATAAAAATAAAAAAGGGAACAATTTGCAATAGCTAAGTGAGTGAACCACCACACAGTCTATACGAAAATGTCTATGTGAAATGTAATTATCCAGCCTTCAAAATCCAATAGTTGCAATGTTGCAAATGCAATTGACAGGTGCTTTTTCTTATAGTGAGAAAATTGGGGATGATCACCTGAAATCGTCAGCATTAAACCATACCATACAACGGCCGAGGAATATCGGAAGTCAACGTACACAGCAAAAATGTTGGTCCGAAATCTTGGTTTATAATGGTGGCGGTTTGTGAGACTTGCGTCGCGTGGAGTACCCTGCGTTCGGACCGTACCGATCACGTGCCCCTGCGTGCGCGGTGACGTATGATGGGCTGGTTCAGCTGGTTCTAGTCAATTTACGTCAACGGCCGCTTGTAGAGGAGCCCACTTCCCGGGAGGGAGCACACCAGTGTTGGAGACCAAACAGAAGGGACGATTGTATCGGGTAATTGCGCTTGTCTGCATACAGCCTGTGTCGGCATATATACTTATGGCCAATGTCAGCGGATCGATAGCTTCGGTTGTTGGGAAATTAAGCGGAACTGGGGGCGGGTTGGTGAAGGGCAGGAAAAAAAAGAAGTCACTGTGACGCGCTCTTGCATTAGGGCAAGAGAATTAGCGATAACCACGCAGGTCGGAACTCTTCGATTTGAACAACCGACTGTCAAAGAGGCTGACAGATCGACTGCACTTACGTCAGAGCGAAGGGGCTTTTGTTGGCAAAGGATTGCAATAACATGCAAATAGTGCTTTGGACGGATGAGAATAGCTTAAGTCTTTGTGTTGTCAGATTTGGCAATGTGACGAAGATTCAATATGTGGGTTTAGTGGGGCAGGGTGGTTCAGCTAGAAGCATCTGAAAAAGTGATTTAATGTTTTGCAATATTTGCTTCTTGAATGAAACGAAACCTACACAGAAAACTTATTTATCCAACCTTCAGTAAAATTTTACTTTTTTTTTACTATTTTTTTGAAGTAATCCTTTCAGTAGACAGAATGTTTACTGAATCACTCAGTAATGTCCGGTGCTCACCAAAAAGACAGCTCGTTTACTGAAATCCCAGTAAAGCCATTCTCATATTACTGATTTTTAGTAGCTCGTGGCAATTCAATATTTCTTTTAAATTGAGTTTTTTATTGATGCGTAGAGATTGCCATTCCCTCAGTTCATATTCATACATGTTTTATGTTGTTTGATAAAGTTTTTATACTGTATTTTGCCGCAACAAATTTTGATGGTTCAGTAAGCGCTCACAGACACCACGAAATTTCAGCAAGCACAGTGAATTGTAGCCAATATTGTACAAACTAACACGGCTGCCATTTTTTTTAAATCAACCTCGCACGCCGAAATATCATCTGCACGAGCACACCGTTGTTTTGTTTTGATGTTCTGACTGACAGGTCGATTTGATAGAATGAATTGCTGCATTTTCAGTAATTTGTTTTACTGATATTCAGTGAAACGACTAATTTAACACTGATTATACTGATTTTCAGTAAAATATGTGTTACTGAAATGCATTCAGTAAATTGTTTTGCTGAAAATCAGTAAAAACATAACATTTGTGCTGCAAATCAGTAAAATATTCTATTACTGAACCTTTGCAGTAAAAAACTTGACTGAAGCAAGATGAGAAAATTTGCTAATTAACGTCTCTTATCGAATTCCGAAGTTTCAGTTAGAAGTTTAAAGTGTTTAATTTGTGCAGGATAAACAAATATAGGATATTCACCATTATATCAATATTACACTTTTTTTTAATTTGAAGTCGCTCTTGTTTTTTTGCTATGAAAATTTAATGCTCGACCCTTCGCCGTAATTTGAGAACATTATTCTTACCAAATATTACATTATAACCGAAATGTTACCTTATAAACGGTGCAATGTTTGGTGAGACGTGTAATATAACGAATACGATTAACTAAATATCAAATATAGGGGGCCTTTCCCGTGCGGTCCCGTGGTACATTCGTCAACTCGAACGACTCAATAACACGCCCGTAATGGGTTCATGCCCGGAATGGACCGTTCTCCCGTAGTAAAGACTGACTTTCCGGCTACATGGGTGGTATAAAATCTTGAAACCCAGTTGTTTTATAGGCAGGTATGTCCACGTAGGACGTTTACGCCAAATAGAAGAAGAAGAGATAATCAGCCAGCTGT
Organism: Anopheles coluzzii; assembly: GCF_943734685.1. Lineage (NCBI taxonomy): Eukaryota > Metazoa > Arthropoda > Insecta > Diptera > Culicidae > Anopheles > Anopheles coluzzii. The sequence continues at coordinate 86,521,016 of NC_064670.1, forward strand.
TTTACATGGAGTTTGAAACTTGGCGACTGAAATTATGTAAATACTTCATACATGTAATTTCAATTGTTTACATTTAATGGAGTTTTTTAATGGTATCATTCTTTATATAAAATGAACATACATTCCAGATTGACTAAATTAAAACAAAAAGCTTATAATTCGAATGTACAATCTAATCAACCTTGTGATATTATATCCATAAACATCTGTAGGATCATATGATCATGTGATCTGAGTTCCAAATCGAGCCTCTCGGTATAGACTTCATTTCAGACCAAACAAGTGTATATAATCGACCATCTTAATATGTGTTTGATCTGTTCATCCTTTATTTAAAGTTTTATTATTTATTTGTATCAGTTGTAGCCGACTGATTCAAATCCATGAACTTGCAAAAAGCCTTGTTTAAAATGCGTTATCTGAATGCAAAACTGACGTGAGTTCACAGTTCATTCCTTTTCCGCCGGTTCATTCTGTTATGTTATTAATCTCATGAAAATGTATTGTAGTAACTCAGTTTCTACTTCTTTTATCACAATAACCGTTGTTTGTCAAGATATATCTTTACTCATAGTTAGTGGTTTTGGGTTTCAGTGATTTTTTGATTACCCATAGCAGGATAGTCAGTAGTACGTATGGCGGTACGGTCCATTCGGGGCTTGAACAAATGAAGGGCATGTTGTTAAATCGTACGAGTTGATGGCTTTGCCACGAGACCAACGTAACTCGTTTTAGTATTATCTGATTAATTACACTTTTTACAAAAATAAATGTCTAAATAGCTGGTCTTTTGTAAAGCGAATGACCTGGTATAGTGCATGTGGACGTGTAGAGTTCGTTTTGTACACCAAACACCAGTCTAAAGCGTTTAGATATGGTGGTGGGATGCAGCGTACCACGACACTATTGCAAAACGACGGATGCCTGTTGCACGCATGATTGAGCGTTAGCTTGAAATATTGCCCCCTTTAGCCAGGTGCTGGCTCGCTTCGGTTTCTCGGTAAGCCTTAGGCAGACAACGATGCCGAATCCGTTCCGAAGCATGTTGAAGGTTTCGGTGAACGTTTGCAATAAATCTGTTTAATTTCATCAGACAGTTTGCGGCGGCACCGTTAACGTTAACGAATGATCGGGGGGCGATCGTGGTGTACCCTTTGGTTGGACGAAACCCACGAGATCACTGCGAGAGAGAAAGGCTTGTGTTGTGCAGCGTAGCCCAATCGACGCCTCTGGAGGTCGTTTGGCAGAAGATGGGTCTACAGGTAGATCAGTTTGAACGTAAACCACCAGCTGATGCTTATGGAAGCCGTGGGTCAAATGCATCAAAAATCTAGGTTCACTTCACTCGGTCGTTTGTTTATTGAATTATTTGTCTAGAGGTATCCACTCGTATGTATTTGTGAATGCTTTGCTGACAAATCATTTGACTGTAAATTTGTGTTATTTTATTGTCTTGTTTATATTTATGAACATATATTTTATTTATGTATATTGTAGAACAAAGATGATATGGTCTTATTTTGCAATACACAAACTATGATGTTACTGTTCATGATATTTTAATACAAAGCCTCAACATATGGGAGCTTTTGCAAATTGTACTTTTTAAATTGATGTAATTCAAAATGTGTATTACATTTTTGTGGGATTTGTGATTTTTCCCAAAAAAAAAACCATAATAACAGTCAGTGCATGTATTTAAATTGGCAGAACTTTAAAAAATGATAAGACACCCCTATAAATAGATTAAAATTTTCCCACATTTAGCCAGTGTGCTCTGATTATGTGAAACAAAATGAATCGACTCAGTTAACATCTCTGAATTAAGCGTCGAACGTGCATTATCTAGTGAGAACGATCCATACACAGCGACGCATCGTTAATCGTGACGCATGTAGTACCTTCTTTACCGCAGTAATTGAGCAATATCATTTGCGAACGATCTGCCTCGGGCGCCACTCACAATCAGTGCATCGGGCATCAACATTTTCGCTCTATTACCAGTAAGGAACAAATCTGAAGCGTGTTTTAAGGGCTTACGGGTTCAGCCTTGTCTTGTTGGCGTGTGTTCACCCGTTTCTATCCTGCTGGAAGCATGAAAAATGATCGTTTGTTCGATCCGTATCGAGAAGAGTGGCTCACGATAATTGTGTCGGGTGTTAATTACCACCGTCGGGTTGGCTCCCCCGATCCATCGGCGAGAAAGAGCAAGTAGAATTGGAGAAAATTAATTGCCAACAGAAGAATCGCCTCCGTACGTGTTTGTCAGTTAGGCAGCACGGATCGACGGCATCACGGCGTTACGCGTCCAGCCAGTCCTTCTTTCAACCATCCAATTCACCAACCAGCAGTAGTAGTAGATGCATCTTGTAGAGGCGTGCACCACGGGTCGGTTGTTAATTTATTAGTTGTAACTACACGACAGCCGGGAGCTAAGTGACGACTTCACCGAGCTGGCCCGGTAGCTGCTCTGTCCAAACGAATGTATCCCCACAGTGCGAACGAAGGCCGGCATCTTCACTCGTGTTACGATGCTTACGATGGAAAGGACGCGAAAAGAAGGAAGTTGAAACAAAAGTCAAGCGAGAGAATGAATGCGTTTAGATAATTAATCATCTGATAAGTCGCCGGGCCGCCTACTCGGTCCCCGGTGTTTGGATACATTTTGATTAATTGATGATCAATTGCGTTCCCAACGGTACTGCCGTTGGCGTATGTGTGTACATTGTAGTGGAAATATATGAGTATGATATGATATATTCGATTTGCATTAGGTGTTTCACAAGATTGGAAAATAATCTGCTTGATATTTGCACCTACATGAGGGTTTATGAAATATTTCATGAGGAATTGAATATCTTAGGAGCTGCATTATTGTATTATTGTTAAACGTAAACAAGACTTACATAACTCAGGCAGTATCTATGTTTCAGTTTATGCTGCAGTTTTCGCTATGAAACAAACAAAAGTTATGTCGAAACGAGTAAAATATTTTTTTCGAAAAAAAAGTGTTGAAAGCCTGTATATGTCCAACATGTCCGCGTAGAACGTTTATGCCCAGCACATGTTAATAAACGTATACAAGCAATAACAAACAAAAAAAAACACCTATACATATTTATATTCTAGATCGGTGGACTTTCTTGCGACAAGCACATTGAATTTCTCTAAAAACACAAGTTTAATGTAGTTTATGTATTCATCGGACAAATTATGTTTACTTAAATTCCTTAAACATTTTCGTACCTAACTATAATTTTGCTCGCTCCAACATGTTTTTTTATGCTCATATGTTTCATATAGTATTTATCATGTTCCTGGGTGAAAACAATGTGTAATGTTAGTAAAATATGATTTTGACTTAAAACCAACCATTATATTTCTCTTAAAAATTGAACAGCAACCAAAATCCCCCACAGCAATTTATTTCCATAGATTGTGGATTGTTAGAGTTTTATTATTTGCCCTTCTTTTATTATTTGAAAAAATTGCCCTTCTAATAAAGAACCTTTCGCATGGCAACTACAAAGTAAGCAGAAGCCATCAAATCTGGCATCTTGAATTAATCGGTCGCATCACCATTAGGAGACAAACTTTGGGGAAGCGTCCTCGGTTCAATTGTTTGCTAGTAGGTCAAGAGATTCGTGCCATCATTGTGTTCCAAGTGTGAAATAGTGATTTATGTTTTGGATGCTAAAGAAGAAACGTGATAAATCAATGCCACGATCGTCTGGTAAAACCGTGGATTGTTATGTGTAGTGTAAGGTAAAGTAAGGTGTGTTATGTTCCGAGAGACTGATTTTTTCTCCTTAATCGAACGAGTCTCAACCGGCTTACCTAAGGCAATAACATTTTTCAATAATATCTCTGACATTGTATGTAAATTATGCTTGTGATTTTATTGTTCAGACTTGTGGCGCATCAGCGGATACTACAAATTATTCATGACGTCGATGAAAATCTGCCTTTCAATTGCACTGTCCTGACGCGAGGATGCAGCAAGCGCGCGCAGTAGGTGGTGATATAAAAGCATATATCCAGCCGGAAATTTTTATCGATTACCTCACTTCATTTCCCCGTATTTCCCGTCGGTAATGGGGGGTTTGGTGCTGTGGCATCGAATAAAGTATTTTCCTATCCCCGACGTCCTTCCTGCTGCGAGTAATTGTCTCCATAACCAGCGACCAGGGATCGTGCGACGAATGACGTTTGACGCATTCTCCTACTATTGCCGGTAGAGGGGGTGAAACGAAACATCCGTACGCCCACGTGGAAGAGACAAACTTCCGGGAGAAGTGAGACGGCCAACCGTTACTGGCAAAGACTAGGGTTTAGTTTTTATCTCGTCGCCACATGAAAGACGACGATAAGCGGTTCTCGGATTTTCAGCGCAATATTTGCTCGAAATTGCTAATAGTTGGAAAAGTATGCGAAAGCATTTTACTAAAACCTTTCGTAAATAAGATGCGTATCGATTTGGTATATACTTTTATAATACAAGTTAGCGTTAAAATAGTCCTAGGCGAATGTTTTAGTGGTGTTATTAAACATTATTACCGTTAATTAAGCCATGTATTAATTAATACTTCAGCAATCGGGAATACGACATTCACCATTGAATTTCATACACGTGTCATAAAATGGTACTGGTACTGGTAGCTGTGAACAAGTGTAGCATAGAAAAATCCCGAACCTCCAAGCTATAGAAATTGAGCTTTTGTTTACTGCCTTGAATGTCTTCACAAGTGAGTTTGCGCGCTTCGTTACGACGCAAATATTACCGGGCACGTCCTTCGACCGATTGAACCAAGGATCTTTCCTATGGTTCGTTGTCTGCGAATGTGTATCTGAGCGACTAGGGAGGAAACCCTTGCCCCGAGCTTTCATGTGCGGTCCTCCTTTTCGGTTCTAAAAATAGCCGCCAACGAGCATGCTTCCAGCAATTTTCCTCAGATTTCCATTTCTGTACCCTGGCACAGCTTTGCATCGGGCTGTGGGGTGGCATCGGGCTTTTTTCAGTTTTGTTTTAGCTTTCCACCCCCTCATGCACGCCCACGTGCGCATCCCGTTTGTGCTGCTGATGGTTGCCGGTTGAGGATGTATGATAAAACATGGATGCAAAAAGGAAGAAAACAGAGGAAGGGTGTGATAGATACAGAGCCCTGTACAGAGAGAAGGAAAGCGAGACAATATGGTGGTGGTGGTAATCTTTCTCCTCGCATTCACTTCTTCCCACGCAGTTAACGGCTGCATCACTAAAAATCCAGTGGAAGTGCAGGAATCAAAGATGCTGACGTCAGAATTTTAAATCTTATGTTTACTGCAAAAAAAAAAAACAAAGAAAAAAAGTCACCTGTACAGACATACTACGATGGGCAAATTCCGGAAATTAAATTAGGCCACATGGGTGTTATTTTTTGCGTGGCGATCTCATCTAAGCACGGTACACCATTGGCATGCACGGCACTGAAAGTTACCCTGAAAAGAGAGTATATTTTGCACATTTCCATGAGAAACGGGCTCATAGAAATCGGAAATGAGTTAGAATGTTTGCGTCTGTTAGGTCATCCATGACATTTGACCTTTAAAAGTGGGTGAAATGATTTTTCAGACTTTGGAAAGAGTGGTTAGCCTATGGTTCAAAGATGGTCGTAGAGTTTATGTGATTTTATATGCTATATACCAGTTCGAGATAATTTATTGAAACACTGGTTGAACATCTGACTGAATTATGAGAATTTCAAGTCATGATTATGTTTTTTTGTCAGTTACGCCAAATTATGTCAGCAGAAACTACGTGGATGAATATTATAGAAAGCTTTTGAAGCATTGGAATTAAATGTAATATTAGAATACTGCGAAATACATGTTTTATTACAAGTGCGCTGTGATGGAGGCGCATGGTAGACTATGTAGTACATCTAGCATTTTTAAAAAGAATGAAATAATGTTGTGTTTCAAGATCTTTTATAACAATCACAAAACAGAAAAATAGAAAACACGATTGATATGTGTTTTAATTTAAAAGTGTAATTGTAAAGTATTATTTAAAGTGTAAGCACATAACTTTTGATGGTGTTGTGTCATTGCATGTATTTTACATTACTATACCGGCATCTGTATGGCGAAGATAAAGAAAGATGATGAAATGTGGCTGCCCGATAGTGCTATAGCGCATGAGCGGAACCACTACTTCATCAGGCTCATTCATAAGAATGGTTCGCTCCCACTTTCGATGCGGTTTTCGTTCATTGACTCTGGAATCATGAGAAACTGCTGATTTGCTAACCTGTCGCAATCGGGCGACGGATTAAATCTGGGAAAATCTTTAACCTCAGTTGAGCCGGGGCTTCATACACATCAAATAATAAACTCATTATGAATACAAGTCTTTCATTTTCGTCAAAAAAATAAGCAAATCAAACGATAGTGGCCGGAAAAGCGTTATCTTGTTTTTCACGCTTTCTAAATTTATCACCATGACGAACACGGTTGCTGATTCCTGCCGAGTCTTTGTGATGTGGTGGCCGTTCAATGACGTCATCGTGTGCTTTATGGTGTGTTTGCGGGGGAGTACACAACGATTGTGGGTGTGTTTTGTGTGTGTGTGTGTGTGTGTGTGTGTGTGTGTGTGTGTGTGTGAGAGAGAGAGAGAGAGAGCTCTTTCCCTCTTCTTTACACGGCTGTTCGCGTATTGCAAACGTTGATAATTGAAACCCACACATATAGTCCCTAGCATAAACCTTCGCATCTGAACGTGTCGCGTATAACGCACAGATAATGTCAGGCTATGCTCGATCTCTTTCGTACTTCTAGTTTTGTTGCTGGCCCTTATGTATCGTTTCCCTTATCACTGCTGTCCCAATATAGGAAACGAAAACGGTGCTACGATCGGAAGAAGCAGCAGCAACAGCGGCAGGTTCAAACGTTGCTAGTTGGGTGCTGGTGTGCGGTGAGTGCGCCTTGCGAGAGCAAAATTAATGCGCACAGGCAACACTCGTGAGCAACGGCGAAGACGACCCATGAACGGAACTGCTCGGCCTGCACAGAGCGAAACTAGCTGAGATTTCATTCATAAAAATTCAAACGCCTCACATACCATAAGCAGATGAGGTAGCGAGGGAAGGCAGACATCGTTCTAAACAACCACCGAGAATGTGTATGCAGACGCTGGTATGTGTGTTGTTAGTGCTTCCTTTTATGTACGTGCACAACGAGCGACTCGTGTGTTGAGCGCGAGTATTGATTTTCAAATTGGAGTGCAAAAACTCTTCGGCCATTGCTACTGCCGACGCTGCAAATCTGATGCTTTGCAAATTGGTACGACTTTACTTTTTTGTCTTCTGGCTGCAGGAAATGCTGCTTGTTTTGGTGTGCGGGGCGAATTGGAGGGTCATTGCTGTGGCCAGCGCCGTGGAAAATGGAGCGGCCGGATGAACCAGATGGTCAGATAGTAGCATCAGGTTCTTATCAGTTCATTAAAAGGTTGTTGTGCCTGGGGAATTCAAAACACATGCTCGGGCTCGGTGTATTGCGCACGTGAAGAAGTTGTGCCTCCAACCGGATGATAAGATGTCGTATGCCTGTACTGTCGGTTGAGGAGAGGAGAAGAGGGATAGATGGATTAGGGTAGAGGTGGCAGAGGTGTCGCAAATACTCAGACTCTTCTACTAACTAATCAAGACAAGACGGTTCTTTGATCATTGAAATTAGTTCGTAACAGTTGAATAGATGTGTGAGGTCAGTATTCAGTGTTTACTTTCCGAGTAATTGTGATAACGTGCTAAGAATCTTGGAATCAGCTAGCATTTCAATGCATGGGTAGAGTTTCAATGACAACCTTTCGCAAAGCAGCTGTTTCTGATTTTTCGTCATCCATTACAAGGCTAGAAAGGGGTTAGATCATCTCAAGTTGTCTTAAGTGTCATCGTCAAGCCTCTTCTGCTCCTGTCTTTAAAGTACTTGCTTTTATCATAAGCCTCGTCAAGAGCGACATACCTCGTTGTAAACCGCTTCCATAAATAGCAAGTATTAAACCATCGGTTAGTTAAGTTTAGAAACTTTCAAGTGTCTTCTTCACTATCAAATTGACAGAGAGCTAAAGGAAGATACTTTTCTTGCTTGTTATATGTGCGCCACAAACTTCCATGGCAATTAGTTTCACAAACAGACATTCTATCAACGCCCTGTTTTGAGCTCTCAAAATGGTTCAAGGAGTCAAAAGATTCAAACTGCTCGAAAACGGAACATATCTTCCTGCACGAATCGGTAGTCGTTCATCATCCAATCTGCCCAAGCCTGCCGCGGGCCAAGATGACGGCTACAATCCCGAACGTCGACCCATTCGTTTTCTAACACGCAATAAATTGTGCTTGGTTCAACCTTGCAAAGAAGATACACGTACCACCGGAACGTGCAGAGTCGCAATTTCAAACGAGTATCCGTTTGTTTCTGTGCGTGTGTGTGTGCGCAGGTTTTTGTGTGGTGGAAGGTTTCTTCGAAGCGCAGACTCCGGCAGGATCTCATCAGCCAGTGACGTCATCGTTGCTGTGTGGGCGACAACATGTTGCTGATATGCCGGGAACATTGGGATAAAGCTACCCCATTCCCATAAGTCGAATGGAAATGCTTTACCACTTCCTCTCTCTATCTCTCTCTCTTTCTCTATTGCTCCGTCCGGTGGATTGTGCCTTGTGGAAGCTATGGATAACCTTTTGGAGGCACCAATTTCGGTGTGGTTTGCTACATTTGTTCTTATCTCTGGAGCTTTTTAGATTTTTTGAATCCACACGTCGTGCAGCGTGTCACGTGTGGGTGATCTATCTCTCTCACAATGGAAATGTTATTTTGTAGCCATGTTTGCCTGCTGAAAGAGCTCCGCGCTTGGAAGGTTAAATTGGTTCCCAATTTTAGCACCATAACATGGAAATCGTAACCGCTCCCCAAGGTGGGCAAAGTTTTCATCAAGTATACAACTTTGAATGCAAAAAAAACTTCTTTCTCTTGAACGTAGTATATTTATAGCAACGTGATTAAAAAAGAAAAGCTCAATGGCGAGGAAATAAATGCACATGCTCTTATCAAATCATCGATGCATACAGTGGAACATAAATTGAGCTCGGATTATCTTTATTTACGTTCGCATTCATTCCCTTACCGGCCGTGTGTTGCATCTCTGCATGCACGTTTGCCCCTAGCAACAAGGCACCCGTCTCTTTGATTGTGCATTCGTAAACTTGCTTCGGCTACCGGCAACAATGACAATCGATAGGCTGCCATAAGACACACGTATGTTCGCGCTCTGGTGGTGGATGATTGCTCTGTAAAACCGGATCTGAATCTGAGAACATCCATATCAAGCACCCGCGGGCGCTGGTGTCTTGCTACGGTTGGCGCTAGCGAGGTATGTGCTGCGACTGCCGGTTGTGAGTTCACCTTCGCTCATCTCGGTCTTGTTGGTGGTATTTTGCTGCCAAAGGCAGAACGATGGTGCTGGTATCATGTCAAATCGTGTCGAAGCTGTCAAGTTTCACATTTCATCAAGATACATGATGGCGTCTTGTGCAGCTGAGATCGTGTTGTATGAAGCAGGAAATCGTGTGTCGAATTCCCGTGTGGTTCAAATCTAGCGTAAATGTCATATCTGTATTCCTTGCTCTTAAAATGATGAAGTACGAGAAATTACTCAACCTATGACGACAGTTGGTTCGACCCTTGACACCCATGCAAAACGAGCACATGCCCAACGATTGTTGGGCAACATGTGTCAACGGAATTGGAGCACAAATCAACGGGACTCGAGCGCAGTAAAGTAGCGAAGCAAATCCCTGACCGCAGCCACTGTCAAAATGAGTTAGTAACCGAACACCTGTAAATGACTGCGCGATGATGGTGACTTTAAGGTCTCAACCGAACACCCCGAACTAGTAAAGTGCGAGGTGTGTACAGCCTAAGTGCGCCCGCTCAATATATTTCGCCCTCGCTGCATCTCGCGCTATACGGTGGCGTTACAAACGGGGCAATCGTTTGCACATCAGTTCAATAAATTAGCACGCTCCATTCGTGCGCGTTTGTCGCAATCGGCCATCAATCTACATCGATTATCGAAAGTCCTAGCGCTCGGTGCTCACGATTATCATTCCGATGGGTCGTTCTTTTTCCGTTTGCCGTAGAGAGGTGGCGATGGTGTGCAGTTGCTCAAGATGGTGTCCTCCAGCTTAATGTAGGTCCGTCAGTCAAATGCGCCAGTCGACTGATGGTCGGATCTAAGACTCGATAATTCTACCGATAAATTCGATTGCTAATCTTATCGATAAACGATCTTATCGGTGACGGAAAAGCTTGTTTGGTTTAGTTCTGAAGATATTTAGATTTTCTACGCAATTTATATTTAGTTATTTTATTTTGTATCATTAGTGTAAGTATAATATTACTTTTAGTAAACGTATAAACGTTACAGTAACAAAATACGCAACAGTCCTTACACTATGAATATAATGCAAATCTGAAATCATGTAAACATTCCATACAAAACCACACATCAAACTAGCCTGCGATTTTCAGTCTAGATTATTCTAGCCTTTAAAGCTAGAATTAGATTCGAGTACCTGCTTGAAAAAATGGCAAAACAAGGTGATGTTTACATTTACCCCAAGGTGCATTAAAAAGATCAGGTGATGGAATATATAAAGTGTATGTAGTCCAGGTGATCTCATAGCATTTTTTTAAACCAAATTTGAACATCACTTTCTGACAGAACGGGTGAAAACTTTTGCTCAAAGAAGATTTCTGGAGGCTTGACGAATACACAAAACACTCTTAAAATCTTTATTCAGAAACAGAAGCGATAAAAATCAGTCTTCTAAATTCATACACCTTGGGATAAGCCAATCCGTGTATTATACCGACTTAGATAGCTGCTCGAAAACTGCTATACAATGCAAACAGCTGACAGACTGAAGTTTCAGCCTATCAACTTAAAACGGAAAGGGCTCCAATCACAGAAATTGTAAGACTAAAAAATAGAAAATGAAGAGAAATACGTACGCGAACATAACGTTTAGATTCCTTATTGTACTACTATTATTATTGTAGCATCACATCTCTGTGAACTTTTGACCTACGCCACGCCACGATGAATGCAATGGTGTTATATAAGAAATCTCTTCGTGTAAGGAATTAGATCAAAAAGCTGGTCTCCGGTAAAGGGCCCAAGCTTCGGTGCATGTGGCGTGCGCAGGGCGCATGCTAATGCGGCTCGAATCGATACGATCATTAGCACCACTTAAGAATCGTTTCGTGTAGTAATCGTTCGACATGATACACCACCCGTCCGTGTGTTGTTGTAGCAAGGTGATCAGCTGCGACCAGACCAGACCAGCAAACAGCTTTCGATTTTATCGACCTTCTTGGGCGGGTCTAGATAGGGAACGGCCGCCGTATGCGCACATACGTTCGCTGGGCTTTGGTTTCGTTTTTCTTTGCCGCATTTTTTGTTTGTTTGCTTCTCCCACTTCTGCTATTAGTCTTGCAGAACATTTTCGACCTGTTTTCTGCGATAGATTGTGCGGTGCTTGCGCTGCCGGCGTGCTAGTTGGCGTTGATTGGACTGCAACTATCACTTCGGTCCTTGGACATAACTAACCGTCCCGATAATCTCTCTGCAGCACAGTCCTAGCACGTATAGTGCGGGACTCCTTTTTGGCGAGGAAGCTCACCTTCACGGATACGGTGCGGGAATGCATTGGAATGGAATGGAATGGAATGGTGGTGCTGCTGCTGCTGCTGTAATCGTCTGCAGACGAACTCTAGACAGACGGGGAGAGCTGAAGAAGGTGTGAGGGTTCCGCCGGTTTCGTCCGAGCCAAGCCCAACTTCTTGGGCTAGAGAATGTCGATTGTAGACAGCGTCTCAGTAAAAACAACAACGCCAACGTAATTCCTGGTGATGGTAATAGCTCCGTTAGGTTAAAATGCAAAGAATATTGTGCAACACAATTTATATTATATAATATCGAACGGTTTAGAACGAAACAATAACGTGGTTGATTTGAATACAAATATATGAACATACTAGATGTATGTTTTACTTTTTTTCTTCTGCTTAGTTGTTGGTTGGAACAACCGTTGTTGGTTAAAGCCTGCCTGGAGCCATTTTTTGTTGCATTATTTTGTTGAAAACTTTGCCACAGATAGCTATTTTTAGTTTCTACAATGTATTCAACATACGACATTAGGATGATCTTTATATTTACAAAAAAAACATGATAAATTAATTCCTTTAAGCAGTGAAGTATTATTACGAATTTTATTAAATATTATGAATTTTGGGAAAAATGCCTTATTCCTTCGAATGTTGATTTCGTAATAGAATTTTCAATTTGGAACAGCGTAATTGCAGAGACTTTTTGTACAATTATTCGGGGTTATTGGTCAGCAGCTCGAAATGGTATATTTTTGTGTAGCTTTGAGTATTTGGAAATGATCGCCACTTTCATCTGTATAATAAAAACTTGGTACTTGGCACTTCATTAATCGCTTTCACGAAAAGGAAATGCAGTAAATAGGCCTTTTTTGCCTGCTTCGTTCTTTATTCACAATAAATTCAAGGAATGCAATAGGGAAAGGTTTACATTGAAGCATCGTACAAAGAAATGTTCCAGTAATTCTACGAACTTTGGAAGAATGTTCTACTTACTAGCGCAAGTGCTCTCGTATACTTTGTATACCGCATTGTGTGTATGGCTAGCCTGTGCAAACATTTCCGCATAAAGTAAATTTTATCATCCTGGACGCTTCCTGCAATCGTTCTTTACCGGATCTGTGGGAATGCTTCGCTAAATTTACTCTCAAACTATTCGTTCCGATTGATTGTTTCATGCGCACATACCCACACCTACCAACACACTTGTTGCCCGTAAGGACCAATGCCTGCAGCATTGTCTGGCGTTTGGGGTGCAGGCACCAATGCGTCCGTCGCCGATGTCCGGGGTCATTAGGCTAGGGTGGGGGTGAAAGTTATACAATCGATACCTCGGCCAGTTGGGTGTGTTTATATGTGTCTGTGTGTATGTATCTATATCATGCAGGAAAACGGCACTTCTCACAAGGAAGAACAAACAATAGAATCCAGGTCAATGCCGTTAGCGCATCCCGCCAGTGTCTGCATTGGTACGGGCATACGTGATTTTATCGCCAACCATCTGTCCGATACGGTAATGGGGGGTACACAAGAGCTTTAAAAGTTATCATCGAGTGAGAGTCGTAAACGGTGGCAAAGTCGCTTGAACACTATTTATTAAAGTGGATACCTTGGATGGAGCTATTATAAGGAAACGACACAAACCGAGTTATGATCAGTCAACTCTGGCACATCAAATCGATACGCCCCAATGCACCGGCAATGGATGTCCATCAAGATTCTCGGCAAAATCTGTTACCATATGGAAGTAGCGCGCGTAACTCTTGCAGAGCACATCACACTCGGATGGGTCGATTTTCTGCGAGCAATGGCTTGTGCTCTCTGGACCGAGCACTCTGGTCGGGCAAAATCTCGTTTGCAAAGAGAAATGCCAAAATCGATTCGATGTTGCGATACGTCTTTCCGCGCACAGGTTTAGAGGTATCATTTTTCAGCATGTTCTGTATGTTTCGTGCCTGGTGGTGGCGGCAGGTTGTGTGGAGGCTGTAAGTTTAGCGCACGAGCGCCAACATCCGCACAGGCATTTGTAGAAGATTTGGGAAAGGTCACAAAGGAAGGATGGTCTCCGCCATGGTAGCTTCGTGTGGCGCAGAGTGGTTGATATTTGAGTTGGCCAGAGTTTCGAAACCAGCGACACACACACACTGGGCGGGGTGGGGAAATAGAATGGGGACAATTGAGTGCGATGATGGAATGGAATCGATTCTCGGATGCTCGGGAGAACTCCAGCAATTTCTGTTGGTCGAACATGGTGGCGCCCGTGTAGTGTAGTGCTGCGTGGTGTTAGACACGCAGTTGCTGCAGCGGCAGCAGTCTACACAAAATTTCTCTCATTCGCTCGCTTTCTCATGGACTCTCTGGAGCAGGTTCGATAGATAACACAAAACGGTCTCCCAGCCAGTGTACGTGGCGTTACGAGTAGGTTCTCGATCTTTCCAGGTCGTTCTCGTGGCGCGCCGCCAGAACCTCGGGACGACGCATCGCAAAGATTAAACTTCAACCGACCAATGCGCCGTGCCGAACGAACATATGATTTCAGTGAGTGGTCCGTTGTGAGTGCCTCCTCCTGCGTTGTGGGTACGTTTTACGGGGGATTAGGGCTGAGTGTTTTACTTTTTTGCTGGTGGGGGATCTGTTGTTTTCATCGCTGGGGTACTGAGTGTGTGTGTGAGAGTGTGCTACCCTTTAGAGGGATCGTGGGAGGCGGTGGTGCACACAAGGGTTTGCGATGAAGGCGGACGAAAACAACTTGTTGTATCGAGTGAGGTGCTGCTCCCAGGCGTACGGAGGTGCACCCACCGATCGCGCTCGGAACCCGAGAAGAAAGGCATTGTGAGAGGGCAGGAAAAGGGTACGAGAACGAAATGCCATAATGTAATCTTCTCCCGGGTGTGACCGCGAACCCAATCCCCGGTCGTCACTCCACTCGCCTCCCCATTGCCTTTCCACCGGAGCTCCCTCTAATGTTTTGCTGTGTGTTGTGGCTTTCAAATGGCGTAAAGTGAACGGCAGCAGCGAACCGCGCTCTGGTCGTCGACGCTGCCTAAAGTCGTCGGGCTGTGGACGCTTGTTCGTTGCTGGTCGGCGCGGGCGGTGCGGTAACTCGCAAACTCGCGCTGCCTCGTGACTTCTGTGACCGATGCTAGGGGTTTGTGGAGTGTGTATTGCTGCTGCTGCCGTGTGAAGGCTTCGAAAGTGAACGTCAAACGGCCACCGTACGTCGTTCGCGCACTGCCAGCGCTCCTCAAACGTATGCCCCCCTTCCCCGCCCCAGAGCATGTGTTGGGTGATGGGCGAACTGAATGGCGCAAACCAGCAGACGAAGAACGCGATATGCGGCGGCTATGTGGTCGGTATCCAATCGCAAATGGAATAATATCAAGAACGCATCGCTTCCTCAGCTCTTTGGGGCTGCGGTCAGCTTAACGAACTGCCCGTAAACGAAGGAACGAAGCGATGTGGAGGGTTTATTGGAGTTTTCGCTTTTGCTCCAGGCAGACGAACTCCAAAACTTTGTACCTTTGCATAGTACGCGCAGTGGAGAAACTTACCTTTTTATGGACTGTCCCCCCTCCCAATGTGTTGTGGTACGTGTATTTGTGTGCCGTAAATCAAACAACACTCGAAAAACGTGTGTGAGTGCGAATTGGAAAAGAAAGGCTCTTTCGGGGTAGGCCCTCTTCAGCTCTATACCTCAGCAGAAGATCAGTCGGTAGGGGCACAAGAAGCACTCAGCGAAGGTGGACAAGATTGAAGAGAC
This sequence comes from Anopheles coluzzii, assembly GCF_943734685.1. NCBI lineage: Eukaryota > Metazoa > Arthropoda > Insecta > Diptera > Culicidae > Anopheles > Anopheles coluzzii. The sequence continues at coordinate 86,536,476 of NC_064670.1, forward strand.
GCGAAAAACGACGCCGCGCCATGGCTGGTGGACTGCTCGATCCGGCATTATGAAGTATCTGCGTGAAAAGACGCATAAGTGGTGGTGCGTTCGTTTCTCAACCTTCGCCTGATTTTGGGAGGGTGGTTGGAGGCATTTTTGGTTTGTTTTGTAAACACCCATATGCGCGAAATTGGCAGGGAGGGAAGATAGCCGTAAGAAGAAGGGGGAAGAGAACGACAGTACGAGTGATATTTTTGTGTGAGTCTTTTGTCCAGCGTATCGCTTATCGGTTAGCGTGGGTCGGAGAAGTTGATCAACTGTTGTGTGTTAAATAGACTACAATTTTAACGGGTATGGATTTAACGAATAGTTATTTTGTAAATTTCATTTAAAATAACTACAAAATTATTAAAACATTAAATTCTTTTGGTTTTCTAAGTTATGAGGATCATTTTTTGACGTTTCACGTTTACTCGTGAAAAGGTATTCGTTCAAGTTTATTCGTAAAAAGACATTCAATATTTTTCTCGAATAAGAAAAAAAAGAAACAAAGGGAAAAGTTAATTACAAATGAAGAAAAATTAAATACCTTTGATTGCTAGTTTTCTGAATATTTTTCGTTTTTAAGTAGCAACTAATAAAATTTGTTCGATTTTTTAAATATTATCTTTCTTATCTTTAGTTATGACAAGTAAGAACGATTTTTTAAAAATTATTTTTATCATTTTTTTTTGGCTACCGTTGTCAGCCAAGGACTGCTTGTACCAACCACTTAGTGGGCTTGGCTTTGTCCTATTGATTATCCATAGCAGGATAGTCAGTCCTACGTATAATAGGGCACGGTCCATTCAGGGCTTGAACCCATGACGGGCATGTTGTTAATACGTACGAGTTGACGACTGTATCACGGGACCGGCCCATTTGGTCATAATTTTAGAAATGACATTTTCAAATCATAGCAAACTTAATGTTGCATATTGCCATCTATGTTGTCATTAAATTGTGTCTCCACCCAACATGCACAGACAGGTTCCGTTCTCATCTTCGCTCCGCATGTCGCGAAACTTAATTATGTACCGAACTACGTTGGCCGATGTTCTGTTGCCGTTTTGTGTTTATTGGGTCATTGACCTAAATGGCTATGCTGTGCTAAGTTTGTCATGCTTGCCGAATTTCACCCCCATAGCTAGGCACGTGTAGCAAGCAGAGGGTAAACTGGTCCCATCCCAAAGGCTATTAATGAAATTTCGCATTCATGCCTTTTTTTGTTCGATATCATCAAAACCGCACCCGTTGGTGTATCCAATCAGCTGAGAAGCTGTTCGGTTCCTCGTGTAAGGAAATAATAACAATAAAAACTAGGGAGGCCAGAAAACATGTATCTGCACGGGGGGATATCTCACAGGAAATACTAAATCGAAAATATTCTCTCCCGAGGGATTTTTTTCGGAAAGCAGGTCACGGAAAAGGGGACGCTCTCTGTGCAGCGTGCCCCATATGCAGCCGAGAGGGAGTGTGATATGATTTAGTTTCACCAGGGACTGTCCGAATTGGCAACAACAAACTTTCCGTTGAACGGTCGATCATCCGAGCGATCTGCACACCGATTTCATCGCATTTCGTGTCGTTCCTTGGGGATCACGATCCTCAACAACAGCAACTGTTCGCCGTTGCCACAGCGCAAGCTTTGTTCAGTTGGCTGGATGTTGCCTTAAACCCTGCCCGGGCCCGGTCAACAATTGGTCGGTGGGTAAGCGCCGAAGCTTGTGAGAGTTGTTATCAGCAGCACAGTTTGTGGGCTACTTTGTTAGCCGCAAATGCAAACCCGCACCCCTCCCTGCACGGTACGTCAGTTGGTGGTGTTATGTTATCAGTGTGCGGTTTTTTCTTATCGTTCCTTTTTTCCTCTTTTCGGTCGTGCTTCTCTGCTTCTTTGCTGTCCGTTTTGGTGTTGATTAATTTTCGTGACTATTACTATCGCCATCAAGTCTTGTGCGCACTCAGGGCAGTTAAGCTTCCCATTCATTGGGGGTGCTGGCAATAATCTCTGCCTACTTGCGCCAACCTTCCCAAAGTGAGCGGTCAAATGTCATCAACTGAAACGATTATTCTTCTCTGCTTAAGCTGTTTGCGGGGAAACTCCCCGCTCGGTCATTCTTCGATTGAGATTTCGACGATTGAGGTTTAGAATCAAGTAAAGGTCAAATAAAAGCTTCGCTACGAACGTTTGCTTGCTACACATTCCCCGGCAAGAATGATTTGTTACCCGGTTTTCGATGGACCGGTTTTTGTTGGCCGAACCCGACGGCGAATGTTTGGTGACGTACGATCGCGCACGGGAGATTGGGTGGAAGAAAGCTGATAAACAACCATCCCAATGCCCTCCAATTTAAATTACCACCTATGGGCCACAACAACATAGTACAGCATCCAGAATCAACGCACAAGATAATCCAGTGCTCACACGCCGGCTGGCCGATCGCTGGACGGTCTCTCTGCGCAACGATCGTCGCTTTCGAATCTCTTTCTCAGGTATCTCTCTGTTTCCTTTTCGCATTCTCCTCACACACAGTCGTGATGTCGGTTGGTGGTGGTGGTGGTGGCGGCAGTTCGTTTTAATACACGATCCATCCGGGAAGATGGGGTGCAACCGGTTTTTCTATCAGGCTTGCGAAGCTGTTTAGCTGGTCGATTCTGTGCCTCCTTTCTGTGTGCCCTGCAACCGGAGAGGTAAACAAAACAAGCAGATGATGATGAACTTTGATAATGAGCCACTTAAATTCAGCTGATTTTCATGCGAGTTGTTATGTTTGCGTCTTTGTTTCACGCTACTGCAATCGAAATCAGGCACCGAGCGGTATGTTTTGGCAGCTTTGGTTTAGCTGTGCTATGTCAACGCAAGAAGCCGCCTTCTGATGGTGTATCAAATGGTTAGCAAGGATATTTACTGAGCGACAGACATAAAAAAGCTGTTAAGCGTAGGACGTATGATACCGTCTAAAAGCTCCAGCGAGCACTGTGATAAAGCAAGCGAATTACATTGCCGAACCTGATAAGAGATATCCGTTCTTCAGACGAATACTTTGACCATTTTTTGTAGTGCTATTTGTTTCAATTTCAAACTCAAGTGCCGTTGGATCGCAAACAAGAGTGAAACCTCCATTCGTCGCATGCGGTTCAAAGATATGGCAACAAAATGGAAAGTTTAGAACCCTGTCCGGATTGCCTGCGCGCACCACCTGCCTGGGGCCGCCCCGCACTGAACCGGATTTGGCCCTGCGGAGTTCAAATCTTTGTTTGCCAGCGTCGTCAGATTCTGAGTGACTCTCTTTCGCACGGTTGAGAGTGGAACTGTGAGTGGTGCACGCGTCGCTTGCTCGCACATATACGCTTCGGATACCAAGCCGACGAAACCTCTCCCAACGCTGCCTGCCACTACTGCATTGTAGCGCTAGTGCTGTGTGTGAGATTTTCTTCGGTTTCATTGCACTGTGATCCTGCGAATGATCAAAATTCAATAACTTTGGAGTAATCCAATGCAGCTAAGAAACGTTTCTCTCTGAGACTGATTGGTTGGTTTTTGGAAAATTGGTTTTGGAAAACCTTAAAGCTACGTTATCCTTGAAACTTTTGAAACGGGTAGCTATATACACATTTTTGAATGTTTTTTGGATATACAAGTATTTAATGAGTTGTTTTACATTTTTCGTCAACGAACAAAGAAAATATTCAAAACCATTTGCTACAATCTAAGATAAAAATACAATAATTACAATCATAAAAAGATTCAAAACCTTCGTTTTGCTAAGTAAACACTGTCCATGTAACGTTGTTTCATGCATTATTTCATAATTTCAACCCTCTTTATTATCAGCTGTGTCTGCCACATAGTGCGTCAAGCCTGGTCCCCCCAAGAGTATGGGACGCTCACCGACCGAATGAGTGAGTGCACCGTGAGTGCGGTGCTGCGTGTCTCAGCGCTTTTGGCTCACCACGGTCACCGCTCGGAACGTTCGCCAGCAACGATTTAGTATTTTTCGAATCAGTCAGTATTTAGTTGTTGTCGAGAGCGCAATTGGTTGTGTGTAGAGGGTGCCCCGACAGTCGCGTTTTATCGACAGAGAAGTGAAGAAAAGGTGCAGAGGAGTTATCGTACGTACGAAAAAGGCAGCATCAGTATCAGCAACTTCAGCAGCAGCAACTGCAGCAGCAGCAGCAGAGCACTAGCAATCGCCCCAGCATCAGCAATCGAAGCAACAGTGTGTATCCATGTGGTGAAAATAGATAATCAAGACCAAAGCAGCGGGAGCAAGAGAGTGAGAGAAAAAGGACGAGCTTTGAGAAGTGAAACAGTAGAAAGAAGGAGAAAACCTGAATCGTAGCCGTTGTGGGGGAGTTAAAAAGAATAAAAAAGATCACACACCATCTGTGGCAAATAGGCAGAGACGGCTGTTAGCGGTAATCGAGGGGAAGGGCCAGTTGCAATAGCAGCAGCCGTAGCAGCAGGTTGAAGGCAGCATCATCCGCACGGTAGCCAACGTAGTAACAACCTTCCACCAGAAGAAATTGTGGTAGAAAATCGAACGCCAAAGTTTCACTTCGAGCTAAATAAAATAATCTCCTTCAATTGACCCTCACAGCGCGTGCTGCCTCCTCTTGCAGCCTATGGGTGCATATTTTTTCTTGTCGCTTGTTTGCTCTAGTGTCCCTCGAAAGCCTTCATTTTTTACACACATTAATTCGTCTAGGTAGCATTTATTTGTGTGTGATTTTATGTGTGTCCAAAATCAGTGTGGCAATTTTCTAAAAAAAAGGTTCACATTTTGAGCCTCCCCGATGGTGGATCATGTTGCCATATTTGTGGCCTGTTTCCTTGTGCTCTTTACCACCTGGTCATCTAGATACGTGTCTTTGCATCCAACTTCCTTTGCGTGTAGCTTTTTTTGCCCGTTGCGTACAGGATTGTAAAATGGAAGTGCGTTTAAAAGTTTCTACGTGTGTGTATTTGGGGCTGCGTGTGTGTATTTCGTGTGCGAATGTGTCTAGTAGTTGAACTCGCGTTTTGGCAATGTTTCAGTTCACTCTCCAATACACAGACATATTTCATCATGTTTGATTGCAATAACCAGCAGCTAAGTTTGACTTGTGATTGATGAGGTTGTTTCAGGTTTAACACATAGATTAATTGGTTTTTCAATTGACTGCTAAAAAGTGAATAGCTGCCCCGTGTGCTCCGTGCCGAAAAAGGTGTCGTTTGTAAAAGAATGGCTTAAAAACCGACTTTTTGGCTCAGATTCTAACCTACCCTACATAAATAATAATGCAGACCATAGAAGAATGCATTGCCTTATTGATGATACACTTAAATAAAGCAACATTTAACCCTGTATCTGTTCGTACTGAATAAAAAAATACTTTCTCAGTCATGAAGTTTTGGAATAGATGATAGGAAAAAAGAATGGATCGATTCCCGCATATTCCTTGCCCTACGAGTTGTCCGTCCGCGCAGGAGAATAGCAGAAAAAACAGAGGAAACATAAAATGTTCAAGTGGTTAGTGTACGTGAGGTTGAAAAATAACGCAACCCAGTACGAACATACGTGACCCACCCGCTCGCGTATAAGTTAAGAGGTCAAACAGGCTGCAGGCCCGAGGCTTTGGTTCCATCTTCCACACTGCCATTGCGAATACACGCAAGGCCACAACACACCGCCAGCAAATGACGAAAAACTGATCAAATTGGGTAGTTCATTGAACCTTTGTGTGGCGTACCCTTAGTGTGTCATAGAACGTTCGGTTACCTGTATGAAGTGCTGCAGAACGTGGTAGTAAGACGGCATAGGCGCAGCCAGTCGAAAGTCCATGCCTTCATTTATTGATCGGCCATCGTGGCGATGTTTTGTCGTGTGTCTATCATTATTGTAATCATCATCATCAACAGTGCTGTCGTGTGTTAGCGTGGAGTAAAATTACAGAGCATATAGCATTGCATTATGTCGCGAATCATCAGACAACCATCAAAATGTAGAATATAAATCGATACGCTTGATATGTATAATCGATTTGGTGTCTGAACTTTAAGTCATAAACTTTTAATAGCTTTTGCGCTCTCTTTTCTTGCTGTATATTAGGCAACCACACATACGTGTCCGGCAACGAAAGGGAAGCCGGACGGTTTGGGGTATGTGTGTGAGTGTTGGTGGGTTTGCATTAAATCTAGCAGAATAATAGAAACGATAATCGCAATCTGTTGGTAGCGCATCCGAGTAGGCTACCGAATTGTGCTATGACAGATCGACACATACACATACAATTCGTGAAGTTTTCTCTCTCATCTCGTGCTTAGAGGTGCATAAAAATTAGAAATGAACTATTAGAGTGAGTTCCTTTTGTTTCCGTGTAGTGTGCAGGGATACGAATTGGGTTACAAAGCTGTTGCATGTGCATGAGCTCTCAGGGTTAGCACAGTCCACAGAACTACAGCTTTTGCTCGTTGCAGAATGCGTCGTGTGCATGTTTTGCTCCAATTTAACCCACTTTTTCGTGTTGCAGTTTCAGATTCCAGTGTGGATAAGCCGACCAGCGCAGGCAGACAGTGGTGTGACAGCCCCGTTTGCCCTCTGTGACGATCGCCAGCTGCAAGGTGGAATAGATCCAGCAAATAAGTGTGCGTTAGTGCGTGTGAAGTGCGTTAGTGCCAGCGAGACAAGGACACGGTATCCAGACACAAAGTGTGCGCCCGTTTTCCCCCTACCCGCCCTACCCCAGGACTCTCAACCGTACTGCTACGCGAGCTCCGAAACGACAAATATCGATCGGACGAGTGCTGCTCAATCGATAGGCATACTCGAGATCGGTCGGCAGCATCGCTCAGGTGTGGTGTGTGTGTGTGTGTGTGGTACAACTGTTAGCAGCGAACAGTGCGTGCGTGCGTGCGTGCTAAACGATTCAAACATCTCCATCTCTCTCCCACTCCCATCCGTCGCGTTGTGCACCAGTGCTCGTCGTCGCCTGATCCCGCGGTTTTTGCTGCTTTTCGTTTTTCGTTCGTTCGTTCGCGTGCGGCCACCGCATATATCCGCAAGTGCAAGTGCAACGAGGTGTACTCCACGTAGCAGTTGAGCAGGGAAGGAAGTCTCGGAGTAAAATCGGAAGCAAAAGAAGCGAAGCAATCGGCTTAGAATTCGCGAGTGAAAACGCAGCGTTAAGAGAGTAATACAATCGGCACCGCTCTGCTGCTATTTTGCGGAAGCTGCTCCTCCGGTGTGCGTGTGCGGCCTGTGCTTGTGTACCGAACCGTGTGTGTGCACGGTAGCAGTGCAGCAACAGCAGCAGTTGTAGTAGTAGTATTAGCAGTAGTCGACGTGGTGCGTACGTGTGTGCCATACGCGGTAGTAGACGGCTAACTGTGTGTCCAGCGCAGTCCGCCCTCCATCTATTCTTTTCCCGCGCGGTGTATCAACGGAAAATTGGTTTTCATGATATCTGCTTGGATAAATCCCTATAATGAGAAGGTATGTGAAAATCTCGTTTTATGGTGTAGTGCATTTGGTGTTATAGTTTTGCTTTAGTTACTGTTTCACTGTTTCAACTGGTTGCGATTCTGGGGTTGCGATCGATATGATGATTGTAGGCAGCGGGGGTGGGGGTGGTTGGTGTTGAGGGATGACGCGTATAAGTATTGTTCGCTTCCATATGGTGGATGTTGGCAACACGTGTCGTGCAGATTTTGTAACGTTCGTTCGAGGGTTTATATTTGCTTTGGAAATTTTTCATTGTACGATTTTTCTTCGGAATATTGTACCATGTGTTTTATGGAATTTCATTTAGAATTGTGTGTGCAGAGATTTTGAAGAAGAAACGTTGTGATCAGTAGAATGGTTAATACCATGTTATTTTCCTACAAAATTATTTTACACAATTTGCATTTCCGTTTCATACTTAACATGGAATTGTGCACGAGTCTTTTATAGTTTGCTTGTATGACACTATTTTATAATTTATTTTTAATACTTTATCTAATGCGAATAATTTCTAAAAAGAATGCTATACAAATAGGTAATATGTGGTAAAATGTGAAGCAGCTCGCGAGATATAGGAAAAATCCCGCTGCTCCATAGTTGCTATCGGGTTTTCGTTGTCCCGTAATTGCACCGGCACCTGCATGCATTTTCGGAGCGAACAGCAAACGGCGTACGATTCGTTTTCTCTACCTTTTTTTTTTGTTTCCCCAACGCGAAGAGAGTTCAGTTCAGTTAGAAAAGAAAAAAAAACAAGGAGAAGAAGAAAAAAAAAGAAGAAGAAAAAGAAGAAGAAAAGTAAAAAAGAAGCGCAACACGTGCTCCGGTTGGCGCGCGCTATCCAGACCGCGTGCCCATATGCAACCGCGTTACTTAGCGTGTTGTGCTTGGGCGTACAGCGGGAAAATTGTGCGGAAAGCAGCAATGAAACTTCGCAGATCAAACGAAAGAAAACGCTCTTGCCGAGCGCGTTTCGTACCGAAAGAAAAAACAACAACTATCGGTACGGTTTCCGATGCAGTTAGCGAAAAGGAAAAAGGAATCCGATGCGTGTATGTGTAGAAACATACGTCAGGGAAATGGAGAAGGAAAATAGTGAAAATTAGCTGGTAGCGAAAAGTGGACGCGAGACGAAATCAGACCCTGGGCCCCCAATATCGACGAAGCCTCATTTATACTGACCCACCAGCCGCCAGCCAGCCCATCCCTTCCATCGTGCAATCGGGTAAATTCAGGCAGCTCAGTGAGCCATTAACGCTACAACGCATCCCGTTGATGGTGGCGGCGGCGGTGGCCACGACGCCGGTCGGTGTAATAGGCATCAGCTTTCTCTGTACGGCTCAGTCCGCCTCCACTCCCTTCCTCAATGCTCACACGCTGCAGTAAAGGTTGCCCAAAGGCAACTGATAGCGTACCGCACGGGTACAGCGAAAGAAATTTAACAAATGGTTGGTGTTTGAGTGTTTGCTAACGTGCAACAATTTTGCCACCCAAAAACCTTTCCTATCGCAGCCAGGCTTTATAGGCGAGGGGTAGAGAAGAGAGAGAGAGAGAGAGTGCGTGTGTGCCGCACACATGAATTTCACTCATGAAACGCGTTTTAAAAGCGTCCAACCCACGTCCCACCCTTCTCGTCAGTGGCCCCGACCAGGCGCCGTTTGCTGGAGACGAACGTGTCACACCGTTACCATCGTCACTGAGGGTGACGCTCTATCACATGTCCCCCCTGGAAGACGGAAAGCGGTAGTAAGTGTGTGTGCGTTTGTTGTTTTGCACAAAAGTGTCTTGTAATGACCGGCAAAAAAATGGGGGAAAATCGAGGACTACCATGCTAATCTACCACTGTAATGGGCGCTGGGTGATGGGGTGCGCCACGTTATCAGCCTTGGTTGCGTGGGCGAATTGTTGCGATGGCGCAATTAGGTTGAGGTCAACGCGTGTGCTACACCCATGCAGCGCATTATCGTTTGTTATATTATATTAGGCGCGTTAATAGCTTTGTAATAGGCAATTTTCGTCGCGACACATGAATGAATGCGTATTATTTGTCGGCCCAGCTGGATCAAACGCATTCGCGTGGGGTTGGTGGCCCCCTGCCAAATAGTGGGGCCCTCTGCCCTCGATAATGCACCACAATTATAGCCCGCCATTCGTCACGCTAGAGGTGAGAATTTGTGAAGCCAGACCGTTTTTCCCTCCAGCGTAGGCGCACTGGTTAAAGGAAGATCCCATAACGAGAGAGGCGTTGGTGGTATATGAGGTGCGGGTACTTTATGGGAAGGAGGCACGGAAAATGTCTCTTGACGCACAGAGTCTCTGTTTTGTTAAGACAACCTAGTTTTAGGTGTTGTAAAGGTGAAACAGAAAAAAAAAATGGACACACGCTCAAAATTTCTCGCTTCTCGTGAATGTGTACCCTACTGTGGGGGTGATGCGTAGGTTGGAACAAATGTGGCCACGACGACAACGACGGCGATGCCGGCTTCTACTGGTTCTATTATTACCGTTGGGTGGGCCATTTTCCTACAGAACGGAAAATCGAGATACGAAGCAGCAACTTGTTTTGCAGCATTTTTCGAAGAATTTTTACGAGATTCTAAATTATTTCTTTGTAAAGATCAAGAAAGCAAGATGCAAACATTATGCATTGATGTTGCTTGTTAGAATCCTATACTTAGCGTTATCAATGCTCATTCATCAATAATTTACTTCAATTGAAATAGATGAAGACTAGCCGTAAAACTTTGATAATGGTGCATGCTGTTGACTCTGTTTGAACGATGATCGTGTGATCAATCGCCTCGAAATTTACAGTTTAACCAACAGTAACAGTGTCTCGTGTGTGTGTGTGTGTGTGTGTGTATGTGAAAAGGGACAGATACTATCAACCTTTGCTGTTAGGTAAAACATTGCACAGGTTCACAGCAAACCCGCGGCTGGTGACGTGGCGGCGCGGACACTGAATGAAAAGATCGCGATGTACACCGCCACATCACACAGCACAGCTCGTCAGAGGCAGTAGAATGCTGCTCAACAGGCGTTCGTTCTAAAAAAAGATCGGCATAGTCGAGTCACGCCGCCACCATCCCGAGTCGTGGTTTTTCCTTTCCCCCTGCCACATGCTGGCATGCTGTTGTGGCGGCTTCTTGGCAGGAGCGCAGTGAAAATTTGCTGTGAAGAATTTTCACCGAAAAACGGATCGCGAGGAGGGTTAAAGTAAATGATGTTTGTCTGCTTGAACCTAGTCTCGGAGCGTGTGTGTGTGTGTGTGTGTGGCTGGGCTAGCTTGAAGGATAAGTGTTGTTGTTGCTTTTGGTCGGTTTAACGAGCGACGGAAAGGAAGCGTTAGGTAAGGTTAAATAATGACAAATAAATACGCATGAGAGAACGAGACACGCAGCCTGGCTCTGGTGATCTCTCACGCTCCCTCTCTCTCTCTCTTTCTCTCTGCTCTGTGATGGTCACTGATTGCATCGGCATTGGTGTAATAACAGCCTTGCCCCCTTGTAACGTTACATTACGCTCTGATGACTTCCGCTAAAAATGGCAACGGGTGCAGTATCGGCTACCGAATGTGCTACAGGTGTCACGCAGTAAGACGGTCGCCCTTTTGCACGTGAACTATGGTGAATGGTAAAGAGAGCATGAAGAGTAGAATGAGAATGGGTTGAAGCTAAAGGAGAGCGGGGGTCAAAGGTAGTCTGCACTTTAGTGCAGTGCAGTAGTCTGCACCTGCTTTTGTCTGGGACGAGGATGCAAACGGTCCGCGAGTGCTACAAGATGGCGCCAAGGCTTTTTCAATGATGTGGTGTGGTTGATTGTTGGTGTTGAACATCCCCTGTTTCTACAGTGCACAGCTTCTACCGATCAGGTACAAAGCTTGCATCCAATCGCAACAATAATTTTATTTTCCCCGGGAGCAGAACAAATGAAATGGTGTTAATTCCCTCCTCCTCCCCTCCCATTACGTACAGCGTGATAGTTCGTCCCTGATTGTGTAATGGGTAAACAGTTTTGGAGTACGCCTCTCTGCTGCACGGTATGACCTTGATCTTATTCGTGCACACACGCTCACACACAGAGATACAGCGCTTGTGAGTTCGTTCGCATTATTTGCATGCCTGCGATATGTGGAAGAACGTCAAGCCGGGCGCGGGAAGAAGAAGAGCGCAGCGGAGATTTGTTTCACTGGCAGTAGTCGTAGTCGATGATTGTCGTTAATTAACATGAGGTCCCTCCTCCCTCCCAGTGGCCATATTTGCAAATGGTGTTTTATTCGCCATCAGCTGCTACTGCTGCTGCTGCCTCAATCCACTCAATCTACGGGTTATTTTACGTTGCGTTGATTGGATTGTGCGCTACATGTGTGCATGGTTCTGGTTTTGTGTGTGTGTGTGTGTGTGTAATTTTAGCATTATCGTGTGTATGGTTGAACTCTTATTTCAATCGGAGATTGCTATCGCTACGTGTGTGTGTGTATGTGGTAAAATGGTGTTTGCATGTGATTCAGCGGCTCCGGTCAGAGATTGATCGATAGTTGAATGATCTCCCACGCTTTACGGGTGGCGGCTGGAGAGGGGGAAAACGTTTGGATTGTGCCTGGGAAAATGCATCCCCGAGCAGATCTGGGTGGGTGAGCATTAATTAATCTTCAATCGATGAATTGTGGAGAGGTGCGGAAGGGTTGAGCTGAGCTTTGACGATTCAGCGTTGAGTGTGTTTTTGATATTTTTTGTGTTCTGGAGTCGTCTCCGGTGCATTTTTATCGTTTTTGTTTTATTGTTCTGCCGTTGCATTTTCCGCTTCGGAAAACAAAAAAAAAAACACATTCGGCGGGAATGAAAAGGGATGATAACACTCTCACACACACACACACTCATACCGGACACAGTGCAGGTGTGAAATGTGACCCACAACACGTGTTCCAAGCGCGAGAGGTTATTTATCGAAAACATGCAGGATCACGCGTGTGTGTGTGTTTCGCTGTTTTTAAAGTGATGGGATTTCCCCCTACATTATTATTGCACTCAAAAAGCAAAACCAAACAAATGTAAGGGAAGTTTGTTTTTCCGTTGCTACATTAGAATGGAAATAAAAAAAAAAATATTGTCGCGAATATCATTTTAATTGTTTTGCATGCTTCATCCTTTACATCGTGCTCACGGCTTTCGTGACGATATATTAAAACCGATTTGTGTTCACCGCACTAGCAACCGAACAAAACAATAAATGCACACTTTGTTACTGCATGCCACCTCTCCATTCCACTCCCCCTTCCTTTGGAAATTAGTTGCTCTTCGATCGAATGCACGAAGCGGCGTCTTCCACACACACACACGCTCAAAACCTTGAATGACGGCAATGAAAGTAAACCACCATTTCAAGCTCATGCTGCTGCTATTGTGTGTCGCAGTAGTAGCAAGGCGGTGCCAGCGAGGGGTTGATCAAACAGAAGAAGCAGAAGAAGAATAAGAAGGTGAAGCAAACAGAAAAATGCATACATGCGGCCCCACGCCACACCGCACACTGTCAATGCCCATTAACGGTTGCTGGCAAAATTATGCAAGAAAAACTCCCCATAGAGCCGTGTTAGAGCACTGCTGCCTCGTTGTGCATGCATAGCTGCGCCGTTTGGAATGTGGGTTGGGTGGATGTTTTTTTGTTGTTCACTATTTTAGTGTGTTGTATTTGTTGCTTGCTTGCTCACAACACCGTACACCAGCATATTCAATGCTTCTTGGCAGTGCTGCATGCCGGCAGCGACGCCACCATTGCACCATTGGAAACTCCAAAGTGTGTTTGTATGTGGCCTGGTCGAAGACGCTCCGCCCTCTAGCGCCAGCACTTTGCCCCTGATCGATGGAAAGTGAAACTCACCGCTATTCGGTTCCAAAAAATGACAAACATGTGCCCGGAATCGCTAAAAAACGGAATGCCATGATGGGGGGCGAACCAAATGTGTGTTTCTTTGCGCTGTTAAATGCAAATATTTCAATCGATGGTAACAGTTTTCGAGCTAATAGCGTTTGAAAGGGAGTATGAATGGGGGAGGATAGTGGGGTCTGCTGCGTTCATTAGATTGGTCCAGCACTTGAACGCGTCATCATTGAACGACAGCAATTAACACATTCGTATGCGTTTGTGGGAGAGCGAGAGGGCCACTGTGAACAATGATGCACGATGCTTTCACGCGATGCAATGGCAAGTGAAAGTAAGTGTAGCGGTGCCGCGGTACAATACCACACGCGCATTACACGATCAATCGTTATGGACGATCAGTTGCGGGTTGGCTCTGGCTGGAGTAAGAATTCCAAAGCAAGCTAACAATTTGTTGGTTTTGTTGTTGCTGCTGTTTGCAGATTGTACAATGCCATAATGCGATGGTATGTGCAAATAATTTGCATAGTGAATGATTCGGCAATTTTTAGAAGGTCTACATGACGCAAGTCTTCCTTATAAATGACTTAATGCAATGTTTAATGCTGTAACAAGCTACTAGCCCCAAAACAGCTTGCTCTGCCTTCTCGTACGCACTGTGGTGTACAAAACACGCCAAAACAATGAGGATGACTATAAAGACATAAATAAATAACAAAATTTTAATTGTCGCGCTCACTGCCATATGTCAGTAGCCACAGAGCTCCACTATCAAATGACACTGCAAGTTTCCATCTAATGTGACCCATTTTTTTGAAGGTTGTTTGCTTCACAGTGCTTGCTCCTCTCACAGGGCAACAAACCAACAGCAAGCGATGCGAGCCTTGACTTTGAGTAGAGATACTTCAACAGCAACTGCTGATTAGCAGCAGTCTAAAGCAACATCAGGCCGCGTTATCAGCAAACGGTCGTACCAAGACAGCACCACCTGACCGCAACATTAACATAACCGAAAACAAACGGTTCGATAACCGAAATCTCTCGCGGTGTGAGAGAGCATGTATGTGTGTGTGTGTGAGTGTGCGCGCGTGCGTGCGTGATGCCTAAAGCGCACTGTATGGAATGAAGATGGCGAGCCACCTTCATCGTCCGTCATCCACCAACATCGTCCGATAGTGCGGGGTGATCGCATTTCGCGTTAGGGGGGCCTTATCAGCTTGCTTACCAAATCCATACGCGGGGAGGAGAATGTTAAGTAAAAAAAAACGAAAACAATAACAACCAAAGAAACAAATAAAGGGGAGAGCCCCGCACCGTGCTATCTTCCATTGCTTTCATGGTTTATGACCGCGACTTACATCGAATTCGCGAATGTTAAACACTTGTTGGAGTGTGTGTGTGTGACTGTATTTTCCTGCGCGCGTAATCCCGATTAGGGCGTCTGATAAGGCAAATGCGCGATGGGATTGTAGCGCCTTTTTTGCTTTGTGCCACAGGGTGCAGACGCGTTGCCGAGGAGGCTCTTGGCCTTTGCTGGGCGTAGGTGTTTTCTGCTGAATGAATGGTTGTTTGCTCCCTCGCTTTCTTGAGGACTGGTTGGCTGGCAAGGCGCGGGTATTTTCCATCCAACTCCATAGTGCAGCACATTCGATCGAGCTCAAGCACGGGGGCCGATCTTGTTTTCGGTACCGCTGATAAGCCACCAAGGGTACGCCACAAAGAGAGAAAGAACATTGATAAATTAGTGCTACCGGTCGAAGGGGCGCGCGCTGTTGATAGTGCTCGAGGGGACGTTAACCTTCGCCCACCGGAGGTAGACCCACTTACTGGGCCTCTGGGTCCTGGGTGTAAATCTGGCATTTGCGATCGCTTGTTTGGTGATTGGTGTGATTAATCTCGAACAACTAATTGCATACACAGGCTTGCACAGGCCGAAAGATTGTTTGGGTGTGTGCTTTTGTGCGGAGTTTGCACTTTTCTTTATTAGCGCTGGCAGCATGCAGAAAATAGGCTCGGTTAACTAATCGGGGCGTGCAGCACTACTGAATCTACAATGAATATAGAAAATCAACATTCATTGAGGATTAAATTATGTACCAAATTAACGCAACTATATACTTCAACTAATTTACCTGTTCCTTAAAGTCATTCTAAGTATCAAAAAATATAGCAGATTGATATTTATAATACTCGTTAATAGCAATCATAAACTTCATAAGGTTTGCAATTGAATATAGTTCAATCAGTTCAAGATTTGGAAGATTTGTTAAGTATCTCACTTTAGTTTAATGTTTTTGACCTGCTTTTTGTGTAAATGTTGTAATCAGAACAACTATAACTAGCGCCTTTATTGTTTTTTTACAACATTGTCGTTTTTTTTATTGCGACATTTGATAGATTTTTGTGTGTATCCGTTTACGTTGAAAGGATGATAATTAAAATTGAACGATATCATGATCATGTTCAACATCATTAACAGCATAATCTTGACGATACAATTAATATATTAACCAATCAAATAGTGATGTAATGTTATATAATCGTTTATGTCTAAAGAACGCAAACGATTTTAATAACAAACATGTTTTTACCCTTTCAAACATTTTGCAATGCCGTTAAACCCTTTCAGAAAGAATCTCCCCCATCAAAGAATGTGTTTGATGTGTCATTGATGCCCTAAAAAGGAAAACTCGCTCTTTTACCACCGGTTCGACTTGGTGCCGCCCGCTATCGTAACTTGTCGGCGACAGCTTGTCGCTTGTGTACCCTTTTCTCTTTTCGTACACTCCACCTCTTCATGAATGAGAAACTGTATGTGTGTGTGTGGGAAGTGGGGAGGGGGGGGGGGGATAAGTGAAAAACCGGCCGGTATTTGTTTACCTTTCCGAACGTCCTGTATATGTGGCATTGCAGGCAACCAGGGACGGTCAGTTCCGTCCGTTGGGGGCCGAAAATAATCTCTGTCGTAGTGTTTGTGATGTGTGTGTGTGTGTGTGATGGTGTACATCAAGGGGAACAGATGCAATTGAAAATTTGGTAGTCAACCAATGAAAAATAAAAAAAAACCCTCCAACAAGCTAACTGCTGTTCTACAGCCAGATACCGAACACCATACCACGAAAAGTAAAAGAGAGACAGTGTAGCATGTTTATGTGCTTTACATACAGGCTGTTAATTTTAATCGTCCACAAACATGTTCGATGCACGACTATGTGGAAAACTTTTTTTCTGTGCCTTCATCACACGCTTTGGGAACTGTCAAAAAGTTTGATGTTCGTTAAGATTTGGAAATTTGAAAAGTTTCCCATACACAACTTTTCATGAACGGAAATTTTAAAGCTGCTGTCACTCGCCCGTCTAATCGTTCCATAAGGGATTTACCATGAGCGGGTACTTTACCGTGTACCATACGCTTCCGTTCTCATCACAGTACAACACCAGCACAGCTTGCAGACACAGACATTGAGCAAAGAACCATGCGCGTAGGTGATGATAGTCGACCGTCCTAAGCCCCGGGTAGTGATCAGTATGCATCATATGGTACACCCTTGCCAACTAGGAAAGGAATTCGACGTTGAAGTTGTCATGCGTGGTGTTGTTTTTTGTTTGTTTGCTTTCGTTATTTCGCCTGTGTTGTGTGCATACGCGCGCCATAACACGTTGATTTACCTTGCGCGCGCCCCACCTAGAGTGGCTGTGCGGGATGGGAAAGGAAAAAGAAAACTGCGGCTGCGATGTACTACAATTACATTCGCCGGCGTAATCAATACATGATGTGCTGATCGCGCCACTGCTGTGGTTCCCCTACTGCGGTTCTCCCGCGCGGCATTGGCGTCCGATCGTGGCGGTGGAGGCTGGCGAACGTGGCAGAAATTGGCGCGTCGCTAGCACACTGCTTTTGTCGCACACCGGGTCGGAAACGACATCGGTGTACAGAAATATGCACGGCTTCTATTTTTATCCCGAAAACGTCGTCGCCGTCGTCGTCGTGCAAAAGAAGACTGCCGTCCTTATACCCGCGGCCTGTTCCCTTCCCAATCCGATGTCAACCACTCAATTTAAAGCTCTTCCTATTAACCTGCTACAGCCAAACCATGGCCGGTGCATAGGTTTTGTTGTTGTTGCGGTTCGTAAAGCAAACCTATCCCAAGAATGGATGGGAACAACGGTAAGGAAGGTGAAAAGCTGACAACGGTTTTATGATAACCTTCCTCTTTTTCGTGCAGCTCCATTTAAAAAAAATGGGGGTTTGATCCATTTAAAAAAAAACACACACACTCACACAAACACTCACACATACTGAAAACAATACAGCAAACTCGCATCTATTGATTGCGGCAAACTCTAGCCACTGTTGCTAACAACAAAAATCGTTGACCAAGCGTCATCCTTCACGCGACTAAATCTCGCGCTCTCTCTCTTTTTCTCGTGCTCGTCTCGGTTTGGCATCTTTGCCAATGTGCAGAAGGGGATGATCCTTGAAACGGCCAGGGCTGCTGTGATGATGCATTTAGCCCGGTGTCTCCTCTTTCACTCTGGCTCTCGCTCTTTTGTCATGCAACAACTGTCGCCGCAAGTGATGGCTGCGAGGCTAAGAAATGGTCAATCTATCAGGTGTCGGTTGTTTGTTGATATTGTGTCGTTCAAAAACTTGTTTTCGGAGGTGAAAGTTGCAGCCGAAGGAGCGAATTAATACGCTACAAGGTTTAAATTTAATTCAATTTAGATTAAAGATCCCAATGTTATATGCAAATCCAATCAGTACGATAATAAATTATTTCCAACACGTCTTAGCGTGTTATACTACGGGGCTTGGAAAAATCACAAGTGAAATTTAACTCTTTTTAATAAAATCAACCAAAAAAATTGGGCTGATTTTCGCAGTGACTCGGTAAACCCTGTAAAATCAGAACAATTTTGATTTATAGTTTTTCCATTGATTATTGCTATAATTATATTATTGTAATCACTGCACATGGAAAAAAGGGTTAAATAATCTTTCGCGGATTTAATTTGGTTTTTTGTTATGTTTTCTTTACCGTAGTGCAATTGCCTAGTTGCTGAGTGCGATTTTTTTTTGTCGTCTGCCCATTTTTGCTCCATATGTGACACCAGACATTTATAATTAAATTGGCGCCCAGGCACATGTACACATACACACATATACGCCCATGTACACATGCACAACGAGCGCTGGGTCACTACAGCACAACTACACGAACCATCTACCGTCTCAGTCGACCGTACTCTCTAGGGTAGGCCGCGCAACGGCCAAACACTAGAAGGCACAGCAATGGGAAAATGGATGTAAAAGGTTTTTCCCGACCGAAGCGAGCCGCGTAACGCTCGGCTCCAGTCACACCAACAGCACCGACCGACCGACCAACCGGCTGGCTGGCTGGCTGGCGGCAGCGGGTGTGCGGTTGGGCGACTGCGTCGATCAATAGTGTGAGACGGATGAGAACGTGTGTCACGCTCGTCCCCGTTGTGTCTCCCGCTACATTCGCATGGCCGTCCAGATTGTAGGAGCACTTGGGTGGCGTACGGATTTATGTGGCACCGCTGGCCTGACGTGACAGTATCGGAAAAGCGGCTCACCATTAGCTTTTTGATGGCTTAATACGGAAAGTTGCAAAGGGAGAATCGGCATAACCGTTTGACAGTTTTGCTGTACTGCTTGTCAGCGCAGCCACAAGGGCTGGGGGTGATGTACTGGTGAATGCGTAACATTCACAAGACAGAACACGGTTTTGGTGTTTTTCCTTGTTGCTGGTTTCGTGAGAACGAAAATCCTTACCGAGGTCAGTCACGTGGGCGCCCAACACTTACTGGGGCATGGCTTCCCTGCCTTCTAGGTTGGAGCATTTTTTAGCTTCACTTCCGTAAAAGAGTGTTCCTTCTGGCTGTGGGTACACCAAGCGCGGAAATAATCGCGGTATCTTTACATTTTCATGTAGCTACACCCTCTGTTAGCCCACCCCTCCCCACGAAATGGTGCCCGATTTTCACGCAACTCAGCCCGCGACGTTGGCGCCATCGATATTTTCCGAACGTGCAAAATTACACTTGTTGCTTGCACCGTTGCTCCATCGTGCTCCAGTGGGCTCCAGCGTGTCCAGACGCAGCGAGTACGAAGTCTCAATGCAGGTCAATAATGTAATCTGAACGCTGCTGGAATAGTTGGGGCGTCTAATGTGTACTTTGTCGGGTGCTAACGGCCCCTTTGCATGCGGTGGAGTCGTTATATGGGCGTCAGGATAAAACTCGGCAAGAGTCGGCATGATTCCTTTTTACGATCCTGTGTTTGGTTAATTGCTGCTGCGCTGCCGTGTGGTGGGAAATTTACGTGGTGAACTTTTTTACGGTCACAGAGGGAGGTTTTGCACTTTTTTTTTCAAAATAGGAAATGGTATGGTGTTTGCAGGGAAGACAAAAAGGGTCTGTTTCAAGGTCATTTTAAGAAATTTATGTTTTGTAAACTGTAACAATCGCTCGCATACCTTAGGAAACAATCTAACATTTACAATGCAAAAAATTTTCACAACAGGTTAATAGCAAATATGTACATTTTACAAAATATGGAAGCGCGCAGGGGTGGTGCGGGAAAGGCCATTATGTTTTCCGTTTCCTGCTGCACAAATGTGCGCTCCCGAAATGTTGCCAAGAGCGAACGTGTGCTCCCACATCATAGTGTCGCCCTCGTATTCGGCAACAGACAGACACTCATGAGAGGTGGTCACTCATTTTCCGGCGCAAATCTTCGGTAGGTGGTTCGCACAATGAGTGCCCAGTGGATGGGAGTGGATAAGCGATCGGGAAATTTCTATCCCGCAGGTCACTGCAACGCCACGAGCAGCCATTTCTAGCAATTTCGAGAGTGAGCGCGGGGAGTGATCTATCTGACATGCTAGAAGCTCTCATCAGATTCTCTGCTACGTTTCTCACGTGCATGGTTAGGCGTGCAAGTCTCGCATTTTCTCTTTCTCTCTGTCTTTCTCCTTCGGCTCTTTCGGCATACCAAAGTGCGTGGGCGGTCAAGGAAAAATCACCCCAACGGCCGCACGCTGCAGTGAAAAACAAGGAACGAGAAGGACACACAGCGCGTGCTGCGCTGCGTTACACTCTCTATCTCTCTGTGCATTGCCTCACGGTATATTGCCACAGCAAGAGGCAACGTGGAAATATTGCGTCTTCGGAAACGTGAAAGTGAAAACTCAACGGACAGACGGCCGCAGTGTGTGAGCGCACACGGAAAACGCTAATACACGCGGAAGCACACTGTTAATTCGTGCCGCGCGCCGTACCATATGGTACGAGAATTGGGCGCATTTCCAGCAGCCTATAGTGCAGTGGCGCAGTGAATCATTCTCATTGCCGCAACGGTTCCGATTGTCCGAGTGTGTGTTTATTATGTTCTGAAAATAACATGCTGAGACGCGTTGGATCGACTGCCAAAGAGGTGTGGAAATGTGTGTGGGGTTTGTGTTTGTGCTCTCGGTGTTTCCCCCCTTTAGTTCGTGCGGGTTTTTTTTAATGTTGACCAAGAAGACGATGCTGGCTAGTGTTGTTTGCTTTTAGCGCCTTCTCGGAACATCTAATCGATAGCGACTGGTGGCAAAAGACTATAAAACAATCATTACTCGTGCGATCGAAAGAAAACAAAAAACACTGTAACATATGGAACGCGTTAAATCGTGTATTAATAATTTTGAGTTCAGAGACTTTTGTAAGATGTTGCGTATTCAATCAACTCGATGCAATCAGCTTAGGCATTTTTTAGTGTTTGTGCTGTTTCAAACAAAATATGACTCCATTTTATTAATTATGTCTTCTCACACTTTTCTATCTCTTTATAGGTAAGGATTGACCCTAAATTGCATCTCACATAGACTTACTGCAACTGTAAGGTACTCGAAACTGCGGCATCATCAAAAGTGGTAAAGAAATGTTTTTTTTTCTATTTCTATATACTCTCAAACCGCACTTTTGAACTGTTGAAAATATTTAAAAAGTTGAATGTTTTGAACGATTATCATTAGAGGATTATCATTACCGACCATCCAATTTTAATCCTTTAACTTTTGTTTGGAAACAGCTGTTTGCCAGATCGCTGAAACTGGTTCAAATGGAATGCAGATTATGAATGGGGGTTTGAGTTGGTGCAGTGAAGCGCTTGGGGAGAAGACGACGGGTATGAAGGTGTTGTATCAAGACTTGGACAACCGACGAAGGCCGCTTGACTACTTTCACTTTTGCACCTGACGAAATCACACCGCCAAATGAGGGGTTGACGGGGCCTGTGAGTTGTGCGCGGCATCATGCAAGCACAAACACACACACACACATGATGAGCATATTGCGCAATAGGCGTATCGGAATTCCCTCCCTTCCCGCGCTTGAAACAAGATTCGGTGGGGCGTCGGTGTGTCACGATTGAAGGGGTAGCCTCAACGGGAAAGCTGATACTGACGACCGACCTCCAACGCGCGCCGGTTAACCGACGATCAAGCTCGCCTCCAATTTGTGGTTTGGTTGCGTTTTGTTTTCTTCCCGACGACCTTGACATTTCGTGCGGTTAGAGGACGGGACAAGGAGAGCTTCCTTCTCCTCGAAGCTGGGGTTGTTTCTCCTGACGGCTGGTTGGTTTGTTGCCGAGTGACAATTGGTTGTTGGGTGCTTTGGGACGGAAAATGTGGGAAGTAGGGATGATGATGATGTAGCCGTCAATTAAAAATTGCTTTCCAATATTTGGGCTTTGAAGGCGTTAGGCTTCCTTGGATGAAGGAGAATAAACACAGTGGCTAAATCAACACACTTTCAGATTGTCATTTATATCATCCCTGCTGCGTAGATTGGAAATACGTTGGCGCTGTTTATGGAAGCATAAAAATACAAGACTATGCAGGACGGTCGAGACATGCAATACGGTGACCTTTGTAAAGATTGAACCAGTGTAAGATGGTTTAACAATCATTGTAGCGAAAGTTCAGCAATGATTGTACAGCGGCTGATGTTATTGTTGTGGTTGAGTCATACATATTTCTATTTTTAGTACATGGATTGTTTTTTGCTTGACATAACAACTACATCTGGTCTAGCCCAGCAGACACGTTGTCTGATTTGAAGACTATACCATGGCGGACCCTAGAATTTCAACCACAAGCTGCAAGGTCGTAGGTTCACCTCATTGAATTTGGCTCATACGCAAAGTTATGTCACATTCTTTAAAGCCGCTAATCACAAGGGTCCCGTTGCTGTGGGACTGCACAACATTTCCGACGCTTTTGAGCACGTTAGCAACGTGCCGGTGGCATATTTTACCAATCACACGTCCTACGGTTGGGACGCTTGATCTTCAAACGCGTCGTTCTGCGCGTTCGTCCCGATGGCGCAACTCCTTCAAAGGCAGCCCAACATTAAAGGTAATCGTATTGAGAGCATAATGTTTTGTTTCTCGTTTTTTGTGTCTTCTTTGAGTTCCATTTCAAAAACGTCCTATGGCGAAATCATTTCAGGGTACGTTTGCACAATTGTGCGCAAAACATTCAATCAATGCACGCGCAAAAGGGAAGACGTGTATATTGTAAACAAGTCATTTACATTACAAATCATCGTCCCGGCCGGTACGTGGAAGCGAACCGTGCTAGCACACCGGTACACGCTTGTGTATTATATTTGCTCAGCTTGGCAACAAATCACAAATGGAAGGAAATCGAAGAAAAAATGGAAATAAAGCAAAAAAAGTTCTTTTATATACAAAAACATTGGGCGCGGAGCGATACACAAAACAGGCCCGACAGGTCAACTCTTTCGATCGGCGGTACTGAATTTTGAACTAAAACCCCGTAAGCTGCACGTGAAGAACGTGCAAAGCACATTTTCTTGGAAAAATATAGATACTATACCACTCGACGAACGTCAAACAGAGGCGCAACTGTTCAAACACCACGGCACCTCTGCGCATATGCCGCGTCTTCCTGCAGCTCTTGTTTTCACACGTGTAATCTCAACGCGTACACACCGAGCACAGTGCACCGTGCAGGGATCCAATTCTGTGGCGAGGTTTCAATTTCATTTGACGACATTGAGAGCAATTTGTTCGTCGGTGAAATCCCATTACAATAGAAGATCTACCCGAAAGCGCACTAATGAGGGTTTGCTCGAGATGTGTGGCATTTTAAAGAAACCAGCCAAAAGACTTGCACGTGTGTGTGGGTTTCCTGATGAGGGACTAGACTGGCCCACCTTTTATCATACGTTGACCTTTGCATAACCTTGGAGCGAGGATTTCATGATAATTGAGTTGGAAAGATACGCAGCGCCTTGCCTTTCATAACTCTTCTAATGCTTCGGTGCACAGGACGACGGCACACCAAATGTCAAGTCCTAACGCTGAATTGTTATGGGACACAAAGAGACGATTGGGAGTGGTTGCCAAGTGTGTGTGTGTGTGCATAAATCTGCGATTGATAAATGGTTCCGTTTTGGAGAATCTTTAGCAATATTTACCTTTTGTTGAAGCAATGAAAATAGTGGTCATTAAAATTCAGAATGTCTTATCGATTACCAGAAGGGGTTGTAGGTGTTGATTATGTGTATTCTGCTTCAAAGTGGTACAAATTACGCAATGAATTAATTGGAATAGTAATCACATTTTGCACTGTTATCCATTGACAAAAGAAAATTTCAGCCGCATACCTGATTTTGATGTTAGTTTTTGTAAGTTGCAGTACTATGCGATAAAGTTACAAACAATTGTAAAAGCTGTACGTTGATCTGTTGTCTTCTATTTTTCAAGTAATGTATAAAAGTACATCACCTAAGAGAATTAATTCTTTTAATTGATATTACCGGTTCTGCACCAAAACAGTATCCCTCACCCCCACCGAAACACAAGAAAGAGGCATCGAGGTTCATTGAGAAGAATTGAAGTTTGTCTATAATGAAATGTTTGTGCAACTTTCGCCCAGGCCTAAAACAAGGAGTGAAATGAGTGGCGATGTAGCAATTGCAACAACGAGCATCGTTCATTAATTATCACCAGCCCACACCGAGGCGTCCCACACTTGCTGTCGATAATGACTTGTCGATAATAAAAACAGCTTTGACGTAGTTCGGAGCCAGAAGGAACCGACAGCCACGGAAAACACTCGGAAAGGTGTTTTTGTCTTGCGATGCCTGAGTGGAGATACGCCGGCGCTTGTGTTGACTGTTTTACCATTACTCCTTGCCTTGCCGAGTAAACAGTACGACCCACAGCGCACTTTTTTGTTAGTTTTGTAACTTTATTTACGAGACATTTCGGGTACCCTATCTGCATATAAACAGCATCAGGAAGTAGAGGGTGATGGAAAAAAAATACCCGTACACAACAAATATACTATGTTTCAATAGAGACATATGTTTGCTATTTTTGTTTTGTTTCGTCTGCTGGTGATAGTTACGAATGGGAGAAAACCTGGTGGCGAAATTAACTTTGTTTTGGGGGGAAGGCACGCATCTTCCAAGTGGGCAGGATGATAGGGAACGGACAGCGCAATACCGATAACGGCGCGGGCACCATTACACAAAATTATCAATCAACGAGAGCCTTGTTTCTTATTTCGCCGTTGTTTTGTTGTTTTTGTGTGCTTCTTCTTTCTATCAATTAACTACCAATAATTGGTGACATGAGCCATCCATCAGCAAGTGAGCGAGGGAAAGCAATCGCCGGGGTGGAGAATAAAGGAGAGGCCTTCCGGTTTGCTGATATTGTGCAATAGGCCATAGGGTGGGTGACCGTACGGAAGAGAGTGAGTTTGGCGCTGTTTGGTGCTGCTAGTTGAAGTGCATTGAAGCAATATCGGTAGACCGATGAGATCATTGAACACTTTTATCGAGCAGTAAATTTTTCCAGTTTGATGGAGATAGGAAGAAGAGAGAAG
This sequence comes from Anopheles coluzzii, assembly GCF_943734685.1. Classification (NCBI taxonomy): domain Eukaryota; kingdom Metazoa; phylum Arthropoda; class Insecta; order Diptera; family Culicidae; genus Anopheles; species Anopheles coluzzii. Next base: position 86,561,779 of record NC_064670.1, read on the forward strand.
GAGTGGGAGACGAAGATGAGATAATTCAAGGACATTCTTGATTGGAGAGAGTGTCCCCAGATGGAGGATGCATTTTATGTTAAATTTTAATTTGTATTGAGCTAGTAGAGTTGCTTGAAGGGGTAGATTAAAAGCAGAGGAATAAGTTGGGGCCTTTTTTATGCGTTGTCAAACCGTCAAGAAGGGTTTAGGAGCGGGTGGTTTCGAACCATAGCTGTGATTTACCCGTTCCGTCTTAACATGGCTACAGACGGTGTCACTTCGTGCGGAACAATTTGCCATAAATAGCTGTCCCATGGAAGCCGAGCAACATGAGATTCTTCTAATGTGCTGTCAGCGTCATTCCATTGTGTTCAAGGTTTCACGCTATGGTTAAGTTGCGTTTGGCTACAGCGGAGGGGAAAGGGAAAAACATTCTTTTGCGCAGCACAGGTGAGAACCATTCACTCTACATGCCAACAGTGGTTCTTCCTCACGTGTAACTACGGCTCCGGTCGGCCCGGTAAAGGGCCATAGGCTGCCGTTGGTTAGAAGCCACACTACAGTCTGTGGTTGCTAAAGATTTGTAACTCCTCATCAAAACTGGGCAGGGAAGGGGCCGGGCAAAACGTGGATTAGCGGTGTAGGAAGGTGCTCAAATGAATGAAAAGATTGAACACTTCCCGCCTCCCCTGACCGCGGTGAGGTGCAGAAGGTGTTAAGACAGCGCCGGAGCGGGGCACGACGATCACGATCGGAAGACATGAAGGTTATCCAGTTCTGCTGCCGGGGACACGTACGCTCTAGCGGAAAGGAATTTCTTACGATCACTTTTCGAGAGCCCATGGTGTGTTTTCTTCGGCAAAGTGTTAGCCTCCGTACGATGGTAGTAGTGGCAGTGCAAAGGGGGCCAATTATTGAGTGCCCCATCCTAAAACAAAGCTTATGTTTTCAATGTACGCAAATTTATTCCCTTCATCGGTGGCAGCTCGTTGCGAACAGTAAACAAAGACTGGCAAACCTACATACTGGTTCCAGGAACACATTCCGCTTGATGCCTGCTGGTAGGCGTAATCTGGGCGACAATCACGTGCCTGCGCCTCGTGCGTTTAGAATCGGATTAGAACAACAACTTGGCGTCTCCATTCATGCTTATCATTTTTGTTTTTTTGGATGGCTTTAACATGCTTAGAGTTCGTTGGCTTGTTATAGTTTGGTGCACCTCACTGTTTAGGCATAAGGGCGTGCAGCACATTGGCTTTATTTTTTATTTAATTAAAGTCATTTTGATGCATTATTTACATACAAAACAGAATACTTTGTTGTGATACTTTTTCTCTTGTTTTTGGTGATATGTGTTGCGAAGTGATGCGATCAAACTAACTAATTTGGGGGATGTTCGCACTTGAGCAATTCCTTACAATCTATTGGAATTTATTATCCTGGGTTAGAAGCTCAACATAGTTGTTAGTTTAAATCGAGTACTTCGTTGTGACATTTAACTAGACCATCTTTCCCTCTGTTAACCAGCCAGTAACATTGTGTTCAAATTTGACGCGTTAAACCATTGTACCCGCTTATCCAAATGACGATTGTTTTCACTCAGCTCGATGTGCACTGGCCTGGCACAATTGTTAACAAAAACTCGAAAAAGTTGGCTACCTTCGTGCCATTGTTTGTCAACAGCAACATTGCAATGTACATTATTTTTGGGTTGTTGAGGGTGTTTCTTTTTTCCGTTGTGCTGGTGCCACAATTCATTTCTCAATTTATGTTTGTAGCATACATGACAGATAGTAGAAAAAAACAACTATCAATAAATAACAAAATCAAATAGCTCTGAAATCAATCGCTTGGGAAATTCCGCACGTTCCGCTCGTGTGTTGTTCTGCTTCATTGCATGTGAGTGTATATGGAGTCTTTGGAGGAGGGTGTTTGGTTACTTGGGCGTAAGCGGCAATCGAAAGGCGCCAGTAATTTCCTCGCCCTCTAGAGATCAAACTGTCCGAAATATTTGAACCAGGCACACCGGCCTATGACCGATTTGCGGTTTCAATCCTTCACCAGCTCTCTCTCCCTATCTTTTGCAGTGTGGTATGCGCCTTTGTCATCATCAATTGCCACCATTCCAATAAACACACTCCCCTATTGACTGTATCACTATTTTTGGGTGCTTTTAAATAACTGACCGTGTTTTTTTTTGTTTCGTTTTGTGTTGTTTTGGTCAGCTTGAGGAGAACACACAAACACGCAGCCATGCACGAACTGTATAAAAACCAATTTAAAAACATAAATTTGGCAATTTCATTCGGTCTGACCCGTTCGTGGTTTTGCTCATTGCACAAGCGATTTTAGTACGCTCGATTGAATGTGTTTTGGGGGTGTTGTGATGAATTAATACCACCACAAAAAAAAAAAATAAAAAAAGCTGACCACCTCATTTCCTCATGTCTATCCTCAACTATCAGTATACATCCCCTCTGCCCCTTCAAACGCTATTTTTATTAGCCCCATGCATCGATCTGCACAAAAAATGGGCTGGAGGCGCGCGTTGGCTTTGTTGGCGCCTTTGTTCGGTTGCGAAAGTGTGGAAATCGCATTTTGTACCGGCGTTGGAAATCGAGCGAAAACACTGTTTCGCTTTTGCTTTTGCTGCCTTTTAGGTTATTTGAGGGGCGGCAAATGGAGAAGAAGAAGAAGAATAAGAAAAAAAACTTTTCCAGCACGATTCCGTATTGCGCCAATGCAAGCAGCGATCTTACTTTCGATGCAAGAAGCTCGCCGTTTTTTTTAAATGGTTTACTTTCAAAGGTGTACGATTGCGCGCTTTTCCATGGCTGAGAGAGGTGTTTTGTGCGGTGCGAAGCAAAAATCAGCCGAAATGTAGAACCCCTTTTGCTACGTAATTACATGAGGAAATATGTGGGCCACACACATACACAGACAAGTACAGCACACAACGTTCAAAGGCCGAAAGGGCACAACAGGGGAGAAGAGGGAAAGGACAATGAAACGAACGCACGCCAGTGCATGAGGAAGGAAACTGAAAGTTTGGAATTACGTTTTGCATTAGAAATTGGGTAGAAATTTGGTTTTGTTCCAGTTCCTATATTTGATTAACACAACAATATAAACTTAGTTCAAGTTTGCTATAATTTCATGTTTAATTTGATACTCTGATATCGTTTCAATCAAAATATAACTGGCCTGACCGTCCGGATGAGAATTTAAAAAAAAAAAACAAAAAATCAGATTCAGCCGAAACCTTGCTAGTTCTCGGCACCATAATATGGCTTGAAAGTAGCTTGTGTCACCACACAACACAAATTTTGCTTTTTATTTTGGGCTGCGTCCGTAAGGCGTCGCAAGCGTGCACCGAGCGAACCAAACAGGGAAAAGTGAAATAGCTAAAAGCGAGTTCAACGTGCCGATCGATTTTCGCCTTGAAAAATGGCGCATTACACCATCCAGTACCCGCCACCTCCACGCCTCCTGCCCGGAACGGAAGTTCGACCACAACAGCGTCCATCTGACCTAGCGCGCGCACGGCGGTGTGCGTTGCGTCCCTCTCGGTAGGTGTGCAATTTACTTGCCCCGGCGAGAGATTGCGAGCCGCACTAATTGGGGCGCGCTTATTATCTTAATTGAAAATTGTGCACCGTGTGGCAACTGGCTCGTTGCTGGCCACACCGGCGCTGCAAAACATGTCTTTTGCTAGGTCTAGCTGCACTGCCACGATAGTTTTTTTTTACCTTCTTGTACTTGTGTTTAAGCTCATTGAATTTCCAGCGTGTCCTGGCGTGTGGCGTTCGTCTTTCTTCGGCCATCAGAAGCGGACCTCGTCCCGGCTGCGCGAACACTATTCGACGAGCTTCTCATATCGTAGGAGAAGAGGGACAAAAAGAAGAACGAAAACAGCAAAAATATTTGTGCGAAATGGTACGTTAATTCGCAGTAATCGCACCGCAAGATCGCATCGCAGAGGCTTTTGCAGAGCGCCGAGCGGCGAGAAAGAAACTCGGGCAAAGTCGGACAATCGGCGTGTGCATTTATTGTTTGGGTCAGTAGGCCTTCGGACGGCGGGTGAATGCACCAGATCCGCCGGCCATTCATCGGAACGTGCCGTTGTTTGCCGTTTCTGCCGTTGCTGCTGTATTTTGTGGTGCATTAGCGTGCACCATCGGTGCAGTTATGCAACGGTGGCGGCTGCTACTGCCCGTGCCACGGTGACGGTGCGGTGAAAATCCAGCCAGTTTCATATTTTCTTCGGCGCCTGTCTACGCGCGCGCTTGCTCTTAATCCATTCGGGTCGAAAAAGCATTCCCCACGATGATGATGGTCTACAGCGCTTTACAAAAGCCGTCTCCCATCATGTGCTACTGGTTGCTGGAGTGCACAGGATAAGCGTGGGGGATAGGAGAAGCAGTGTCGAAAAGTGTTGGGTTGATGAAAGCGATCGTAAAGCGTAAGAGCGGCTGCGACACGACAGCGGCGACGACGACGACGACGAAGAATGCGACAGAGGCTGCAGCAAGTCCACGCTATGGCAACATCAGTCGTATTGTGTCCAGTGTTTGGAGGGGGAGGGGGGGGGGGAGTTTATGCTCAATCGCATGGAAGCATGTTGACATGCTTGATTATCCACCACAAACCGTATGTCCGACCCTTCCATGACCGTCCCCCACCTCCTCCTTCGTTTCTCTCAGTAACTGTTTGTGTGTATGTGTGATGTTTTAGCCATTAACTACTCGGTCGCGTCGCCAATTGCCACGTGCGATTCAACTAAACGCGCATAAAATTCACACATCATCGCGCGGGTAACGGGCTCTCCGTTTCTCCGCGTGCTTTCCTACAGTAATGTGTTCACGATTGCACAAAAGCCACGCTCTTTAGCTCCAGTAGGAGCAGGGCCGACGCTCGCCGCGCGCTACACATGAATGGCCGATGATGATGATGATCGTCATGCTGTTATTGCATTAGTTTGCCCCATACCGATTCTGAATGGAGTGTATTAGAAAAGTTTTGCTGCTTGAGTAATAATGGTCAGCGTTCGAGGTTTGTTGGTACGTGCGTGCTTAAATGGTAGCGAGATTTGCATGAGTATGGAACACGTAGCGTGAAGTAATTTGGTTTAAGATCGCATTTCTATTTCTAACATAACGGCAAACTTCACCCACTCCGTAATCAATCTGCATCGTTGTGATATTTAATTCTTCGAAAAAGAAACAACTCATTCATACTGAAAGCCCACAGTACCTCGGACGTGCAAAGATCTGGAATATAAGGTTCCTGTTTTATAACTTCTCCATCGCACAAATGGAGCCCCTGCTCACGGTGTGTCGTCTTCCAGTGCGGCCATTCATCTGTTGCATCTGTTTCTAGCGAGCTTGGAACAGCGACAGTGTCATCGCTCGCCGCTCTATCTCTCTCTCTTAGTAGCACGCTGTCGTCGTGGCATTCGTGGTGGTGGTGGTGGTGTGTACTGTTGCCGATCGCTTACGTAACGCGCAACGGTCATCGCTCCATCGATATGTCCACCATATGCCGGTCAGCTGTTTTTCTCATCCACGAAACCTCGGCGACGGCGGCAATGTCGGATCGCCAATTGTCATTGCTAGCGACAGTCGTGGATGGTTTTGCCGTCTTTCGTAGGTATTGCCCGCCATCTTTCCCGCTCTGATGAAACGACACGATGGAAGCCACCACCATCGCCGGCTCGTACAGCAACGTGGGTAAAGCTGATGGGAATCATCACAGGCGTCCATTAATCGAATTAATCATGATGATTTTATAAATGTAATAATCGGCTCCCGGGGGGCTGCAAGGAATGGAGGATTGAGTCTCTGCGGCAGACCAATTGGTATACGGGCGAGCGTTGTGGGGTGGCAAAAGTCGGGTGCTGTTGGAGCTAATCTGCGCCTAATGGCTTATCGTACGGTGTATATTTTTGTGCATGCGGTTACCAACCAACGGTCGCGCTCCAATTGGTGACAAACGAATGATGTGTTAGTTTTATTTTGCAAGATAGTTAATGGAATCATTTTTATTTCGGCAACAGGAAGGCACAAAAATTGTGTGTTTAATTGATACCTTAGAATTGATGTTGTTGTGGAAGTGAATTCATGAATGTGCAAACCTAAACCTTCTAGAACTGTCATGCTACAATGTTGCTCTCTAATATGATTCAAATCCAACGATCATCCCCTTCTGGTTTCTACCACAATGGAATCGAACCTACCCTCTCGTCGATTGCCTTGCGTTGAAATTATCTCATCGCAAGCGTGACATTTAATCTAACGCCACCCACGAAAAGTCCTGCCGTGCGAACTGTGTACGTATTTTGCACCAGGGCCGGTTTTAGTTGCTCTTTCTCTTACTCTCTTTCTCTCTTTCTCTCCATCTATCTGTATCCCCAAGCTCCAAACGGGTTCAAAGCTCACGTAATCATACACCTCTCACGGTCAAGCGGAGTGTTAAGGCACAGGGGTTTTGCAGGAACGAACAAAAAAAAAAAAAAAAAAAAAAACGGAGCAAACAGGTTTCCGGTCCGGTACACTCCACCTCTCTCGGAGGGCAGCAGTGTGCACAGTTTCACTGTCAAGTTTACGATAAAACAGCGTCACCGCCCAGGGCCTCCACGCACCGGATGCAGCGACCGATCCGGTGTGCCTGTGATATTTGGCACTGGGCAGAGGCTCGTGCAGCTCCGGTGCCGGGGACCGGTTTTTGTGTTTTTCGTACCCTGCTCCGTGGGCAATATGTTCACCGCTAGCACGCGTGGGTGGATGTTATCCTGACGGCTCGTTACCGGGGTGACCCACGGGCTCCGGACATTACCGTCTCTTGCAAAAGGTCTGCGCAATGGTAGTGTTTCGTGGGTCTTTTAATGCCTTAGCCTAGGGAAACATCTGGCACGAGGGTACCAGTCGGACGGTTGGTTAGCTTTTGCCATGACGCAAACGTAGCGGAAAGGTTGGTGCTGATTATTTTAGTTAGAACAGCCCTAAAGGTGGCGGTGGGTAATAAATTATGCGATTATTTCTCACTTTTACGCCCGTCCAATACGGTTCAGTGACCCTCTGTCTTCAGGCAACAGCAGTGACACGTCCCTATACCATCAAGGCAGCCATCAAACTGTTGGGGATACCGGTTGACGGGCGCGAAGTATTGCTAAAACTAGAGACAACGATCCGAAAGGCACCCGGTACTATAAAAATCGCCCAAGTCCTATCATCCACCCTATCCGATGCAGCATCTTTCGGCACCTTTCTCAGGTGCGTTTCGTTTCTACGCGCAATGGTTCGTTCCATCGTTCATCAACCTCTTTTTCTCGTGCTGACCACAGAAAGTCAAGATAGAAGACAAGCCTCTCCAGCGGTTATGCAAGCGACAGCGAAAACCAAAAACGAAACGTTTTGCATCGAACGCGCTTATCCGTGCGGATCTTCAAGTAACTCGTCTGCAAAATTGGCGGCCAGTCGGCAACGATTTTCAAACCGTTGGGGCATTAGGTAAGCTCGTATAATGAGTTTCTTCGGTGGCCGTTGCCTTCGTGACGGTGCGGGCCGACCTCAACATCATCGGTTGATTGGATTATTTGGGCCTCTCTGAACCCGACCACCAGAGGCCTCAACAAATGAATGGAGGGTTTACTCTCTAGTGCTCACCTTATATCATAATACTGATGAAACTGCAGATCGGATAGTGAAAGTAAAGAGCCATTAAAAGAGCTTGTAACGGGGCAAGGTTCCATTTCAGTCTTAATGTTCTTCACAGATCACGTGATACAACAATATAAGGCGCTGCGTATGTTGGTTTAGATAATTTGTTGTGGTCGTATTTTAAACTTGTTGATTTTTTTGTATGTGTATTGTAACGAATTACTATACGTGATTATGATAATGATGATAATAATAACATCCAACTGCTACCCAAACGATCCGCGTTCAATCTCGTTGGTGTCGCAAAGTCTATCATGAAATTTCCGGGTTGCCTTTGGTGTTATTTTTAACAACTGGAATTATTCGAAAGCTATCCTATGGTAACGTACTAAGCGACACACTATTAACCGTAGATTCAAATCCTGTTGATGACTATGTTTATCTCTTGAGTATTCTTTTGAGGGTTACTAAAACGAATATTATTTCAGATGTTTCAAATAAAACATGTATAAAGCCGTGATGTTTTGCTACACATCTGCTTTCTAAACTTAAGGTTCCAGGGAAGATTAACATTCCAAAACGGTTTGAGTCTGAAGTGGTTCAGCTTGTTTATATCTTTTTAAAAAGAGTTAGATTATGTCGCTACAGAAAAGAAAACTGATCAAACAAACACATTGTACTAAAAATGGCGGTACAAATACGTCAATCAGATGGCGACGTCATTGGCGTTGTTTTTGCCTGCGTTTGTACAAATATTTGTTTTTGCAGCCTACAAAGAAGCCCAATGATACCGCCCGAACAGGAGGATACTAATCGAAATAAAGCGACATTGCTGCAAAGGCCAAACTAGCAGCAAAGGGCCACGGGTGTGTGGGGTAGTAGGGAACGCGCAAAAAAACCTTAACCAGATTACGGGCCCCGGTGTGGCCACGCAGCCAATGGTGCACATTTTAGCATTCCTTTAGCATTCACGTGATGTGCTTTGGAAAACCATACCAAGCCCTGGCAGGCGGAAATCTCACCCACACCACCCAACGCTGCTGGAACGGTGGTTAGTGGACGCGTTGATAAATAATAATACTGTATCACTTCAGAATGCCCACAGCTGTCCTACCTTTTGGTGTGTAAATGGGGGAGAAAGAGCGGGAAGGGTACGCAAAAAAACTACAAAACGTGACCATCCTTAAGCCAGGCGGCGTGTTGGAGTGTGGTTCAGGCCACTGTCGGCTGGGTATCGCTGCAGGAAGTGAACTGTGGCTCGACACGCACGACCGGGAGAGGTAAATCAGCAACGGTATTCAATTCCGCCGTTTCGTGCTTTATCGTTCCAACAGTAGCGCGGTTGTTTCGAGATTGTGTTAATAAAGGTTGCGGATTGATGTACAGGGGGATGTTTCCTAGCCTGTGCCAAAAGCATTGAAAGTGGTAGGTTTGCAGGATGCTCCAAAGAAGCTGAGGGCACACGAAGAGATCATCGCTCTAGCGCTTGTAACAAAGCACAAGCTGGCTGCCTGTCTGTTTGATCAGTATACAAGCCCTCCCTGGTCTATTGGTTTGTAGAATATTGTGAAGGAAATAGTGTTCGAGATTAGCAACACACCTTTCATCAGAACCTGGGTGACTATTCGAATGATTTGATGGCCATAACTCAGCCCATCGTTACGGATTGCAACCCGGACGCGGAAGAAACTAAAATATATTTTGCGCAACTTCTGGCTATTTGAAGCTGATCTGCGATTGGTTGTTGACGAAGCCTCCACGCCGTTGAGTTTGATTTGACAACGTTCAAGGAAGTGCAGAAAATTCTTCGAAAAGTTTAGCATCTCGTAAAAATTTGGCGTCTTGTGGCTAAAATTTGCATTTTATAGCGCTTGATAGGAGATGAACACGTCCTGCCGCGGCACGTCCTGCCCTCTCCCCACCCATCCGACAGCTCATTTCAATTAGCGATCGATGTGAATCCGATGCAAAAGCTGAAACCGGTTTTTCCACGAATGCTTCATTTGCATCGAACAGAGCAGGCTTACTTTAATCCAACCAGAATGTCATCTCCATCGAAGCCGGGTCTCTGACATTTTAGCTAAAGCACACACACGCTGCGGTTTCGATTCTAATACGTGGCTGAGACGCGGGAACACCTCATGAAGGCTAGAAATGTAGTTGCCAAATTCCAGCTATTCTTGAGGTGCATTTGCAGCGCAAGTTACGGCGTGAGTGAGGCATCGAGGGTTTGTGGTACGGTATGATACAAAATGACTGCCAACTCCCATGGAGCATGCAAAAACGCGACACCGAGTACTCAGTAACGGTCGGGCAGGGCAGCCTTTAATAACCCATTACAGTTGTTGTTGGCTGCTAATACGGCGCAACACTGCACTGCACTGGATACAGAATTGTGCACGAGCTCGATGAGTGAACGGCACATGTTTTCGATACACACAAACCGGATGCTTGACAACTTTACGTTCCATCAACCAACAATCTGAACCAATTACTCGGCAGGGCAACACTACTCATCGAGGCTAAGTGCATTTAATTCGAGTACTGTAGGGTTGCTAGCTGCAAATGGGTTTACATCGTTGCTCAATTTTTGTTTGTCCAGTACACATTTAGAGTTGCTTAAGAGGAGTAAATGATGTTTGATATTATGTCTGATGGGAAAGACAAATGTTCAAAAACTGCGTTAGTTTTCGAACGTGCAATACGGGGGCGCAGACTTTTTGCAACTTCGAAAGAGTTGCTTACACTATACGCCATCGTTTCGTCATGTGCATGTATGTGGTGATGACGGTGCTATAATCAAACTGCAATTAATTTCATAGTTCACCTACATACAGCAACATTGTATGTAACAATGGCTTGCTTGTTAGCACTATACCATTGGCAGACACTGGCCACGATTACTTTCACCACGTTATTGGTAAAATATGTTACATTGAAAAAAAACTCAAACAGAGCACGATTGCTTTTGCTCGTTTTGATTTGCCAACTTTGTTCGATCTCACAATAATAGAAGGATTAGATAGTTTTTTTCTTTTCTGAATTATTTCAACTTTGCTCGTGTCCCGTTGGTTTGCAGTAGAGATAAATGCGTCCTCGGACGACAAGGTAAACCGAGCGGAAGTGGCCGGATGGATCAAGAACTGTAAGCTCTTAATAAACGATTCGTCACAACGTTGAGAAGGGAAGGAGCGGTATGATTGACAAGCAGTAAAAAAAATCCGCCAACACGATGTTGTTGCCCCGCTGCTTGACTTATCAATCGTCAAGCCGTCCCGGAGATAAAACTGCCCACGCTCTAGTAGAAAATCGGTCTCAGATCCTGATATCGCCCCGCGGCGGCATTGGCCAGTATAGAGCGTTTAGAAGCAAATAAATTTCATAACCAAACCTCTCACCGCCCAATCGCCGGAGGACCTTCTTCACGTTCAAAAGAGGTTGAAAGTGTGGGATGTGAAAACGAGGGAGACGAAGATGGAGCACAAATTGTTTGAAAAAGAAAAGACCAAAGTCAAACAACAGATTGTTTGACTGCGCGATCGGGAATAGTAGCAGCAATTTCCATGAAACGCATACCAATCGACTGCATACAAATGTGTGTACGCCCCCGGGCTCTATAAGAGTGCCGGTGTGTGTCTAGATGGGTGGGTGAAGGGTGTAAATGCACACCGAACGTGGAATCAATAATTAGCTAATTGGATAATAATTGGGCCTGACCGTGTGTGAAGTGCGCTCGCTGTGCTACATGTACACGTACCGAACAACCCATTCCAACTTCACTGTTAGCCGAATGTACGAAAGCTGCACGAAACTGTTGAAGAGCTAGTTACACCCGGTGTGCCGATGCTAGGGCGTATCGGCAGGTTTTCAATTTCATTTGGAGTCTAGAGTTTCAAAGATATCTTGTGAAGTCGGAAACACATATCCTGCTCAATTCTCGCGTTGCACGACGACGTTGATTGGCGCTGTAAGTTCAACTGCAACAAAATGCCTAGATGCTTATCGGCCGTGTGTACGCAAGTGTGTTGCCCTTGGGAGAAATATTGTGATTGATGGCTCTTGGACAGATGGTGTGGCTTGAGTCGGGCGGGCAATGAGTGTACTGATTGGTTGCAACGCGTGCTATGGACTAAAAAAACACACTCAACCTCAACAGAAGATATATGAAATATCATTCATTTCCATCATCATCAGCGTTCGCTCCCGTGTGCAGGCTCCGTCTCCCGTTGAATGGCACGATGCTTGTCCAAGGGTAAAAGTGGTGGGTGGATAATTCATTTGGGACTTCCCAATGTTCAGAAGCTCAGTGCTGCACGCCTATTTAGCAGTGCGCCAATTTGATACACATTCTTGTGTATCTTTGCATATATTCGCAGGATGCATTTTACGCGGACGTTCGAGCGAACTTGTACACTCAGCATGACACCGGAGTTTATGTCAATAGCCGTAAAACATGACGGCAAAACGCATATATGTACGCCATAACCATTTAGACGTCCATAGTCATGCCCGGGGATCGATCGAATGAATAACATGACAAAACAAAACACGCATATAAAAGAAGAACCATGAAATCACTTTAAATGTTAATAGCTTGCGGTTGGTTGGGTTGCGGACACAAATTGTTGGCGACCAGATCCGTCCCAGCCTGGCTGCCCAGGTGAATACTCCAGGAAGCAGAGCTTAACCTGACCGAGGGTCGAGCAGTAGGGAGTGAATCCATTTTTGTTCCATGCATGCTTGAAACTGCCCGATCGGATTGTATTAATGGTTCGAGTGCATGCAACAGATGATGGTTGCACATTCCCTTTTAGTTGCAGTTATCAGATCGTTAGCTACATGTTTGAGTTTGAGAACCACTGAATGGAATGACCCGTTCTATTTATTTATGTATACAACGTTTGTGTGTGTGTGTGTCTGTTCTTGCTCTGTTACTGCTACTAATAAGCGCTTCGATTGGGTTCTAACCGTTGCATGTTAAATTTGGTGCTCCTGATAGAATCGCGCTGCACTAGACAAGAGCACCGAGAGTATCCAGGGCGTATCAGGGTGTAATTGAAAGCGACAAGACCCGCGATATAGAAATGATCTGCCATGCACACTGGGTAGGAAGGCAGCGGAATAGCACTACTAGCTCGCCGTCTACACACAGAAGGGATAGTTCAGGGCACGTTTCCGCCACGACGTCCGCGTGTGTCACGCTCCCGGTTCGCGCGCGTATCGACGCAGTTTGCAGTTCACGTGTCCGGACGTGTTCGAGCGTTCCCGTGTACTTTTCCACACTTTCACCGACCGTGGGGCGGAAAGTGGGGTTTGGACAGTGATATGACGTGCTGGGTGGTTGGGCATGTTGCGGAAAGTGTTTGCGGACGGCTATTTGGTTGTTCGGTCAATATTGATTTGCGGGACTCTCGTGTGGGGTTTCCGTTTCGTAGGGCAGGGCACCGCGGCGTTAAATGGTGAACCCTCTTCAGGTGTGTGCAATTAACGATGCACCGAATGGGCGGGCGAGCAAGCGCGTTATTTTAATGGGTTGTTTTTCACCATTCTGGCAATGCAGCGTGCTGCACACCTGACCCGGGCTTCGAGCGAAACCCGGCGAGAGTGTCGCGTAAACGGACGGTTCAAAGTCGAATGGCGGAACTCGGTGACGGTTTATGGTTTTGTGTGTTCCATTTCCGGTATTTACAGGGGTAGAGGTGAATACATTTGGATGTTTGTAGCCTTTCGTTGTGTTGCGGTAAATTAATACACACAAAAAAACATTCTGTATGTACCATCACTCGATGATTTGACAGAAGGTATCGAGTATGAGGATACTTAAATGGGCAAAATGGACATGGGACTGAACGTGCAAAAAGTGAGGCGTAAATGGGCAATGAGTTTGGCTAATAGAATTGAGTAATTGTCTATTGCTATTTTTGTCGTGCAAGAGGCTTTTGTTCAATTGTCATTGTTGCAGAAATATTAATGAACAGGGCTGAAGAAAGTAAGCAAAAAGAGAAATTTAATTTAACAGGAAATGATGGTCTTTCGCTAATTTTGGTTTTTGTTTGTTGAGTTGAAATTTCCGATCGATTTCATTACGTTTCGTCGTTAATAAATCGTGGGAAATTCCATCCAAATTTCCTGCGTTTTTAATCACCCTCTCGGATGATGTTGATAAAAATACGTTCAGACAGGCGATAAATGAACGGCAGGTTTAAACAAAAGACGTCATGCTACAGCTGTTCCTCAGCTGATGTTGTGCAAAGATTACTAGCACTCTAACTTGTTTTTGTATTTCTAGCAATTGGCGCAGCAGAGGTTATCGCTGAATGCTCCCCAATTTTTAACGAGTTTGTAGACGCTCAACAACGACGACAACAAAAACATTACTCTTTACAGCGAGCGTCATGAAGAATTAAGTGACTATGGGATCCTGTACAAAAACTATCGTTCTCATCTACAAAGCAATCTGGCAAATGTCACTAAAAACTAAAAAAATAAAACATGCAATTAGTGCTCTGGAGACCAGCACCGAGCTTGTAATACAAGTTCTAAGCGTAACTTGTCGTCTGTGCATACACACACACGTACATACCACCGGACACTATCTTGCTCGATCAGGAGGTTTTTGCGCATTGGCAAAGTTGCCAGTTTTGATCGTGTACTAGCACGACTACTTCATTTGTTTTTTTTTTCTATCTCTCTTTGATAAAACGCATTCCTTGTCGTACGACGTCTCCGGGTGTCTGGTATATTAGTGGCAGACAGGGCTGTTTTATCTATTGTCGAATCGGTGCAAGCTCCATGTTTCCTGACGCTCGCAAAATGTTTGTAGTGCTTGAAACAAGATAGAACCTTTACATTACAGTTTCGCTGACATACGTTGAGCTTTTCTATCACAACGTCGTGATAGGACGATTGAAATTTGAGAGGAACAAACAGGCTCGCTTGATACACGATGTCACCGCCGTCTAGCTGTGTGATTGATAAGCGAACGATGGTAATTACCGAACCCCGTTGTGTCATCAAACATACCTATGGTGTGTGTCTCCGGTCGTATCCTGTAACACGCTGATTGTTAAAGTTTATCGTCCATTGTCGTATCCCTGATAGATATCATAGTAGGATAGATATGAACATACAAACACAGCGTTAAAGATATTTAATTTGAATTATTGGTAGCTCTAAACATTCCATTTCTTTGCCTTCAGCGTTAATTCAAGTCGCACCCATGCAGCCCGATGTAAGCACACCTGTTTTTACATACTTTCATTGATGTACAACGACGCATTGGAAAAAGTGTAATTAATAACATGAAACGACGAAGTAAGAAGACCTTGAATCTGCCACCGTCCGGTTGTCTTGTCTTTCTTCTTTTGATTCCGTTCTGCGTCGCTGCCCATGGTGTGTAGCATGCCTTGCTGCTGCTACCTACAGACATCAAGGCTGTCTTAACGTGTTTGGTTCCACAAAACCCTTCCAGTGAACGAGCATCCATGAGGTGGAGGGGTCCCATAGGGCTGGCACTAGTACTATTACTACTCGTCAAGGGGAGACGGCAGTTAATTTCATTTGCTGCTTTGTGCACTTTCGTTTGCACTATTTTTTCTTCGTCGTGTTTCGTTTTCTTTCGTCGTCCTTCTTCTGCTGCATCCCGCATGCAGAGAGATGCAAGTGGTGGAGCAGGGGGTGGCTGGCCAGGGGATCTGTGCCGGTTCCTTTTATGTATGGCGCTGCTGTGCGTGCTTCCGAACTGGCGTGACTTGCCCTTAAATGCATGCTACTCGCCTGTATTGTGGTTTTTGAGATTGCAGCAGACCAATTAGGCCTTTCGTGTAGAGAGAAAGAGAGGAAAAAAACAAAGCACACACATAAATCGAGGTCATTCCAATGGTTAAGCCCTAGTAGAAAAGCTGCCATGTTTGCAATTTTCGTTTGATTTTTGCTAGAGGAAAAAGAAAAATATCATCATCGACAGCAACAAATAACAGTAAACAATCGTTTGTTGGTATTATTTATTTTGTTTCAAAACAGTGTCTCAATTTACCTATTTACATGTCGAAACAAGACACTCGTCAGCATCGAGGAAATGGACTTTAGCCATCAAACTTAAACATACACACGCACGCGGTCAAACGAGCCGTAATTTAAAGCCCCGGTGTAAGATCGATATATTATTTCGTCCTTGCCTAACCTTGCCTATTGATCCCCGTGTGGTTTAGATCGGCCGTGCCTGCTTCGGCACTGTCCATAATTGCATAATGTTCGACCGCTGTGCGAGGGGGTGGCTGGCGGGTTTCCACCGTCCCGATCCGTAGCGATTGGTGGCTATAAGTGGTCGCCGGTGAGCGTCCAAACTATTATTAATTTTCTTTCCCACCATGCACCAAGCCAAACCCACCCATCTACTGGGTGCGTTGGGGTTGGTTTCTCTATCAAAACGACTAGACACACACACACACTCGGCGCTCAAGGATCTCATCGAGGTTGGGCCAGGTGAGCGGAACAAATATAGGTTAGATTAGAACGCATACACACATACTTATATCCTCGATCCGGGGCCGCTGACCTTCGAGCGCGCTTGTGCAGCGCTGTTTTGTATTTGTTGTAATGTTTTATTATTAATCTTTCACCTGAATTTAATCGAACCCTACCAAGGAGTGTAGTGGCGGCGGAGGCGGGGCCCACACGCGCGCACATGGTGCACGCGTTCCCTTTGCCCTCGAAACACGAAACGGACACCCCTCGATTCCTTCGCAGAACGCAAGGGGTAACGCAGAGCGAACGACGAAACTGGTTTGTGCGTTAGGCTACCGCCGCCACCGTACTTGCACTGGTTCGCAATGGTTAACTCGGTTAAGTCCGGCCACGAAGGTAACCTTCACGCATTTGATTGGGTTTTTTTCTGTCCCCTCACCCTCTCCCCGAATGATCGAACCTTCCACACTAGGTCACACATACACATACACATTGCATATCGGACAGCGGGTGGCGTTGTTGCTCCAGCTCTCCAGCCCCCAGGTTGGAGAGTTTGAAAACCAGGTGGTGGCAGCCGTAAAATAGGTGAACCTAAAAATAATCTCTCCCTGCATCGCGTTGTTTCATGCTCTCGATCCCGTTTGATATCCATTCAGCGGGAGGCTTGGTTCTTGGTGGGCTTATGCAATAATGCGATCGATGAAACCACTTATTATAACATCCGGCTCTTTTCGATCGGGTCACGTTTCGCTCAGGGGCACAAACACACATGCACAGCGCACGACAAAGTGGTGGAGTGTGGTGTTTGGTGTTTGCTGCAACTTGTACCACACATCGACTCGTAGCGTAACTGATCGCCACAGCGAGTTCGCTTTAGTTCCTTCTCGAGCGGTTCCGACACGGTGCCCACGTGAGCCGATTTCATTTGCGTGCCTGTTCGAAACACCCGAAAAGCAAACATAAATGCCGCTGGCTAGTCGATAGTTGTGAAGGAATTTACAAGTTGGTCACAACCAACAAAAACAACCAAAACCAAAAACATTACTGCTAATTTGCACACACCATTTGATTCTTCCTGCTTCGCAACCTTCATCAAACCCGGATCCGGGTCGTTTATTGTGCTCCACTTCCGATCGGAGCACGTTGCTGGCAAGAATAAACATCAGCGAAGATGCCGCCAAGATCCGGCAAACAGAAGGGTCCTTCTGTTGCATTTACGCGAATACCGTAGAGCAGATCTGTTCCTTCGCTCCTGACATTGACCTAGTGTGTGCGGTGTACCAAGCTGAGACGGCAAAGGTACACACTAATCGCACGATCGAAACACACCGTCACCAAAAAAAAAACAACCACCCGTCTCCAAAGAGGCCTCGGGTGTCCTAATGGTTTTCAAAAAACGCTCCGCCGCGTTCTGTTCAAGGTTTGCCCCGCTTGAGCCGGGCCAAACCGTTTGCATTCGTGCACGTACGCCTCACGCAGTTTTTGACGTACCAAATGAACAACAACAACAATAACAAAAACATCCAAATAGACGCCGAATGGCGTGTAGAGTGGTTCCGAGATGCTACTAGCGATCGCTCTGCAGCAAAGCCCTTGGGAGCGGCCCTGCGTGTGACGTGCGTCGCCAAGATCTTGATCTTGGCTGTGCAACTGGCGGACACCGTCTTCGCACCGATCTCTTGCCTTTCGGATCCTTGAGCTGTTGTACCCATAAGTACATCCGTTTTGGGGCGCTAATCGATACAGGGCGATCTTTCCCGGGCAGCTCCATTCGCTTTAGAAGTGTCTGGCAGAAATTAGAATTGTACAAAGGATTGTGCGCGGGGGTGCGCTGTTTCGTATTTGGATGTCACCACCGGTATGTTGGCGCGAGGAGTGACTGGGAATTTGCTGTCGCATTGATGCGGGTATCGAGGCCGTTGCACTTGGAGGTCGAATTGAAATGCAAAAAGTGCCCCCGGGCGACGGTGCACCAGATACGCGAGCGGCTGGCGCACGACTCGACCTCCAGGACACACACACACTCACGCATTTGCTACTACACTACTGTCGGGGTTGGGCCCGGTAGGTATGCAGAGCCCGTAACGTCAGACGACGTTTCACCCTCTGGGGTCTCTGTGTGCGCAGCTAAGAAACATGTGCACAGCCGGCAAACGGAATGGGATTCGGGTGAGGTGAGAAGCTACCATTCTAGTCAGGTAATGTGTGTTACGATCGGGCCACTCCGGCATAGTTTTGCATGCAATTCCGATGGAAGTCGTAAACACTACTGCGCGCGACAGTGCTGGTGCGCGGGTATCAGAGGTGAACCTCGTTGTCGTCGTCGTCGTCGCCGTCAACCTTTGCATATCGACACCCATATTATGTCAGACAAGGGGAACGATTTTTAACTTCTTCTCTCTTTTTTATATCTGAGCCTAATAAAAAAAAACACACATAGAGCTACGACGGTGGCATTTTATAGTGCGCAACTGCTGTCTAGATGTCGTGTTGTTGCACCCTTGAATAATTAGATTAATCGATCGGCTCTGCTGTTGATTGCTCCATATCGATCACCCATCCAGTAGGAACGTAAGGAATTTTTGTACACGTGTTGTGATCTCTCTGCACATCGACACATATTTACATGGAAATTTTTACATTTTGGACAGATTGTTTGATAAAAAGAAATGTTTGAATGCATTTAGTTTTGTATTAGAATTGTTAATGAACACCCCGTTAACGGTCAACCGTATAGCAAACTGCGTGTGTATGCAAGAATATGTCAAAATACATCTATCTAAACAGCATCATTCGCAGAATACAGATTTTCTTGTTGTGACAACAGTGACCGCGGAGGAGTAAGCTGTACAAATTCAGCCAATCTATAAATTTGTGATTATTTTCCATCGCTACAAGACACACGCTCAGAGACACACACACAGTTCGCAATTCTCGGAAAGAATCTGCACACTTTCTGTGTCCCTTGCTGACCTTCCAATACAGATTGTTTAAAAATGGTTCAATGTAGCAACATCAATTTAGCTTGAAAAACGTACAATTTGTTAAAAACTTGAAGTATTACACAGACATTTGGAACGAAATATTTGGAACCGATACATTTTCCCCAGATATCCTATTTTATGGACGTAAAAAGCTGGACAGACCGTTTGATACTGTTTTTTTCTCGGCTGTCTCGGTATATTACTTAGCTGATAACGTTTGGCTCTTATTGAGCAATCAATTGAACCCTTCTCGGGAGTGGGAAATGAAACGCGACCGGATGGTTATTTCTGTAGCGCAAAATTAGCACGTTTCTGGTCGTCCAAAACGCACAGCAACAGCAAACGCGTGAAACGCGTCAACAACTTCAACCCCCGCTATGGTTCGAAACTGTCTAATTGATGAGTAATGGCATGATTTTAGCACACGGCAGCATCTAACTTGCCGGTGGTATTTTTTTGTGGTGTATATGGCAGGCAAAGAAAGATAAGCTGTGTTGGAAAGAGTGTGCAATGTTACCTGCCTAAATGTTGTTGTTATACAGCTGATAGAAAATTTTAAACAAAACATGCAAAACCTACTTTCGTCTTGTGAGGATGTGAAGATGGAACGACTGCGTCCAACGATGTGGCCATGTTTGCATGAAGCATAAGTACTTTTTTTGCGAGAAAAGCAAAACAAGCAGACAAAAACCACCTAAAATAAACGAACAATACAGCACGAAGCACCCCAACACCACAATAAATGGCCAGCAATGCGTCAATAATCCGATGGTGGTGTGGTGATGGTGGGGCGGTAGGCTAAATAGGAGAAAAACAGAACAAAAAACAAGATCTCTGATGGCCACGGTGCGCTCACGAGACGCAATTATCGGTTGACGGGAGTGGCCTCGGGGGTTGGTGCGAGCCTCAAATAGTGGGGGAGGTGAATGGGGTGATCCGCGCGGAATAGCGAACCCAAATGAACTGAGAGGGAAGCGCTGG
This sequence comes from Anopheles coluzzii, assembly GCF_943734685.1. Taxonomy (NCBI): domain Eukaryota; kingdom Metazoa; phylum Arthropoda; class Insecta; order Diptera; family Culicidae; genus Anopheles; species Anopheles coluzzii. The sequence goes on from NC_064670.1 coordinate 86,581,850, forward strand.
GGAGGCAGGCGACAAGTGGCGACGTTGTTTTGTTGTGCAGCACACATACCCCCATATCTCCCCCCTCCGGTACTATGATGCGTTTTAGGGGATTTTTGTCTCCATCAATGGGAGTGGGGGGTTTAGCGATTAGGGGTGTCGGTGTAGTGTGGTGGTGGTGTGCGATCACTCGCGCGAGTTCCACCACTGAATGTGTGAGCGAAAAATGTGTAAAAGGTCGCTGCCGGGCGCGAGAGAACCGATTCCCCGGGACGGCTGGACGGCCAAGGGACCCTGGTGTGGGGGTGGGGAGGACGGGGAAACGGCTTACAAGTGCCGCCGAGCTCTTTGCTCACTGTGTATCTCTCTCATTATCTTTCCCACTCTCGCTCTCTCTCTCGCGCGCTGTTTGTTTGAGGCACACTGTGACTCTACATTCTTGTCGAGAGCGCACAGTGTGGACAACGGTAGCAGAAGGGTCGGCCCCCAGCGTTCCTCCGCCTGCCTGCTTCCATGTGCGGTTCCTTTCCCTTTTTTCCGTAGGCTTTTTCAAAATGCAATGTGCCGACCGACCGACGCGAACCGCGACTAGGAGCGCACTGCTCAGTGTCGTTTCGAACGACAGCGTGAGGTGGTGCGTTTCACGAATTCTCATCGCCGCGGACGATAGACCGTTTGGTACGTAACACCAGACCACACTTATTGTGCGGTGTGACAAGCGAGATTAGAGTTCAGCCGAGAGTTGCGTGTGTCTCTGGAATGTTTTTTTTTCGTTTAAGAAGAAGTGCAGTTCCCTTCCCGTTGTTTTGGTGTTTTTCCCTTGATTAGTGCAACTAAAACCGGCAGTGAAGAAGCACTTGTGCACGTTCTGAACAGTTTGGTTTTGCGTTACCAAACACGTGGAGAGAGAGAGATAGAGAGAGAGAGAGAGAGAGAGAGAGAGAGAGAGAGAGAGAGAGAGAGAGAGAGAGAGTGGTGTGACGTGCAACGCGACCGGAACCAATTCACGTGTCGATACTGATCAGTTTAGCCAGCCAGCGGCAGGAAGTGTCACCGCGGTGACCGGTCGAAATTGTGTCGATCACCCACATCCGTGCAGGTATAACCATCGCTTTTTAGTGCATAGTTTTAAAAATTCCCTCCATTTGTAGTGTTTGGTTCGTGGGGGACTGTAGATGCAAAAGCCGCAAAAAATGCCTCCCAAAGGGAAGAGGGTGAACAATTGCGCGTAGTGTGTGTAATTGAATGTGAAGAGTTGCGAAGGAGACAGGCAGTGACGACGACGGATGAGTAGGGGACTTAGTAGGTAATAGGGGATGAAATTTGAAAGAATGGACCATATGGTCTCCTAGTGACGTCGATAAAAACCGTCTATGTGTAAGTGTGTAACTAAGCATAAGCAAATGAATGAAAAGGGTTACTTTGGACGCACGGACTCCCCTCCTCCCTTATGTCACAGAGCAACCAATTGAATTACAAAGCCTGGTTGGCGCACACAAGCTTCCTTTTGCCCCGTTGTTTACCGGTAGCAAAGGGCAAATGATAAGCGACGTGTGTGTAGAGTGTGCTGTTTTGTGCCTGCTTAGTAGCGGCGTGTGTGTTTCCACGATCTGACGTCCCTCCCGCCGGGACGTGTGCTAAACGTGTCTTGCGGACGTCATGCCTACGAAATTACCGGAAGGAACCGACCGATAAAGTAGTTAGGTGTGTGTTCGTGTGCGGCTCATATATGATCGCGGCCTATTAGTGACGTGTCTGTGACCAGTAACATTTGTCACTAAATCGGTGCACTATGGCTTCAACGGAATACACTATGTTTGTTTGTGTGGAGCGCTGCAATGTTCTAGCATGCTGTTGGGTCCCCCCTCCGTTTGCTGCTTGAGTGATTCGACGCAATGTAACACAGAGATTTGTTTAGTGAGTTAATTGAGACACGATAAATACATGCCAGTGGCATTTTTCTTCCGCTATTACAACGTGCTGCTGCTGCTAAGTGTGGTTACACCTAACTCCAGATGACTTGGTTTTTCGCCCTATCGATAATGTGACGCAATTTATAGAGTGAATTTTTTTTTTGGGATGTTTATGTGTTTTGAGAAGCGAATCGTGTTTAAATAGCTTTTGTATGAGCTTCTGGTGCTTTTTCGATGACTTTTAACTGAACATTCCAGTGCTAGACATTCATTAATTTCCTTCTCTCGCTTCGTTCTTTCGTTTGCAGTGCGGAACTTTAAAAGTTCCCGACTCTTACTCCCAACGGATCATGGACAGCTATCATGTACAGACGCAGCAGAACAGTTACGGCAACAGCTGCACGAATGGCACCACCGGCCGCCACGGCGGTGCCGCCGGACCAACGACGACGATCTACACCAATGCACACGCCTACCCGGTGGCTTCGTTCAACTACGCCACGATGAGCTACGCGCACTCGGAGGGTGGCTCCGTGTCGCCGCCACCGTCGCCCCGCTCGAACAGCTCCATCTCGTCGGCCTACTCGTCCGCATCGTCCACGGCCGCCTCCCTGTCGGCGGCCTCGTCCGGCTCGTCCTCGTCGTCCGCTTCGTCGTCCTCGTCCTGTATCTCGTCGGCCGGTTCGGAGACGGGCGCCTCCTACGAGCATCTAGACATCACGGCCCAGCGGTTAGCGGTGCTGTCGTTCGAGCAGGTGATGAAGCTGAACGACGTCATGAACGAGCCGGTGTCGATACACGGCCGCGGCAACTTCCCGACGCTCGAGGTGAAGCTGAAGGATCTGGTCAACATTGTGCGCGAGAAGCTCGAGGCGGACGTCGTAGCCGGCGGTGCCGGCATGACGGTAAAGGACATCCGTCTGAACGGTGGCGCAGCTAGTCATGTGTTGGCGTCCGAGCCGCAGCCATACAACGATCTCGATCTGATTTTCGCCGTCGACTTCAGCACCAGCCGGAGCTACGATCGCGTCAAGTCGGCCGTGCTGTCCTCGCTGCTCGACCTGATGCCGGAGGGCGTCGTCAAGCGCAAGATCACGCAGTGCTCGCTGAAGGAGGCGTACGTCGGCAAGATGGTGAAGGTGAACAGTGATGGCGACCGCTGGAGTCTCATCTCGCTCGGCAACTCGCCCGGCCACAAGAACGTGGAGCTGAAGTTTGTCGACACGATGCGCCGGCAGTTCGAGTTCAGCGTCGACTCATTCCAGATCGTCCTCGACTCGCTGCTGCTGTTCTACGACTGTGCCGAGATGCCGATGATCACGGAAAACTTCTACCCGACGGTGGTGGGCGAGTCGGTGTACGGCGACTTCCAGGAGGCGCTGTACCATCTGCAGAAGAAGCTGATCTCGACGCGCCAGCCGGAGGAGATCCGTGGCGGCGGGCTGCTCAAGTACTGTAACCTTCTGGTGCGCAACTACGTCCCGGTGGACCCGCAGCGCATCAAGACGCTCGAGCGGTACATGTGTTCGCGGTTCTTCATCGACTTCCCGGACATTGGCCAGCAGCGCAGCAAGCTGGAGTCGTACTTGAAGAACCACTTCTTCGACGAGGGCGAGGAGCACCTGCAGCACCAGTACCTGATGCATTTATTCGAGGTCGTCGAGCAGTCGACCGTATGTCTGATGGGACACGAGCGCCGCCAGACGCTCATGCTGATCGATTCCCTTGCCATGGAGATCTTTTACCGCGATCAGCAGCAGCAGCATCAGCAGCAACAACAGTCATCGGCCACCCTCACTCAGCAGCAACAGCAGCAGCAGCAACAGCACACCACGCTGCAGCTGCAGACGCAAATGTCCCATCTGTCGCTGTCTCCGCAGCAGCTCTCCCCCCAGTCGCCCACACTGATGGCCCATTCGCCCAACCACCATCAGCACCAGGCGCAAACACAGCAGCAGCAATCGCAGCAGACATCTCCACAGTGTGCGACGTCGGCACAGCAAGTACAACAGTCTCAGCAGTCGCAGCAGCCACAGACGCAACAACAGACGACTGCGATCGCCCAGACCCAGGCCATCGCGCTGGCACCGCAACCGGGCCTGCTGTATGCGAACGGTATCTACTACGCTCCGCTCATTCCCTACACCCAGTGCACGTGTAACAGCTGGATAACGACGTGATTAGTGAGCCCGCTGCCGGCGGTGGCAGGCCACAGTAGTAGCATCATCAGCATTGCAGGCACCGACCTATCGCCGGAATTAACCGTCGAAACATCACCATCCACACCACCACCACCACCACCACCACCACCACCACCAACATCATCATCATCGTTATCATCATCATCCTATCTTCCCGGTCCATCGCAGTCCCCAGCGCTACTAGTTTCACCCTCAACAAGCGCAACGATCACACAGGAATGTCCTTTCACCGCCGGCTGCACGCTCGGGAGTCGCCTTTCGGCGCCCTACTTCTCATCGCCGGCTTGCCTAGCAAGTGATGCGGCACGAGGATCCGGCAGACAGCAGCAACAGCCCATCACAACCGCCACCCTTTCGATTGTTCCGGTGGATTTGCAGTCATCGTCTCTGTCACCAGCCTCACCAACGGCATCGTTGTCGTCGTCGTCGCCGTCATCGCACCCATCGTACGTGTACGCTGTCCCCGGCGATCACTGCTACTACTACTATCCCTGTCAACCAGAACTTCTGCTAGAGGATGGTTCCGAGCGATGATCATTCAATACATCAGTAAGCGGAGTCCTACGAGGCTGTGACTAAAACGAAGAAGAATGCGGAAAACAGAGATAGCAACGCATGCCAAAAAACGTATGCAAAACAGCCACAGTTTTGGATGTTTGTGAGTAGAAGCGGATGAAAAATGGTAGGGAATCTTCCGAACGATTTTTAACCTTCTCTGATAGTCGAGCTCTGTCCTGTCTCGAGGGCACTATACAGATGGTCACGTTCGCAATAACGATTCACAATGCGTGCTTGCAGTACTGCAACTGCGTCTTGGGCGCCACCGTTTTGCGCCACGACCCTAGTGCGTAGCGTTTAATTGATAAGACGCAAACCGACGGACAAGCAAACACAAAACAATATGGCGATCGAATTTTTAATACTATGCAACTATCAAACAAAATTAAAAAAAGCATAATATCGAAGGTAAAAGCGGGGGACGACAAAAACAGGAACAAGATGTAGACTTTGAACAAACCTCCAACACGAAGCGAATCATGCATTGGCATGTGCGGTGAAGTAAAAGTTAGCGAAGCGGTAGATAAAAAAACAACAACACACAACAAACAAACTAGTAGTACAAGAAACAGGAATGGGAATTATATTGCGTAGCCTACGAATTTGAAATATCTGTACGTTACAAACAAAATAAGCGGAAATATAAATTTGAAGTATTTTATGAAAAACGCGCACCACCACCATAAGAAGCTAAAACAAAATAATTAGAGTATCTCAAAAATGAACGAAATTAGTGCACACAAGTCCCGGGATTGTTGCTATCGATTGGTTTTGTTTGTAGAAATGGTGCACTGTCATCTGTTCTTGTGGCATCTTCAGTTTGTTATGCTCATTTCAACACTCGATATCTCATGTGGACCTGTGACTATCATTCGAGTGTTCGAGTGCGTTTTTTTTTTTTGCTAAACTCAGAACAAACAGATCGCTGAACTATCGCACCTGTTTACGTCATTGTCCAAAGTATCCTTACTTTGTGTGTGTGTGTTTTAAGGGGTTTCCCCACTTTCTATTCTTGTGCGGATCGTGCGGAGAAACGTGTTAGGTAAGGCAGAAGAAGGAAGGGCGTAATCGGACACTGTGATTTGGGAAGGGTGCGGGAGGATATTTGTGCGTCTGTTTGTACACCGCGCGAACGCGGCACAATCGAACCGGGCAAACCACTTAACGATAACAAGCAATTCAACCCACAGGCTCATTGCGCGGGAACGTGTTCATTTCGATGTAACTTCGATGGTGTTTGTTCATGTTTGTGTGTGAGTGTGTGCGTATACATGGCTATTTCCGGTGTGCTAGTCTTTTCTTTAAACATGTATGTTGTGACGTTTGCTGTCATCGACCCCCACCAACTTACCCGTGGGGCGATTGGCGAAGATCATTGCGATCTCTGCTTGGTGTATGGAATATCGTGCCATTGTTTTCGGACTTTGAAGTATGCAGTGAAAGCAGAGAATATTTCCGTACGGGACGTAACGCACCCATAGCTAACCATTCGCGATCAATTGTACTCCATTTTATGTGTAATTAAAAATTACTACAGAGCCAAGCTAACAAACAAAACCCCACACCAGCGCATAGATCTGTGCATGTACTTATCAGAGACCGTTTTATCCGCCCGTCTTGCATTACCGATCGCTGAAGCATACGGGGGCAAATGTTACCACTTTTAACTGATCCCGCCGGATGATGGCGAACAAAACGAGTGTCCAGCACCACAACCGGCAAATGATGCTGTAAATAATTGTAAAGAAATCACGTACTGAAGACTGCTGTTTACGTAAGAACAAAAAAAACCCAATGCATCACGTGGTGAATGCATTCAAGTGTGCGATTGATGAACACTATGATGTATGACTGGTCTGGGTGAGTGTTCGCTCAATTTTGGATATGTTTCATCCTACTCTTTCTCTCCTTATCGGCGAGGCAGAGTAAAGCTGTTGTAATTAATACAACAACAACAACAACAAAAACTACAAAATGTACGAAATGCGAAGGCCACAGGATCTCACAAACGATTTGCCGAAGCGTTACAGCGTCTATGGGAAAAGCGTCACTTAGAGAAAGGAGTCGTTCGACCTTTTAGCGCTTCCGTGGTTGTTGTGGATGTTGGAACTATCGGGGATTCGGGAAGGATAAGAAAAACTGAGCACAGTCGCCAACACGAGCGACAGAAAACTACAGCTCCACAGATATACATATATTTTGGATTGCATGTTTGTTGAGGAAGCGCTAGACTTCATTTATTTACCGGAGCGTCTAGCAACCTTCCCTCTTCTACCGGGACATAGAGGGAACGTGGGGTGGGTAGCTGTGGATGGAGATGTACATGGGATGGTGTAGCAAAAATGGTGTAGATGGTGAAACAGAGAAGCTTAAAAAATGAACGATGAAATGTGAAAAAGTAGTTATGCAAAGTTGGCGAGATAATAAAAGTAACAGATGATGTGTAAGAAGAAAAGCAAGAAGAAGTAAAAGAAGAAAAATGTAGAAGAAGAACATCAGGATGAGAAACAAAACAAAAAAATCTAATTACTGAGACATGGCTGTGTTTATTCCTCCTCACAATTTGTTTTTAAGATGCTATAGATACCAGCGATGCGTAACGAATGTTGAACGGGAAACGAGAGTGAAATTCTGGCTTAGTAGTGTGAGCGTTTCTGCGGGAAAGAAGGAGTTTCGTGGTCGTTCGGTAGACATGAATCGAAAGCGGAAGTGGACGGATAAGAAAAGGAGTGGTTTAAAAACGCAGAAGATAAGCATTAATAATACAACTGCGACACGAGAAACGTTCACGGAAGATGCGCGAAGCACGATGCTGCTGCTAAAAAATGGAAGGAGATCAAGATACAAACAAACAAAACAAAACAAAAATGGCACTATTGTAAACGCAAGAAACCCGATAGACTGTTGGGATGTTGTAGGTGATAACATCGGCGATAGGAGGAACACACACGACACTCATTGTTAATGCATATATGCTTTTAAACTAAATATTTGTCCAAATGTTAATTGACTGATGTGGCTCGTGACTTCCCGCTCCCCGCTCCCCCTCTCCTGTGTGGGGGGGCTGAGCGCTAGAGAGACAATGAAGGGACGGGATGGGAGTGTGCTGTATGGGTGTTAGAAAGAGGGGATGAACACATCAGCAGATTGAAACGAGATTTCAGAAGTGTTGCAAAAAAATGCTGGTAAATGTACGTATTTTACTTAACATGTTGAAATGTTGGCACATTCGGTTCACGAAAAAAGGGTCCGAAAACATCAACAAGAGAGTTAAAGATTTGCTGTGTATGTGTGTATGTGTAGGTGAAGAGCAGAAGAAAAGAGTACAGTGGTATGCGTATACTATTAGCCCGGAGTACGATTGAACATGAAGTGCGTGTTGCTGCCGTGCCAGTTACACGAAGCGAGCAGCAAAACTCACATCAAACTTTCCAAATAGCGCCATGCCGAGATAGGAAGCAAAAAGTAAGAGTTAAAAAAATGAATGTTACAACATACAAAACTATAACGCTACGGTAACAGCAATTAAAACTACAGAGAGCAAGCAAAAAACAACAACAGAAAACAAGGAAACCTTGTAAACAACAATTAAGTAATGAAAAACAAGACATACAAATACAAAAACATATAAAACTAGAGCAACAGACATAAAAACAACAGAAAAAAATAGTAAAGTCTCAACAAAGAACACAACACAAAAAAAGTTCATCATAAATAGTGTTAATTAAAAAAAAACAACCATACAATGACTACTATGCATTAAACGATTTATCCAAGCTCTATCGCGTTACGAGAGACGTGTTAGAATAAATCGATGTCTTGCCAACAGTTAGGGACCGCACGAGCCTCTCTGAAAGCTCCTTGACGACTGGAATCGGGAAACCAGAAGACGACGGACAAACTAGTAGTAGACCGACGACAATACACACTACAAAAAGGACATACACTTTTAAACTTCAACACTAACTTCCAACTCTCAAATCCATCGCTATTCGAAAGCTTACGAATGTTGCTAGCGGCAAGCCGGCAAGCAGGGGCCGTATTCTTATCAACACCTTGTTACGTCCATTGGTTGTCGAGAAGGTGCGAGCGGGAGAGAGAGAGAGAGAGAGAGAGAGAGAGAGAGAGAGAGAGCGAGAGAGAGAGAGAGAGAGAGACGCAAACTAAGAACACAAACCGCCCGCCAGCACGAAAATCGACCTGATCGGTAGACAACTATTATTACCGTAATTCTATGTTTGTTTTGCTTAGTTTATGATACTATGTTGATTAATTTGTTAGGTTAAAGCGAATAATCTACCACAAACGTTCAGAGAACAAACCATACAAGCTATGTTGTTCCATTCGAATAACTCTCACTCTCTTTAGAGTGGTAGTTTTTTTTTCGTCAACGGAGGTTTCATGTTGGTCTCTCTGTACCTTTTTTTCACCTTCATTCGATATGAATTAAAACCAACGTGAAACTGGAACCGGTAACCCCGAAACACGGTGCAACGATCCGCGCAGAAGCGCAAAAAACAACCAAAAAAGCCACGAACTTCAATCTAAATTACTGACTCAAAACACACTATCGTGCTTTTTGCACTCCGCATAGGAGATCCTGGGTCGTCTCCGGATTGGTCCTTGCGGAAACCCAGAGTAACAGCTTCTGGGGACACAATAATGATTTTGTACATCATTATTGCCATCCTACAACGGAGAGTTGATGCAACACTCACTCACACATACACACACCCGGTGATCGTGGTTATCGGATTAACGACTGATTGTAAAATCCTGAAGAGAAATTGATAATTCGTATTAGGACAACACCTTATTTTTTGAGTTCTATCCTACCGGGTTGGGTTAGCAATATCATGTCAAGTGCGCGGAAAGAAGGCAACCAACGGGAGGGCAACTCCGATAAAATGCGAAGGAAGACAGCAGGAGCTCAGTGACATGAAACGGAATATTAAAGAAAACGAACACACATACATACAAACACACTGAGCTGAAGAAATGGAGACAGCGGGATCAGACAAAACACACACAACACATTTTTTGCATTCCTTTGGTTCTTTAGTTTGTAACTTCGATTGCTACTAATACTGTTCACGAAACACTCTAATCAGTAAGACCGATGTACGGGGGTTCGGCTGGAAAATGTAGCAAGAGAGAGAGAGAGAGAGAGACTCTTTGCAAAACACAGAAAAGTTCCCCCCGCATGAACACTTTTTAAACTGCAATAGACGTAAAGCTCTTGTGAGCAGCAAAATTCCACACCTAACACTAAACGAGCATTCAAAACAGAAGGCAGATTACTGGAAAATACACACATACACGCTCCACACGCAGAAAAGAAGAACCGGGTGTTGACAGCTTGCAAAGCAACTTGAAAGGACGGCGTAAGCAAATGTCTAATGAATGAATAGCGAAGATCAAACAGAACAAACTGAAAAGGTGTAAACGATTCCCAACCATCTACAATATTCGGTGGTAAAAGGATTCGTTGCAAGCAAAACTAAAAAAAACAACAAACAAAACAAACAAACCCTCTTCTACCTAATACCTTTAAATGAATGTGGATAAATCTATGCGAAAGATAAATACGTATGACTACAAACATACAAAACAAACAAAAACAAAAATACCAAGGCAAGGACATTGAGATCGTGTTAGATTTCTGTCAAAGCGTTCTAATCTAATGTGAAGAGTATAAAAAATCTTACACACAAAAAAAAAACAAACAAACAAACAAACTATATTGCAAAATGCAAGCAAAAAAAAGTACATTAAAAAATTGTATGAAAAAATGTGAAAAAATACATAAACTTGTGAAGTTATTACAAACTAGAAATATTACTAAGAAGCAGTAGTACAGTACACAGTACCATTAGTAAGATGTAAGAGGCATCCGTATTGCGATTTAAGGGCACGCACGTTTTCCGTTTCTGTTGCCCTCTGTCCGCCAACCCTGCTCTCGGTCCCATTTGCCGACGAAAGGGGAAGGGTAGGTAAGGGGTGCAGCGGAGGTTGATCGATCGATCGGGAGGAGTGATTCTATTGTTGCGACAGCAGTGTAAAATGTTTTAAAGACAGGAACCTGAAATCAAAACGAAAACAAAAAAGTCCATGGCAGCGACTATGCAGATATGATTAGGAAGGGCGAAGCCGCAAACACAGAAGAGTTGGTCTCTTTCAGCCTTCAGCTTACGAAGAGAGCCTAAGATACACAACAACGCACTGGTCTCACAGCAGTAAGTCAGCAAAATGATACACAACAAGAAGCCCACTTACACCAGGACGGCAACACACACAATCTAAGCAAGCCGTGTTGTAAAAAGGGTGAAAGCTAAAGAGCGAAATGCAGCTGAAATAGAGTGGGAAGGAGAGACAGTAGGCAAGCTGCTGTAAATTGCGAACGCGCGTGCTGTAAACGTAATATTGATGCAATATTGTATCGTATGTGTGCGTGTTTCATTTCTCTTCATCTGATCGAGATTTGCGATCGAGATTGTGTCGAATGGCAGCGTTTTTAAGTTTGGACAAGGGTGGGTTAAAAGCTAAAACAAGAGAGCAATCGGGAAGGACGTGAGGAGATAAAAAAGGAGCTTGATCGGGAGTGCATCATGCTGCACTGTAACGGACGGTAAAAGAGTGTTTAAGTTTGTTGCTTTGAGTCTCTTGAATCTGTTCGATAGGTATGCTTTAATACGACAAGAAAAAAAAAAACATTGTCATAAATTCTTCCCATTTATAACACAAAGAAAATCTTCCCAACTCGTATCGTTTCCTCTTTCTTCGACTAATAAGACCCCTCCAATATTGGAACTGCTATTCGTGTAGCATGATGCACTCTCGACAATGCACCCTTCCAACAGAATGGAAACAGGAAAATAGGATATTCTGATGCTAAAAATAATAAGCAGCATTAACAACAGAAAGATAGTGTGGAGGGAGGAAGATCGCGCTTGCTAGTGGGTGGTGTAGAGAAAAGGAACATATGAAGCATGTGTCATTATATAAAACATAATTTAATTTACTATTATTACTATTGAAATAGAAATAAAGATTAGTTTTTTTCTGAAAAATACCAATAAAAATGATAAACAAACACAAAAAACTAAAATACTATGTAGTACAGATTTATTGCATGTTGCTAAAGCATGATGACATTTTCTGATCCGTATTTACAAAGTCTTCTTGTTGTATCTTTTCTGTGTTCTAAAGCTTTAAAAGATTTGATATTTAGTGCCTTAAGACATATTTTTATTTCATGCATAAACTATACGCTCCAGTTGCTTTCCTTTACATGAAGTATTTTTGAACATTTTTGAAAGGAATAAAAACCTAGAATTGTTTTTTATATAAAGATCGACTGTGATCTGCTGATGGTTCTACGTTGTGCAGTCCGCATATATCCAACGGCGCTGCGCAACCAAAGACCTGACCAAATCAAGGTCAAAGAGAAACAACAAATAATGGCGTGTAAATGCAACGTAATCGTAAGCTGGGGCTGGTAAGAAGAGAAAAATGGCTGCACCATTATGTAACTAGCTATAACATGCACCAAAATCACGTTGTTGCTCTTGCATTTGCGCTGCTTATCCCGCTTGGATCGGCGTTGATTTCGGAAAGGAAATGGCTTAAAGCGAAAGCAAAGAGAACAGATATGGGTGAAAGAAAAAGCACGACACGGCGCGACACGGTTACGATCGCTTGATGAGCCAGAAAAGATGATGCTAGCAGGCCCGACTGACCTACAAAGGTGGCCAACAACACACGAACGGTGGAGGTGCAAGGTAACCCTTCGATGTTCATGCAGGAAGACGGTGTTCGGTAATATAATTGGAAGATGTAAGTCTTGAGTGAAAACAAAAAATGCTGATTTGAAACTTTCGCACAATATTTATATTGTTTTTTTTTTCATTATGTAATGGGAACGAGATGAGATATCAAAGTAAATAAATAAATAAATAACTTAAGTAACATTTGAACCTAATTATACGCCGAATAAAAAAAAAACATAGCTGCTACTACTACGCACATAGCACTACTAGCACAACATACGCAAATACTACAACTAACAACAATATTAAATAAATACAAAAATTTCGCGATACCGTGAAAATCGTGTATGACTTGTGCTGTCAATTTTGTTATAAAATCTGACAGAAAGGCGAGGTAATCGCGGATCGCGGATCCATTCGAGTTCTAGTGAATGAATGAATATGACAAGATGATTTTTATTAAATTAACTTGCGAATACAATAATTTATTTTACATAGTTTATGCAAAATAAAATACAATACTCGTATCTCGACACCAGATAAAGCGAATTCACGGATCTAAAAATAAGCGGTTCGTGAAAATCTCAGGAATAACGAAGTTTAGTATCTCTGCGAATCAGCAGACGCCATTGGAGGCGCGGAAGATTTGACAGCCCAACTATTGTATAACTGTTATAAACAATGCGCGAATTTCACGGTACCACAACGATCTCGGTTCTAATGAAGGTGTTGCTATGAAGTATCCAAAAAATCTCAAGAAAAACCTGGCATCATTGGACCAATATTTATGTGAACTGTCTTTCAACATTCATCTTAGAAAATTTAGGCTGTCGCAAATTACATTTGCAACTTCAAGAATATTCGCCTTAGGAAGATATTCTTCTTGAAGAGACATAACATGTATGGAATATGAGGAAGCCGTAAAAATATTCATCATAAAGAAACAATTCACCTTGAAGAGACTACATCTTAGAGAGATGACACTGTAACTTGAATTTCGATCCAATTTCCGTTGTTAAAACAAACCTTTACCTAATTGGTCCAGCGAATTGCTTTGAACCATTTTTTCTGCATGGTGTGCAATGCAAATGTTTTAGATTTCCCTTAAAAAATTGATAAAATTGAAAACTTGAAATTGATTGCATACACTAAACGATATATAAATGCATTACCAACACACATGTATGTAAAATTATACACACCGAAATATGAATTAGTTAGACTGTTAGAAACTGTCGCTCTAACCAAAAAATAAGAGAACAAAGTGAATTTATTAGGTAAGCACTGAGGGTGCACCAAAAAATTAGTTTTTTCTTTACTCTCCGTTATCTTCGCTCTTGGGTGTTTTTATCGCAATTATCCTATTTTGCGCGGTTTTCTCCCTTTTTATGCCTATGTCCATACACAAAAACATCGCCTTAGCTGACAGTTTGTTGGAACCTTATAACAGTTTCCAACATAGACCATCAACACTCAAACTCAATGAATACTCGAACTAAACATGCTCTAGTTGATGTTATTATCATATGGTGCCTTAATACTATAAGATTCGCGTTCTTTAATGTAATAGTTTACCCATATGAGATTTTAGCATTTGACATATACAGACATTTTCATTATTAGTTCTAACACAAACATCCATGTGTTCGTTTGAGAATAAATCAAAAAGCAGAACATTACGTAGAAAATTCTAGAAAAATACTTATCGTACAGAACTATATTTTGTATTTTTTTTATTTTTCAGAAAATCAGAAATTCAAAGTTAGTCAATTTTAAGTATTTTACAGAATGGTTTTTAGTTGACATAAAACGATATAATCTGAACGATATCAAAAATATATGTAGATTGATTAAATTTCGAAGAAAGTAATTACATAAAATAGAAATGTTGAACATTTGTTGTAACAACTATTACACATTTGAGTCCTTTAAATCAGGGGTCTCCAAACTACGGCCCGTGGGCCGCATGCGGCCCTCAAGAGCTTATAATGCGGCCCACGATGACTTTGCCAGAGTTAATATAAATATTACGTTATTATGAATTTTTAAAATTAAAATGTATTTTTTACTTTTCTTAGACAAAAATCAAGCTTTAGTAACACGAAACTGTACAAGTATCGTTGGTATTTTATTATAAAAACGAGATTTAAACGTTCATTCATCAGTTAAAGGTAGCGTCAAATGGCCCTCAACATAGTTATTTTTGAAGCAATGCGGCCCGCGAGCTGAAATGTTTGGAGGCCCCTGCTTTAAATCATCAATAATCAGAATAACAAAAAATAATAATAAATTTTATTTATCCTTAGCTTTTTAGTTTGCATCTCATTTCCCTGTGGATCAGTTTCTTAAATCTGTTTTAGTAATCTTATTTTTGTCCTGGTTTTTGTCTCATGCGTTTAGTTTGCTGGTTAACAGAAATTGATTAGTATCTATTCTCTTCTTTTGTTTTTGAATATTTTCTTCTATTTGAACACGTTTAAACATGTTATAAAATGTGAATATTATCTTTTCACAGGAGTGATTTTCGGTTTAATCTGCAATAAGCTTATTATATGAAGTTGGTAATTATACTACACGCTTATTGCAGAAGAAAATGCATCGACACAGTATTTCTGTTTAACGACATTGCAAGGGTTAGTTATGCTACCGAGGATGTGCAGCGGAGCGACTCAACACTTATTAGTTCGAAAATCTGGGAATCATAAAAAAGTGGAACCAACCGGAACGGGCTTGTGAGAAATGAAAAGAGAACCATGAGTGAAAGATGGAAGGCTGTAGGTTAAGTCCAGACTACCGGACCGGACCGATCCGAACGACGCCACAGTGGCGAAAGGAAACCGGGAGTAGTAAGTTTGTGCAAAAAAAAAAACAACAACAACCACAACAACGATCGCAAACCTGGTTGGGTGGGACCCTCTCGCGCTTTGTTAGTGCAGCAACGCCACCACAATCATTTTCGACTCAGCTAAAGGTCAGCAAGTGACGGCATGATCGCAGATTGCTCCCCGGCGAACTGCTGCAGACGCGCAACAGAGCAGAAAACGGACAGGGAACGACTTCTCCACTACTACCACCAAGCGGCAAGGAGGAAAAACTAAGGAAGAAGGAACAGACAAACCACGCTAGGGCTCTGCCGAGGGAGGGCAGTGGATAGGCACTGGGCAAAGAGGATTGGATGGAGCATATAAGGTGAAGCGCAAAGAATCGTACATACAAAATGGCAATGGGAGGTTTAGTTCGGGCTACGCACTGTATGCCCGTTCAGTGTTGCCGGCTCCCGCGTTGTTCGCTAAAACAACGACGTTGTCTTTTGTTATGCGTTTGCGTTCGCTCGTTTTGTTTCGTTCGTTCGTTCGTTCGTTCGTTTGTTTGTTATTTTGGTCGTTTTTTCTCTACCTTTGGTTTCGTTTGTTCCGTTTTTAGGGGGGCCGGTTTCATGTTTCTGTACGGTTTTAATCACCTTGAGCTAGTGAAGTTGTTTTTCCTGTTTTGTTTTGCTAGCCTGATGCTTTTGATTTGCACTAAACTTTGGGTGTCGGATGCTGTATGTATTGCCAATCTAAAAATCATAAGTTCATCGAATTCACCGTGTTTGTGACAACTAGATGGTAATAAAAACCAAGCACAAGCTCCCTCTTGAGCACATGGAATGGCTGCGTGCGTGATCGTTCGGCAATGGCTGCGTGCGTGTAATTAACAATCTTCTCTTCAGCAAAGCGATCTGTTTGCGCTTGGGGGCCTGATGGAGCATGTTCTTTGGGTGGGAACTGCAACGTTTTTGTGTGTGCCCTTGTCCCGTCCGCTACCGAACCGGAGTCCGGACCACGCACCATGGGCGGCGGCATGCGGTTGGGCGCGGTTCAGTGAGCCGGGGTGGGTGGGTTCTGCCCTTCTCTTGTGCACACCAGAACTGTGGCAATCGAACCAGCTAGCAGGTTCGTGGAGAGGGGCAGTCGCACAGCAAGCGCACAAGGGGGACGACATCCATCGATGTCGAGAAGTGAAAGGCGTCATTCAGACTTTGAGGCTTGCGAGGTTCGCCTAGTCAACTGCATCACCCCATCGCCCGCAGCCCCCGTTTGAACCCTCACCAATCTGCTGGATCCTCCCCCTCCACACCTTCTACGGGGCGGACAAAAGAGAACGGATATCGCAAGACTTCCTTCGCACGGACGAAACTAACCGCCCTACTCTCTAGTTCCCTCTCAACCTCCCTCTCTCCACCGGTGGCATGCCAGCAGAGTGTGTTGTGTAGTAGGTACAGTGCATCCGATCGGTCAGCACAACCCTTCTTTGTGTCACGGCGTTGCTTTTTACACGCTTGCGGAGGGTTAGGCAGTTAAGTTCTTGGGCATTTTCTTCACCTCAGCTCTCCCGCTTCTCCCGTTGCCAAGTTGGACGATGATGGTGAAATGTAGTCCAAATGCGGAGCCGGAGCCTACCGACCGGGAAGACCTTGACGGTGGCAACTGTTATCCGAACCGTGCAACCTTTTGGGAATGGACGACAGGGCAGGGAATGCAGTTTAATCCGCGTCTTGCACGCGTCAGTTGCTGGTGCAACCGGCCACTTGGACCAGGCAAACAAAGGGCTGCTGAGAACCGGTGACCGGACGGGCACGGGAAAACGTTTACCTGGAGGGTCGTCATTCTGACCGTTTCCTTTGCAAGAAGACATGACAAAGAAGGAAGCACGAGAGTGTGAATCGATTCTTTGTGATGAAAATAAGTGTATCTGGGATTGATTTTTATTTATTTATTTTTTTGCTGCCGTATTTGCTTGAAGTAACTGCTGCAGCATCCATTCATATTTTGTTGCAATTTTCGAGAAAGATCGTTCCAAGCGTGCTGATCGTGATCGTAAAACAAAAGGCAGGTGCAGATTTCCTGCTGTAAAAATGGGTAATGGCTAAACGGAAGGCGGTCACCAATGTTTTTTTTAATCTTCTTGAGAAACTCCGGATAAGTGTCTAGACTTGGACTAATAACGTTATTGTAAACGTATTTATCTTCAGTATCTTAAGTATCTTCATTTTCAGTGAGTTGCAACCACTAATGTACATATTATATTGGGTAGGTGGAATGGAATTTAGGCGTTAAAACGAATTTGAAAGCTTTTACCTCGGGGGGAAAAATAATTGTTTTGATTAATATAGTTGAGTTCCCGAGAGAAATTGCACTGTTACAGTGCTCGATCCAAGATAAAAAAAAAGCCTAGTTTTAAGTTAGCCTAGTTAGTTAAGATGGTTTGAACGTGTCAACGAATAATTTTAATCGTTCAACAGAATTCAACAGAACAGAATAATTGCATTCCAATTGATTTATTATTTATGTAACGATTTCGAGGTTATCACTACAATTTCATCTAATCAGTCTAATATGCCGCTAATTGATTAGTTTGTATTATTGTAAAGGCTGGCGAAGTAATTTGGAAAAGGATTCATCGTAAATACTATTGCTGAAAGTTGTGAGTTTGATAGAATTACGATACAAAGTTTAACAAAGACAATTATTGCAAGCAAAATTTTACAACTCGTCAATTAATTAACGATTAATGTGTGTCAAGTCAAACCTGTACGTTTCTATGAAAGAGAAATAATTTTTGTTACAGCTGCTTTCCTACTCTAAGGGCTCGAAATGAATCAAGTTGTCCAATACGTTGATTATAAACCATTAAATTATAAACTGGATTTGAATGTGAATGTAACAACGCGTAAGCCTACCTTTAAAAAAATAAAAACAAGCATTCGTTACTCATATTAATTAAGTAGAAAAATAATTTATATAAAATGCGAAAAACGAAAGAAAACTTTTTAACCAGAACGTTGGGATTTTTAAATTGCTGTTTAATTATTCGGATTGCATGTAGTTGAAGGGTATTTTTTTCATATTTTCAACGTTTATCACCAACCCAGGTGTGTTGTTGTTGTTACACAGTATTGACATTTTATGAAATGTTTTAAATTGATTGACTTACAGTTCCTGGGGCAGTATCCATCTCATAAGCAAAATTGTCTAATTTTCAATGAAATTTGCATGCAATTATTAATTATATCAATTAATATGGTTATTTAAGGTGCAATTGTAATCTGTTAAGGAACCTTTACAATTTTTGCTTAAAAAACATGAATAAAGCAGTTTAAAAAAGTTAGAACGAATTTATCTAGTGGGGGCAACATGCACCTGTACTGGGGTAAAATACACCATAGCAACGGGACAAAATGTAAACATCAAAACAAAGGAAAAACATATTTTGAATGAATCAATGCCTACTGTAACAAAACTCATTTTAGTTTGTTTTTCAACTGGTGCATTTTTCCCCGATCTTCTAGGTGCATTATGACCAAGTTCGTAATAGAGATTTTTTAAAAATTTAAATGAGACTAAATCTGCATAATTATCGAAACATTTATGGGCATTTGGTTCTGTTTGTAATAAAAAAACTATGTGTTCCATGAATAAAATTCAACAAATTTGTTGATATTTCGCGTTTTTGTAAATATAGATCTGTATAATTCTCAGAATGACTTTATTTTAGTTAGCTCTGGACTGTTGATTGCAAAAAGGTTTACTTGGCCAAAACGTGTTATTATTGGAAATCAGAACAGATGCAATTTTTGCCTCTAGAGGTGCAGCATATTATCCCTGCAGCCCCTCTAACTATCGAAAAGTGTCTGGACAGCAAACAGCAAGATAATATAATATATCACTGTGCTACAGATTAACACACCTGCCCCGAGTGAGGATCGAACTCACGACCTTAAGATTATGAGACTTACGCGCTACCTACTGCGCTATCGAGGCGATGTTTGATCTCAATGCTGCATTGCAACCAGTCGCAAGGTAATACGTCACACATCATTTCTACGGCACTAATTAGATTTAAAGCCCACGAGGCAGTCTATTTACAAGTTCGTTCGTATAAATAGAATGCGTTACACGATGATGATCCAGATATTCTCTGCTTCTTCTATTGCATGTGCATATAGCTAAAGTCGCTAACGAAAAAGAATGAATGAATGTAGTCGTGAGACTCAAAATCTCTATACGCCAAACAAACTATTGATTGACCTGATTTAGTAATAGCTGCTAAAAAAAAGTTCAATTAGACCATCGACATAAGTCACATGTATTAGAAAAACAACATCCCGTATTGTCTAGTGGTTAGGATATCCGGCTCTCACCCGGAAGGCCCGGGTTCGATTCCCGGTACGGGAAAATGTGTTTTTTGATATACATAAAGGAATCAATATAGCTGCAGCTGTGTGCAACAAGTGCAAGATAAGAATAATAAGGTAAGAGCATACATAGAGCAAACTCGTGCAACACTACAGGTATCGACGTTACAAAAAACCTATCCCTTATGTGTTTTTTTTTTCATTTATTCTACACCTAAAAAGGATGTTAAGACATAATTCAGTTATAGTGCCACAATGTAGTATGGTAGAGAGTTTTTTGTTTAAGTTAAATGTTGAAGTTAGAACAGTGTGTTGTAAAATATAAAACCGTAGTTAATTGAAAGTATTTACTCTTGGAATTGGAATGGGACGAAAATCTAGCACACTCATATTCATAATCATATTTATACTATGAAATAATAAGTTTAAATTAACAAAAAATGCCAATTTGCTGATAGCCATTCAGCTAAACAACAAATTTCCTACGTGTGGAATATGAGAATTATTTCTGAAAACCCACGACCGTTTACTTATGACACGCGGGGTCAATGTTTTTCCGCGCAACAATCACGTCCATTCATTGTTGTGGTTGAACCCTTTGCCTTTGTTCAGTAGCTTGTCGCCAGCTCGATGATTCGCCGCATAATTGTGCGCTTGCTAGGCAGCTACAGCTTCTACACCGCGATAACCTTCCCTTCCGCAACGGTCCAACGGTAATTATGAGCATTGTTTCGGGTGGTGGCCTTTCCACCCTCACCTCAACTAATGCGTGTACTTGCTTGCTTGCTTGCTCGATGTACCCGTGTGAGGTCTGCGCACCCGGCACCAGCCAGGGGAAATTTGGCGTTCAAAAACAAAAAAAGTTACAAAAAGCATCCTAAACATGAAACTGAAAGGTTCGAAGGCCTCAATTGTTGGCCGGAACAAGGTGCTAGGAGTAACGTTTTGGACAGTCTGTCAACAAGTTCAAGTTCAATGTCTCTTCGTCGGCAGTGTTGCTGAAACAAAGCCGATCTGTGTTGATTTGAATAATAAAGCAAACGTTGCTATAGACCAGAATTGAACAATGTTTTGATGAATAATGTTACAAGTTTAGCGTTGTGGATGGACTCATTATGCATTTGACTGGTAGGATAAACACGGTTACCATATACACTTTGCTAGACGATCGCTTCTTTGTTGGTTTGTTACCGGTCAATAACCGAATTATGTTGAGCTGAAATGAAATCCGAATGGGATGGAAAAATAGTTTGGCAAAATTAATGAATAACAACCAATTCCACTTACATTGTAACTTAACATTTGTAGTGCAAAAAAGTGTTACCTCACAACAACTTTCCCAAGATATCGAGCCTCACCCTTAGATAGCCTTTAGCCTGATGCGCCTTGGAATATGTGAGACCTATGTGCCTATGCGAGATGAATCCTCACACGATGCAAAGGATCTTAGCTCTAATCGATTAAACCAGTCATGAGCAACCAGATGTCCGAGGACCACATGCGGCGCATGAGCCTCATAATTACGGTCCGCGGAACAATTTTTAAATGTTACATATCGACGGAAATTCAAATATTTCCCTTCATATTTGCCGCAACAACCGTAGTCAATAAAGGACTGCCTTAACCACTAATGCGCTTCACAGACAATGACTTATTGTTTAACGATAGTGATATGTGAGCACAGATGTTGAGAAGATCATGATAAAGCAAGGGTGTGTCACGCGTCAGGCTCAGAATCCTTTAGGGATAAACTGGAGAATTAAAAAATGCGTGGTTAATAATAATACAACTTGTCATGCGTCGTTTTCGTTAGAGAGTTTGGTAAGAATATCAACAAAATGTATCAAATAGGAAAGACTTGAATAGAAAACTTAAACAGTTTTTATTAATGGTCGCAATCTTGGTCGTAACATTCATGTTCGCCAATTTCCTGATCTCAAAAATCTTGCTTACGAAAATTGTCGTTCGCAAAACAGTTTTTATGTTTTTATTTGTAATTTAAATTAAACATATTTTATTTTCTTACACAAAAATAGCTTTGTTTTACAGCTTGTAAATAAGAAAATTCAGAGAATGCCACTTTCATTTTTTATTATTATGGAATTCTACCTCATGGTATTTTGTCTGATACCTAATTGCTTCGAGTTAAAGGATTATTTATATCTGATTAACTTAGTTAAATCCGAATTGCGTCCTTGTGCAAAAGGCTACCATGACAACGGGAACGGATGCAAACGAAACGGGATGCAGGAACTTCATCAAACATATCTGAGACATTCATCCATACCGGCGAACTCGTTCGTTACTGGGGACGTTCGCCGCGACGCTCATTTTCACTCATTTTATAGCCATCTAGATCAAAATTTAGAAAACCGTATAGATTTTGTTCTGCCCAATCTAGTGGTACAACCCTGCCCACTCATGAGCGACGAATGCTTCTCGTCGAACGAGTTCGCCGGTACGGCTGATAAATTCGTTATTGGGTGTTAAATTATTATTGATATTTTTATAAACATTCAGCCGTACCAGCCATGGTAAGGGTATGCCACGTATGCCAGGTAAGGGTGGATGGAAAACTCTCAGGACCCTTTGCTACCACCAAGGGTCTGCGCCAGGGGGACGGGCTTGCCTGTCTGCTATTCAACCTGGTGCTAGAGAGGGCCATCCGCGACTCGAGGATGGAGACTTCGGGAACCATCTTCTATAAGTCAACCCAGATCCTGGCATACGCTGATGATATCGCTCGCTTAGTGTAGGGATTTTTCCTAGTCAATGGAAACTAGCTTGGCTTGTTCCCATTTATAAGAAAGGTGACTGCACACTAGCATCAAACTACAGAGGCATTTCTATTATTTGTGCGTGTTCTAAAATCCTCGAGTCAATTGTCCATTTATCTGTAATGCCTTGTGTAAAAAATATATTTCTACGGAACAACACGGCTTTATGCCCCATCGCTCAGTGTCCACCAACCTTATGTGTTTTTTGTCTTCTCTATATCATAACCTGTCTAGTGGTAAGCAAGTAGACACTGTCTATACCGATTTCAAAGCGGCATTTGACAGTATACCTCTATCATTACTTGTTGCTAAGCTTCGAAAACTAGGTTTCGGTGGCTCTATATTGCCGTGGTTCAACTCCTATCTTGAGAATCGTTCATATGTAGTTAAAATCTGTGGCTCTTTCTCTGAATGTTTTCTTAGTTCTTCGGGTGTCCCACAAGGTAGTGTCCTTAGTCCCTGACTGTTCATTCTCTTCCTCAATGACTGTACTTCGATCCTTCCTCCTAACGGCTTCTTGCTATATGCGGATGACGTTAAAATTTTTCTTCCTGTATCTTCTACAGCTGATTGTCTAGTCCTTCAATCCTGGCTCTGTAAATTCTCTACATGGTGTGCTTCTAACGGTTTAGTCCTGTGTCCTAAAAAATGTTCTGTCTTGTCTTTCTTCCGATCCTCTACAAGTATAACTCATGCTTATAGTGTCTGTGATGCCCCTATTCCCCGTGCGTCCTTGTCTAAGGATCTTGGCGTCTTCTTTGACCCGAGTCTTTCTTTCAAGGAGCACACGGACTATGTCATCAACAAGGCCAACAAAAGTCTTGGTTATATTTGTCGCATGTCCACTGAAATTCGTGATCCTTTTTGTCTTAAGTCCCTTTATTGTTGTTGGGTCCGTTCCGTAATAGAATATGCCTGTGTCATCTGGTCTCCTGTCCAACTGTCTCTGCTCCAAAGGATTGAGAGGATCCAGAGACGTTTTACAAGGATCGTATTTCGTAGGTCGCTGGGTCATCACTCTATTCCGCTTCCTTCGTATGACGATAGATGCACTCTATTAGGCCTTGCCAAGTTGGAGCACCGCCTTTCGGTCGCTCAGGCTTCTTTCGTTGCTGGCATATTGCTCAATACGATTGATACGCCTTCACTTCTGTCGCGCTTACATTTGTATGCACCTTGTCGCACCTTACGTTATCGTTTTTGTCTCCAGTTACCTATATGTCGTACATGTTTTGCTCGCAATGAGCCTTTTGTAAGAGCTATGTCGTCTTTTAATAGTACTTCAGATCTGTTCGATTTCAACCTATCCTATCCTGTCTACCGATTACGTCTTCGCTCCTTTTCCGTACCATAAACTCCTTCCAACTCCTTCGTGAATAATTGTATACTATAGTCAGTAAGCACTATTGCTGTAACCCAACGTGGCCGAGCAATTAATAAAATAATAATAAATAAATAAAAAAAATAGACATCATTGGTCTGCGGCTCTCTTATGTAGCAGAAGCCTACCAAGGGATCGAGCAGGGGGCAGAGAGCCTCGGATTGCAGATAAACGAGGCAAAGACCAAACTGATGGTGGCAACATCATCGGGCCCACCAATAAATAATCCGAATCTACGTAGGCGTGATGTACAGATAGGTGAACGCACTTTTGAAGTCATCCCAGAATTCACCTATCTGGGGTCAAAGGTCAGCAACGACAACAGTATGGAAGCTGAGTTGCGTGCAAGGATGCTGGCTGCCAACCGGTCATTCTACAGCCTGAAAAAGCAGTTCACCTCAAAGAACCTGTCGCGACGGACGAAGCTGGGACTATATAGTACCTATATACTACCAGTACTCACATACGCCTCTGAGACATGGACACTGTCGAAATCTGACGAAGCCCTCTTAGCCGCGTTCGAGAGGAAGATGCTCAGAAGGATACTTGGCCCTTTATGTGTGGAAGGACAATGGAGGAGCCGCTATAATGACGAGCTATACGAGATGTACGGCGACCTCACTGTCGTACAGCGTATTAAGCTCGCCAGGCTCCGTTGGGCTGGACATGTTGTACGCATGGAAACGGACGACCCAGCCCGTAAAGTCTTTTTAGAACGTCCACAAGGACAGAGGAGGCGTGGTAGGCCCAAATTGAGGTGGCAAGATGGCGTGGAGGCGTCCGCCATTAAGGCCGGGATAACGGACTGGCAGACGAAGGCGCGAGACCGTGAGCGGTTTCGGACACTCCTGAGGCAGGCCAAGACCGCAAAGCGGTTGTAGCGCCGGATTAGTAAGTAAGTAATTGTATTGACATTTTAGTCTTGAAAATTTTGTGGTCGTGGAAGGGTTAATGTAATTTAAGAGTTCATAAAGTTTTTAATATGTTTCGCATGGAGCGTTTCAACTTGGGGCAAAATGGTCGGTATGTGTTGTCAGGAGTAAAATGATATGGCTGAGGGGTAAGCTAAGGTCCCTACAATATATTAGCTTTATATAAATAAAACTGTGCTCTATAAGTATACATGAGTATACATACATAAATATAGACAAGAAAATTTACTAACGCGTGAATTATTGAAATATTCCAGTATTTTATTATATTATTTAACAAAACACTTTAATACTAAACATAAATCTCTATTCTCACAATTCTATCAAGATGCAAGAGTTAAAGTTAAAGTAGTTAAAGCTAAACTAAAGCCTAAAGTTAAATGTTGTGGTTGATTTTGCCTCTTTGTTTTGGTGTGTTTTGACAATTGATTTATGGCGGTTTTGCCTCATAGCGAGACCATTTTGCCCGCACAATACATGTTCACAACTTTTAATGTTAATTTTCAAATCTCGTTTTGTTCATTTATATTTTTTATGTGTCTACTTCTGATTGTTTTTCATGAATAAGATGTTGAAGCATCGATGGCCATCAAAACATCAGCGTAAAGTGATTTACTCAATGAGATACAGAGCAAAATCCTTAACAAGTGCCATTTTGCCCCGCGTTCCCCTACAATCAGAGTCATTTTGATGACTAAAAGATGTTTTAGCGTGCATTTGTATTGAATTTTTCAAACTCAACGTTATTGGAGAGAGTAACGTTAGAGTATTGCATTACGGTAATAAGTTAATACAAAATTAAATAAAAATATGTAAAGAAGCATGTGCTTTGTCAGTTATTTTAAGTGAAGGAGGCGCACGGTGATCTTACGCGAAAAAATAATCGAGAAACATAATGCTCATCCATTGAACAAGATTTTTGGACAGTGTGCACGGACCATTATTAAAAATGATACAAATTAAAAAGCCAATTAAAAGCCATAAATAAATATTTTAAATTTCTTTAAAAAGCTAACAAAAACAATTTATGACATTTCTTTTGAAATATTGCTATGATAAAAACATAACAAATTTTAAAATTATATTTTTTTAAAGCTAAAAAATAATAATAATACATATTTATGTATTGTTTGAAATGAAAGTTTTGTTCTGAACTTACGAAAACCTTTTGTTTTATTTAGATACGAAAATAATATAAATTGATTTTAAAAAAAATCTGACCAAAACGTGGTGGTGACGCTACCATGGTTTCTGATTTGAACGGGAACAGTGGTACATTTTTCGGTCATCACAAAGGTTAACAGTAGCGTAATTTAACTCAAATTAACATATTTTCTCATGTATTTTTAGAAACATTACCAGAATACCATTCGACTGCATTGGAAGTTATTAGTTTTATTGACAAGAAAGAGGAATTCTTTACAGCTAAATTATTTGACTAATGAAATGTTCACAGTGGTAAAAATGTATGAATAAGTGAAAAGTTTACACAGCATTTGTAATATAATGTATCAAACATTCTGCACGATGTTTTAGCTTAAACAAATCAACAATTAAATGTTTAATATTAAGCACTAAATAATAAAAGTGTTTTTGGAAAGGACTTGCAAGATAAGTGTAATAGATTGAATATTAGAATGTTTAATTTAAAATCAACATTAATTTGAAACAGTTATGTGATTATCATGTTTAAATGAATGATGAAGATTTAAACTAAAGTTTATTCTTTTTACTAGGGGAAGGTAGGTAATGACGGCCCATGAAAATGAGTTTTAAGTTTCTATAGATTTTTATGTTTGTTTTTTATTTAATTTTTTAAAAACATGTTTTTTCGTATTGTTTTGAAATGTTCGGGAGAAACGGACACCTGGTATGAGAAAAATTCACACTATGAAGGGTAAGATGGACACATACAGATAATTTGTTACCCTATAGAATCTGTTATCTATTACTGAATGATGTCAAATCAATGTCTCTTCTTGCTGTTGTACCATTTTTTGCATATTTCATTGCTCTCTCTAGTTGCTGGATGGTTTAAGTATTCCGATTACCCTAACTTCAGATATTTGATGCCATCTGTTCATTAACAATTGATATAAGAAGTAAATTTAATAAAAAAATGTTGGTGTTCGTCTTTCCCATTTTGGTGTAAGACTTCTTAACCAACAGAAAACATGATTTTTCAACAGCTTTCATTGCCGCTCTTGTCCCCGAGTTAATCTAAAAAATCACCACAATTTATTGATGTGATAAAACTTTCGTAAATATAAATCATGCAAGTTATAGATCTTAAGATCTGAAGAAGTCAAATTAGATCCAGAAGGGTGCGCACATTTGAATATTGGTTTTGATTATTAATTTAATCAATTTAGCATATATCATGCCAAAACTTTTCTCAAATTTGTTATCATACTTTCAGTTTGGATGTTAAAGTTATTCAATAATTACTTTTATCATGTATTTATGAAAAGTGTCCATCTTACTCGCTGTTTCCGTCTTTTCCTTCCTTTCCTTACTCATTCAATTCGTTTTTAAATTTTGCGTTACGTAAATAAATTTTGCGTTACGTAAGTAAATTCAGATACAAAAACTCATAAGAAAATATTCCTCAAAACATTTTTTTTACAAATTATTTGACCCCATTATTCTACATTCGATTCTTCTACTGATTGTTCTAAAAATGTCCGAATGGCGAACCACTTTGCAAACCGTACAGTACAACGGTCACACGTCTTTGGGCAATAAAGGATTTATTTTTTTTTTTCTAGCTCGCTCGCCTACTACTACTCCAACATAGAGAGCGAGCAACGTGGGCGATAAAGCAAAAGAGAGAGAGAGAGAGAGAGAGAGAGAGAGAGAGAGAGAGAAAGAAAAAGAGAAATTAAGTTTACTACAAATGCTCAGCTTTTCTCGGAGCAAACAGTTGCCCAGCAGCCTTGAGTATATCCTAGCGATTGGAATCTCCGGCAAGATGCCACACTCCCACGGTTGAGTCGTTCAGTGGCCGTCGTCCGAAAAGGAAGTCAGTGCCAGTGTGTGTCAGTCCGACGTCTCGGCTAAAACGGCTTGAAAGAAAGCAGAAAAAAAGAAAACGAAACCGCGCCCTCCTTCTTCACCCATAAACGCAGCAGGACCGACCGTGTCTGTGTGTGTGTCTGTGTGTTTGTGTGCGCGCGCGTGTGGTTGTGCGTTCCGAGTGTGAGTGAGTGACAACTTTCCACCCTCTCAAACAAAAAAAGAAAAGAAAAAGAAGCTTTCTCGTATTCGATTTTCCAACTAAAGGAACCAAAAAGAAACAACCTTCTTTCGCTGAGGCTCGCGTTAAAAAAGAGTGATTTAGGATCATCGTTTTTAGTTGCGAAATATATTCATCATCCACGCGTGTGTGTGTGCGTTTTTTTGACCAACATTGCTGCTGTGGAACGTTCCGTGTACCGTGCGCCGTGTTTGAAGCAAGTGCAAGTTGTGGTGCAGTAAGGAGAGGGTAGGATCACGACAAAGGCATCTACTCCTCTCGCGGAAAGGATATTGGTTGATCAAGAAAGGAAAGGAAGGAGGGGCGAAGGGAGGATTCGTTTTTTTTTCGCTCCTCCTTTTACCAACCGAAAAATGCTGCCCACGGACGAGAAAAGCTTGCCCGCGCTCCTCCGGATTGTGCCCAAAATGAAGGGAAGGGGTTGGGCAGCACAGGGAACTAGGGGCTAGGGGAAAAATCGTGCCCTTAAAGAGCTTCGAGATGAAACATCAATTGATTTTGCACGTTTGTACCGATTTTTATTTGCAACGTTCGAGCACGTTCAAAGAAAACATGGCAGCTGTAGCGGCGAATAGCAACAGCGCCGAGCGTAAGGAATGGGCGAGACAAGTTTGGGTATAAAAGTAGAGCACCGTGTTTAAAGCCAAACAAAACCAGAGGGCAAAGCCTAAGTAATACAGCTCACTTCAAACACGAGGCACGCGATGGGTGGAAATTAAATAACCATCTTCCAAGCGAGTGCGTACGTTCGTTCCGTCTTGCGAGTGACGAATCGTTCAGAAGAGTTGTAAAACAGCAGATCGTTACGTGGCAGCAAAAGCCCGACTCAGTGTTTTCCTTTCTAGCTGTGTTCGTGCACGGGCTACAGGCTCGCACACTGTACGATTCAATGTTTTATCGAGCATTTATTGCCATTTTGCTCCGTTCTTGTTCGCAACCAAGTGCTGGCTGTACCATTCGCAGCACCTTGTGCCCTTTCGCTTTGATGTTCGCCCGTGCTGGCTGATTTTGGTCTTTGTGTGACATTTATGCTTTTGCCACCATCATCATCATCATCACCATCGCCATCATCGTTACCATCGAGTTGCTAGTGTTGTTTTACCCCCATTGGTATCGCTGGCTGTGGGAGGCAGCAAATGCCCCCCTTACCAAAGAACACAAACAAATATCGGAGAGTTCCCGCTCACAAACGGCAACGGAAGGAAGTCTAGATGCTTTCGCTAGTGCTGCTTACTTCAAACGCTCGCACAGTGGGTTTCCCCTTTCCCGACTGAAAAAGGGAAAACCCCAAGAGCAAGAGAGCGTGTGAGCGAGCGCTTGTATTGGGGAAGCAGCAGCATGTTCATACCATTAAAGCCCCCTCGTAGTGTAAAACGTTGACTGAGAGAACAAACGTAACAACGTTTGTGTGTTCCATGAATACATCAAGAAAGCGGGGTTTCCTTTAAATTAAACTGAGCTAGTTTTGTCCAACACGGACGTGGCGACGGATTCGCATTGACGAATGGGTGAAGTTTTCGAAGCGTAGCACTGCCAACTGCCTTCTGTATCTGTGCAACAGATGATGATGATGAAGATACTGATGATTCCTTCATGTGTGACGTTCGCGAATGTCGCGAAACACACCTTCACTCACACACACACACACACAAACGTGCGTGCGCCCTGTCTTAAGGCCTGGTTGGCAAATTTGGCCGCCCTTCCCGTTGACACGTCAAAGCCAAACAAAACGCCCTGTAATTGCTCGCCCTGCGATGGGCTCGTTACGCAAGGTACACTCAGTGATGGGGAAAAATCGATACCCGCACATATCAAAACATCAGGTGAACTCTTTTTTTCTTCTTCATTTTTGGTTTACGGCTCAACGGTGTGAAGTGAGATGCTTAGCGGAGAATTTTGGGGTAATTATTCACCCGTCCGTTCGGACCGTCTGGTAGGCGCGCACGTAATCGATTGCCTTTCCACAAGCGGTGGTTTGCAAATATTGCTGTCAGTGGACAGAACGCTGAGACGGCTTAGTCTTAGTGTACGTGAACGGCGCATGTAGTTTCACATTTTGGCGAGTTTGTGTATGGAACGCAGGTAACAGTTATTGTAAAAGTTGCATACAATCACATACGATTACATACGATCGTTTCATGCCGTTGTCTGTGTTTGAGGTTGCTTCAAATGATTTCAAAGAATGTTACATAAACAAGCGCCATTTAGGCACAATGAACCATTCAAGAAAATGAAGACAACAGATCGTCCAGCTGGCAAGATTTTGTTCTTTCGTTTGCTGAATAAATAAATCAATGTTTGCTTTGCACATTGAGCCTTAAGTAGCTGTGTTTTTTTTGGCTCGATTTATAGCAGCATAAAATGATGCAATGTGAACAAACAAGCAGAGTATTTTCTGAGCAGTAGTAAACTCTTTTTGTTTTCTAAGTCTTTTAAGTACTTGGTACTATTTGTATCCTTTTTGTAGCAATAGGTAAATAGCTTCAAGTTTTGTGCTGAGTTTGAGTATGATGTGTCGTAAAGTTTTTTCTCTCTTAGACTAAAACGACAGGGTCGTTACTACTAAATTACAAATACATTTAAAAGAATTTTTCAGTTTATTTACAAAAGAAGAATGATAAAAAAATAACAATTCATGCAAATGTTTCTATTCTATGAAATGTTTAATGTAACACTTAGCTTCAACGATTCAATGCTCATTTCTCATGAGTAAAAATTATCTAAAATTATGGAATTTTGTATGCCATGTTAAGTTAGACAGTATTTGTTACAATTTTAGGACAAAAAAAACACCCAAACACATTACAGAAAGACCTTTCAAAACATCGTTTTACAGCTTATGAGACTCCACGTCCATACCTAATATATTGGGGGCGGTCCCGTGGTACATTCGTCAACTCGAACGACTCTATAAAACACGCCCGTAATGGGTTCAAGCCCGGAATGGACCGTCTCCCCGTAGTAAGGACTGACTATCCGGCTACGTTGTATTGAATAAAGTCTTGAAAGCCTGGATAGGGGTCGGCATGCCCGCGTAGGACATTTACGCCAAATAGAAGAAGAAGAAGACCTAATATATGAGTATAGCTAATATATCGAATATATTAAATTCTTCCCTCTCTGATTCTTGTGCCTACATTTCACTTTTTCAATTTTCGACTAATTATGAAGGACATTCAAATGTTCACAGACTGGATCGGACGTAGACAATAAAGCTTTGTAGAATAAAGCAATGTGAAGCTATATAAAATGACCAATCAACTTGTTTATTTTATGGCCCACATTACGCTTCGTACCGTGGCTATTTATAATCCTTTGCATGAAACGAGACAAACAAACAAGCTTTTTTTTCTGACCCCAATGTTGTTGCTGGTTTTTCAGCTTTGAAGTTATTGCGCATTGCTCTAAGGTTAAATCGATCGATTGAAAGAAGTTATACAAAAAAAAAATGCTATCAAGTACGGGGATAACATGCACTACTATTCAAGAACACTACCAGCTGAGGTGATCAATCAAACTACACGTGACATTGAATAGAGCCTGCAATGAATGGAGCGGCGGTTTACATTATGAAATTATATTTACATAGGTTTTTTTTTGGTGTGCGGGCTAGCGATTTGTTCCATTTGCTTCGTCCAAAATCATATCTGGCGCCACACGTCAAGTGTCAACAAACGTCTTATTGTGCCTATT
Source organism: Anopheles coluzzii (assembly GCF_943734685.1). NCBI lineage: Eukaryota > Metazoa > Arthropoda > Insecta > Diptera > Culicidae > Anopheles > Anopheles coluzzii. The sequence goes on from NC_064670.1 coordinate 86,613,486, forward strand.
GTATTTCGTTCGTGATCGTGATCCCGATGCAAGTAGTCCTTCGAGCTTTAACAATGCACGTTTAGCAGAGGCACATTTGTTGGTGGAAACTCTACCATACACACACACACACACACACACACACACACACACACACACACACACACACACACACATACATACATACAGTAACGGACATTAAGATAGGACCCTTTTTTTTCAATGCACCGTGCACTTGTTTTGCCACGTTACTCGTGTTTGTGTGTGTGTATGTGTGTATTTGTGTGTGTATGTGTGTGTGTGAGTGTGTGTGTGTGTGTGTTTGTGTGTTTGTGTGTGTGTGTGTGTGTGTGTGTGTGTAGTAGTAGAAAGTGAATGTGCTTTTTAATGTGTATTTGCAAGTGCGCGGGTTTGTGTCTGAAAAACATAGCTTGCCATGATGTCATATTGCGTTGAAATTATTCTTATTATGTGTGTTATCATGTGAAACATTGTGCGTTTACACTTGGATAAAAACTAAAGTTTGCATCGACAGCAGCCCTTGTTCCTCGGACGAAAACGCAGGTGTGCTGTTTCATGAATGTGAATGCGACACCGGTGCGAAATGGACACACGCACAATAGCAATGAACTCGGCATTCTCTCACAGGTGTTTCTCCAGTGCACACCATTGAAAGGCCTTCGTGCATCTCTGCGTTGCACGTTGTGTGCGAATGGTAAACTTTGTGCGTGCATTGAGCTGGCGCGCAGTTGTTCTTTTCAATGGGCGTTTTGTTTCATGAGCGCGGCAGTATTCTTTTCTCGATTTTGAAGGGAAGACGCTTACTCGCGTACTCGTTGATAGTTTTTATCCATGCGATGTTTTCGCTGCTCGACAACGATGTAATTCATCGCGTATAGAAGTAGAACGCAGGCAGAGCACGGGATCAGCCGTGTCCAAGTTTTTAACCAGCGCGTTCTTGACGGTCCAAGCAAGCAATGTTAGTAACAATGGGTCGAGGTAAACGTTGTACCGATTATCAGCGCCATATGTAAAAGCGAATGGCTGCTGCTGGCATTAAGCGCAAAAGGATCGAGTTCGTAATGGAACGATCGCGCACTTTTGTGGCAAACGCGCTTCGGACAACCGAAACGTGCTTAGACAACTGAAACGCGCTTGGACAACCGAAACGCGCAAGTCAACCGGATGTCCTCAGAAGACCACGGCGAAAGAAGACCGTAACATTGTTAATATATCGAAAACACACTGATCGCGAGGGCGGTGGTCCTGCTTATCACACCAAAAACCTAACCCAAAACACAAAAAAGCTACTTACAAATCTATACGAAACGACCTACTTGTGAAACAAACACACACATCACTACACATTCAAACATACATCCACACACACACACACACACATGCACACACACATACACACACACATACACACACATACACACACACACAAACACATACAAACCACACATAAACTTGGCCCAACGGGTGCACGGTGCGTTAAAAACCCAATGCCCTATCTTTCTGTCCGATACTGTACCTGATGGCTCTCCCACGATTTTCTCTCTTGCTATACTCTCTCTCTCTCTTAAATCCTTCTCTTTATCTTTCTCTCTCTCTCTTTCTCTTTCCCTCCTTTTCTTTCTCTCTCTCTTTTTCTCTCTCTCTCTCTCTTTTATGTTAGCTAATTTTATGAAACTAAGTTACTCTGAGTAGAAAATAAGGCTTCGTTTCAAAATACGTACGCCTATTCAGATCAATCTCTCACTCTTTCTCTCTTGCCATATTATTCGCCTACGTGGGAGTACCATCTGTCAATAGAAGCATTTTAGCACTGCTTTTGAATTGTGCGTGCGTGTGTGTGTGTTTTATCGTGTTTTGTCCTCATTGCTCACAAACACAGCACCATTCGAATGGGAACATGTGGTTTCTACCTTCATTCAATAGGTCCTTGGTAAATTCGTATACTGGGCGCCTCCATCGGTGTAGTGCCAAGCGTGGGCTGTACGTATGCTATGCTGCGAAAGTATTTGTGTGTGTGTGTGTGTGTGTGTGTGTGTGTGTGTGTGTGTGTGAGGCTCATTCTGACAGCAAACAGAAACAATTTCTCATTGCTAGCATATAGCTGTTCTGTTTGTGTATGTGAGTGTGTGTGTGTGTGTTTTTAATACATTCGTTCTTTTTCTCTCTTTCCCTTCCACCGTTACCCATTCCCTCACGAAGGCTTTTGTCTCGGGCTGTTGTGTCAATGTTGTTCCACGGCTGTTCAGGCCGTGAGCTTTTTCTACTAGGCTGGGAAAACTGTGGAAATAAAAGAGAAGTACGGTTGTACTTGGAACGTCTGTCTGTGTGTGTGTGTGTGTGTGTGTGTGTGTGTGTGTGTGTGTGTGTGTGTGTGTGTGTGTGTGTGTGAGCGCGTGGGAGTACATGGAAGGACACCAAGGCTTTCCTGCGTTGGTAGCAGTGCAGCCCTCTTGTGGTCGTGCGCTATCTTTGTGCTATTTGTGCTTGATGGTTGGTTTCATATCTGTTTCTTATTCCCCTTTTTTTGTTTTTTTTTTAATATAAATTTTTCCTCAATGGCACAAGTCCATCATCATCATTTTCTGCCATGAGAATGAAGAGGAAAAGAAAAATTAGACACACCAACAAAAAAAAAAAATGCATATACCGCAAACAGACGGTGGTAATGAAACGAAAGGACGAAAGGGACCATCGCAGTGGCACGAAAGGGAAAAGGTCACGTTCACTTTGATCATTATGGGACTTTGTTCATGTATGTGTATGTGTTTGAATGAGGTTTTTTTAGTGATGGTAGATGTGATAAAACGTCATTTTATTTAACTTTGTCATTTTTTTTCATCATTACCTACGCGCGTTTACTTTATGTGATGGATGATTTTATAATTGATTTAAGATCAATTATCTGTTTCGTAAGTTAATTTTCAGTTTTCTATGTTTGTATCAACGTTTTGATTATTACATTGCGTAGCATTTTTTTACTTGTACATTTAACTATATTATTTTTAATATTTTCTATATTTTTCTTTATATTTTGAATAACCACACTTCATTATACTGTTGAAAAACTAACGAACGTTGAAAATATTCAAGTTTCTAGGGAACAAAAAAACAACATTCTTAAAACAGTTTGTTCTCCGAGGGCCAATTCCAGTAGCACTGTCCACACAACATTATCAACAAAACCCTCCACGCGTTTCCGTGACAATCGCCCCACTCAGTTCGAGAAATGATCACATAAACGATTACAAGGCTACTTGTCTTTTGCTTCGTTGATTCATCACCGTAGTTTTCCCATCTTTGTACCGCCAAATCTCTCCACCAAACAGTTTTTCTTTGCTCCTCAATCCGATGCGAAGATAAATTGCGCCCCGTGTGGATGGGGGAATACATCCACTCTGTCCTGATTTCGGCGCACCATCCATCGTTTGGCACAGATTATCTTCCTATGGGCCATGATTTAAAATGCATACAGGCCGATACAGGAATGCTGGCGAGAGCGGTTGAGCAAACGTATGTGGTATGTGTGTGTGTCTATATGTTTGTAAGGAAATCCCTTCGTTTCTGCCTTCCCTGTGTCGCCAGTTCGCTTTTGCCCAGCAAATGGATGCTGGATGTCTTGTCAGACATTCTGGAGCCAAATGGTGCGGCTTTTACATTCGCGCACATGTGCCGTATTTGATGAAGCAGAACGTCGCCATCAGGACCGTTGGGTTTCATGCTGGCCGTTTTGCTTCGTTCTCTCCTTCCCTCAACGGAACACCATCAATCGGTGCGGGCTCGTACGTAGTGCTAGTCCTTTTTATGTCCAATCACCGAAAGAGTTTGTGTGTATGTGTGCGAGTTTATCTGAAACTAGTATTCGTTCGTTACACAACCCATTGGAGCAAAATGACGAGCAGCCAAACGACAAATTAGGGCCACTTTGCTCTTGTCTCCGGTGGTGCCGGTGGCCACAACGAACCACGAAGATGTCCGGGCTGAAGAATGCTGCTTTTGTTTAAAATAAATGGAATGCGATGTTGATCGAGCATTCGAGATAGGAAAATATGATTGCAGCACTCTCAGCACCATCGTTCACCCGACCATGTTCCCACCGTTCGGTTTCAGGCTTCTGCATGCCTGCCAGCAGTGCATGGGAAATGGTAGCGTTTGTGTGAGCTTGACATTTCTATTTGATAAACATTTTCGTTTCGGACGACTGAACCCTGAATTCGTGAAAGTGGTGGCTATTTTATTTCTTTTCCGTTCGAAAGATGGTGGATAAACAATGCCATTTGCAATAACTCAATTCCGTTCAAAGGAAGGCACACATTGCTCGAGATTTCGGTAAAGTTTTTGCTGGTTTACTGTTACAATGATTATTGGTGATAAAGTGTGTGCTTGATTGTTTGGTGATAGTTCCAGTACGTTATCATAACTAGCTATGAAAATGAAGTAGGATAGAAATGCTGAATTGCTACTGACAAGAACGGTTTTGTTTAGTACTGATTTAATGAAAAAATATTACAAACTTAAATTTAGTTAGCCTCATAACAAATTATCAAAGCTAACTGTGTAATCCAAAAACTCTTTCATTGATTTTTGATATTGCTACTTACTTAATTATTCAAACAATGTTAAAAAGCATAAAGAAATGTTTGAAAGACAAGGTAGAATCGATGTTGTAGAAGTATGATAACTTATGCCAAAATAAAAACACGAAATTTCAAGATGCGTAATTCTTTGTACATGATTTTTGAAAATCCAGTTCAAAAATTTGTTCAAAAAGCACTGTTGTAACGATATTACTTTGACATTTTACCAGATATCTGATACCGATCGAATACTCCAAATAAGTTATCTAGTTCCATGCCCATGAGTTACATGCTGTATGCGATTTAAAGTTATAATTTGGTTTTCACACCAAACTGCAATCATCAAAAAACTGAAAAACTATCATAGGAACAAAGTTGCTCAAGCTCATGAGTAATTCTACAACATACAACATATTATAATAGACTTTAAACATGAAGATTCGATTTAAGGATCTTTTTAAATGAATCACTTTAAAAGAACTTAAATACCCCTAACATGCATTTCGTTTCTGTTGATGTCGTTGTAACAACTTTCGCTAGAATCATGGTTAATTATTAAGAAGTCAAGCACAAAACTCTCACAGCCATTATAAATCCATCAGCCTGTACATGCCGTTCGAGGCGACAACCTTGCAACAGGTCGTTTGATAATAACTAAACATCTTATTATCACAGTTTCAGTTCACCCAACCTCAAGGCACACTTGCCAAGTGCTCCCCTTTTGTTTAAACTGCTTATCATATTTTTGCATACATTATCACTTCACGGTGCACCGGATACTGCACTCGTCGTCGTTTGTGGTGCATCGTAGTCCAGGTGCATCAGCAGTCACATTCAGTACTGGCTGTACGTAGCCCTTGGTGAGCAGCGTTCTTTCTCTCCAGCTCTCAAAAACGCTCGTTCGGAAAATAAAGACACCATTAACGTTTCTTTAGAAGCTCGACGTTTGTGTGTTGTAGCCTTTTTGTTTTCACGCTTCATCGTTAAAATAGTGTGTGTTTTACGCGTACCAAACGTATTTGCATACCAATTTGCTTTCCCGTTTAAAATTGCTACCATACTTTCTCGAATTGCTGATTTTGCCTTTTGCGACTTGCTGGGGCCGTCCTTGTGTTCCATTTCCGGTGATTTGTTACATCCGTCTACCTTCTTACACCGTGGAACGCCTCCCGAGCTTTGATTCTTTTATCAGAGGGAGGTGTAGGAGGTAATAAGCACAACTGCACCGTCGCGAGTGATAGCTTGCCGCAAAAACGGTTGACATTAACGCGTCATGTTCGCTGCAGCAAAAGCGGTAAGTTAGCGTGAAGCCACTAGAGCCGACCAATCGATAAGCCGTCGTTTTTGTGCCATGACGGGCTGAGTGACTAAGAGAAAGAGGAGGAGGAGGAGGAAAGGGAGGAGGAGTAATAGTAGTAGTACTCACTTGACAACCCCGTTCCACCTTCTAGAGCAATTCCACTCAAGACTGGTGTAAAAAATGTTGTCTACAAGGCCAAGATTTCATTCGGAACGAACGTCTTCCCCGCACCACGAACATGTTCAGTGTTGGTGCAACCTTTGCTAAAGCGAGGGATTCCTGTGCTTTCCATTATGTGTATATTATGTGCAAAAATAAGTTAAGCTAATAGTAGCCTTTGAAATATCTCTAAATGTAATCTCTCGCACCCTGGTGAGCAATTTATCGATTAATTTGTAAAATAGCAGGCTGTTATTCCTTTTCCGTGGTTGTTGAATTTCACCGCTTGGATGAAGCGAACGTTGCTAGAAAGGGGATGAAATGATTACACTAACCTTAAATACTACCTGAAGGACTAGCTGGTGTTTATTTGGTGCCACGCTTCCTAAGACTGTTGAAAATGTCACAGTAATCTTTCGATATTGTATGGTCCACTTCCTTTCGTACACTGCCGTTTGCTTTTCTTATCATTTTGTAGTTTGTGCCTTTTTCTCTCAAATCTACACCGTTGTGCAATCAATTTTTGCAGAACACCTCGTTCGTTGAGTAATTGTTAGTGGTGGTTAGTAAATAAATTGGAAACACTGTGGTTGGTGTCGATTGGTTGGAATGGAAGCACACGTGGGACGTGAAACGTCGACATCTTTAAATTTCTCACGGAGGCCTTTTTGCTGCGTCGTGTAGTGTGAAGTTACTGTTTAATTGCTACAGAACGTATTGGATATATCGACAGTAGTTTTTTTTGTTGTACAACACAGCACGGTTATTGAACTATTTCTGATTTTTAAAAGTTTTGGTTACTGGTAATATTGGTTCTACGAAAATCAAATCTAGGCAAAGATCTTCATTATACTGAAGGTGGCGTGATGAAAGAATATGATCAATTATCTGGATTTCGAAGCCAAGAACAAGAACTATATTTCTTCAATTCCAAAGCGTTTAATGATGTGGATTCGCACAAAGGAATCTCCTGCTGGTTTTAGCGGGATGTGCTGCAATTACAAAACAAACAACGCAATCTTCAGCTCACGCCGCGTGGTACGGGTATAGATGACTTGGGCATGGTGTTGCACGACCAGCTTGATCAGCCCCTTTTGGAAGAGCTCACGCAGGCCTCGCTTGGCCAGCGATCCACGAATCTTCAGCCTTTCCGACACAACCGATGGGGTGATTTTTAGGCAGGGACCTCCTTGGAAAGTTTGTCGCACGTTGCCTTGTCGAATAGGACTTGGTTGTTGAGCTTATCGCAAACATTTCCCTTGGACCCCTTTTTCTTCTTGGCATTTCCTCCGAATCCTCCCTTTTTCTTCTTCCGGGTCTTTTGCAGCTGTTTCGCCGATCCCTTGGTATCCTTCTTTGGAGGTATTTTGAAGAATGGACTCGAAAAAAAGATCTTGAGAAGGTCTTGGAGTTTAAGATTAAATAATTTTATAACTTAGTTGAGTCAGTTACTACTTACCAATGTATCAGTCAACTTTTTTAAACTTGGGGCGCTCGTGCCTTTTGTGTTCCATAGAAAATTATCTAATATCCATATCATTCTTAGTTTAAATATAATTTTTTTAGTTTTTTTTAGATAATAAGAATCCCAGCATCATGTATTTTTCGAGAAAAAAAATTTGTTCAATGAGGTATATTTATAGCTTTGAGTGAATTAAAACATAACATAAATCACCAAAGGAAAACGATAAATTAACGGTTCACGTTGTCAGCCTAAACGATAATACAGGATGTAAAATATTGCTGTTATCTTGCTGAAGTTTCTACTGCTAATATTTATTCCCTTTCAAATTCACAAATCTTATAATTCTACTTAATTCTAAACTGATTTCTAATCCTTTATGTACTAATTATCCTAATTGTTCTAATTCTATATGTGCCGTGCAAATTGCCTACCGTAAGGCGTCAACAAACGCTTTCCAGTTGATATTCTATATAGTTGTATGTTTGAAAATAGAAAGTACGTGTTTGTATGGAAACTGTTGCACCAATTAAAGCTACAATAAAACTAAGTAATATACAATATAATTCAGGCTAAACAGTCTTAGTTTTTCAAAACTTGAACAATTTAAATAAATTAACATTATACTTATGTTGTCTGAGCACTAATTTTTGTCTTTAAAGTTATCTGGCATTTTCTTTACAACAGTAAAACAATTTATTTGCAGAAATATAGCAATAAAAAGTGTTTACATCCAGCTTAACCACTCACATTCTAAGCTCTTTAGCCATTAACATATAACGACTGCAATTATTTTTACCAGATTGAAATTCTTCCCATTATTTTGTCGTGCGGAACAAATAACAAAACAAAAGCGTACGAATTTTTAACTTCCACCGCATGTACAACAAAGAATGTCTTTCTTCTTTCGCTGTAGCGTGCCTGGCATCATCAAAGACATGCAAGAAATAGTTCAAATCCTAAATGAACCTTGCGGGTTGCCGTACACAGTGCTTTCCTTTATTCAAATTTACACGCAATAACGCACTTTAATGTGGCTTGGCGAGTAATTATGAGTTTGTGAACAGTTTCTCAACGTGTTGGAAATGAACGGCAGTACTTGCGGTGTTTCGCCGATCGGAAGCAATATTCAGACCGGTTTTGCATTGAAGCTTAGACTCCCCGATTAGGCGGTGGCTTGTAGTAGATGAGTATGCAAGAAAAATTAGATTTTGCACCACATTTGCTAGCAGCTGCCAGTGCTTGGCTAGTGGTGGGTCCACCCATTTCACTCTCAAGGTGGTCCAGCCAGCCCCACGGTAATGAAGAATTTTAATATTGTTATTATCGACCAAACGCTAGCTTTTGTCCGTACCGTATAACCCGCCGAGGTCAAGAAGGTTACCGTCTATCTGTAGGGCTAAATGTGGGTCCAGGTGCTACGGGAGCTACCACGACTAACAAGTTTAAGAAAACGCTATTGCTAAGTTTGCTATAAATTCGGCAAGGAAGATTTAGTGACCAGCTTAATATGCTTTGGTGGTACGTGGTTTGCTTTTGTAAGCCACCAGCACAGCGACAGCTTGATCGATTTTTGAGCCAACTCTGCATGGAACCGAGTTGGATGACCGAGAATAGAAATCTTGATTTGGTAGTCGTGAGCTTTTAAATTTTTTCTTAGAAAGTTAGTCTGCTGATACAGTTAATGTGAACATAACAATCAACACATATTAGCTTAAAATAAATATTCTTTGATACTCCTATTAAAAACGAATATTCATATATTAATAAAAAATACATTACTTTTCACGTACTATCAAATATTTCAAAAATCCCCTTCCAACGATAGATCCATTTCCCAACTTCCTCGGGCTATCTGCTCATATCAATCGGTCAAACAGAATCAAGGTGATTCGCAATCAGTTCTGCCCGCTAATTAACTGATCTTTAATTTTAGCAACGGAGTTCGATACAGCTGTTATAACGCCTCGTGGCACTGTTTGATAGCTAAATAGCCCCGTCGCTGGGAACGAACGTGCGTGTTCGTTTCAGGTCCGCCAGAGAGAGAGAGAGCGCCCAGAGCATGAGACTGAAGTATCACGTACCTACTGGTCAGCGCAATATGGTCCACCGTGACGTTGGATATCAGTGAGTAGCATCGCGTAGGCCGTAGCATCCCATGTTGCTCTCACCCTACCCCGCCAAGCCGGTGGGCATTTCATCTTCTCCGTTCAACTTGGACGGCTTATAATGGCACGAGCTAATTTTAATGGCTTAGGCACCCGACCCCACCAACCATACCACCCCCATACACACCACACCCCAAACACGCAATCTCACGCAATCGGTCACTTATTTCATCTAAATCGAACCATCGCAATCGCTTGGAGATGGGTCGCGTCCATATGCTTTACACAGGTGTGTTGTCGGTTCTAAGGCAGACATCTAGCTTGGCCGTGCGATGATGCTTTATTTTTACAACCGTACAACATGTGTCATTTTAGGAGCAGTTACAGCATATAGTGATTTAGTGAAACCTGGATGAGAGAGAATCCTATTAGAGAGAATACTGGATGTGATAGTTTATGTACAAGATCGCAAACTTTAACGTTACATTAGACGGTATATATTTTCGAACAAAAGTGATAAAAGTAGCCGGGTTTACATTATTACCTATATAGCAGATATAAACTACCAAAGAAGCTATTTTATCGAAATAATATATTTACTATTGTAGGATCAAACTAACACTTTTATATCAGACCATGAATTGATTTTTTTCACAATTGTAAATTCACTTATAAGCTAAAGATAACGTTAATATGTCCCTAAATTTAACGTCAAAAGACAATTCTGTGTGTCACATTCACGCATCGTTCTCGCTTATCCAGGTTTAACTGTACTTATAAACACTACCGATCTCAAAGCATAATAATCGTCCTGTAAATACATCTGCAAAGCATTTGATGCACGAGCGATATGCGAATGGAGCTAGTAAATTTTCATAGTTATTTGAAACTTTGTTGAAGTTCTTTTATATTATGAGCCTAGGACAATCCAATGTTAAGTCCGTCAAGGAAAAGTTATAAATAATAATTTAAAATGAAAAATAGTATGCTAAATGTGTACAGTAAAGTAAGAGTTGCTTCAAATTACACATTAAACATGCATTTGGTGGTTATGTATAACAAATATCAACAAAGACCAGAAGCAAGAACGGAGGAAACGATGTAATTAAGAAATGGTCTAGTTTTCTAACCTATATGTAAATATAAAACAAAAACAATATACTTCGATTATATAGCTCCGCATTGTTGAAGAATAATGTAGACTTCAATTTCGCTTTATATAGTAAATTGTCAAGTTGTAAAAAATTCTAAACGTGTACAAAAAAACTGAAAACTTCTAACTGAACTGAAAGATCCGAATGGTTCATTTGACCGGTATTTTCTTGGGCAAGATCAGTGCGTCGTGCCGCATGTGTTAGGGCGTTGTTTTCGTTATCATTTTACACTGTCCACGCGGCCCCATTATAAATGACGAGAAACATAGATACAGCGAGAGAGAAAGAGAGTGAATAAGCGTGCATGGTAAAGTGGGAGAAAACGCACAAAGAAAAACAGCCCGCAAAGCGACTCTCCCAATCTATCGAGGATGGTTCGTTCATAGTGTGCGGTATAAAATGTGCCGTGGGTATAGCGACAACATTTGAGCGTGTGGTGGGTTCAAAGCTCGCCTCGCGTACGTTTTAGATGCGTAGTTGTGTCGCCACATACCGCTTCACTGTTACATGGTGGCAAGAGGTGTCCAACTCGTGGAAAAGGATGGAAAATGAAATATATATAGTGTATGCATCATATTGCCTCTGAATATTAGAATTTGCTAAAAATTTTACTCTCAAAAGTGTATGTTTGTTGGAGTGATTCTACATTCTAAGACAATTTTGGAAAAAATGATTGTAAATTCGTCAATAATGAATATTGTCAGTAACAACAGAAATGGATGATTTTCTAGTTTGTGAATCTGTTGTACAAAAACTGTATTACATTGAGTTCCCGGTTATCCTACAAAAAATGGGCTTTTGTACATACATTATATGTCAATCATATTTGAACTCTTGAAATTCGAATCGGCGTGCTTCTCTTAAACATGTTTTCTCCTACCTTCTCTATGTTTGCAAAGAAAGATGTCTGCATATTTGCAAAGGAAGATTAAAATTTCAAACACTACTTGAGTGATTGAATGATAAACGAAGAATATTCATTTTTTTACACGATCGTTTAATTTTGGACCCAATGTTTTCGTTTCGTAAATGTTTACAAAATTAGTAGAAACCCATTTCAAGTATATTTTAAGCAATTATAAACATAAAAAGCCCGTTTGTAACGTACGCTCGTTTGACAAGCCTGTCGCTGGCCGGCCAGAAGTCACGGTTCGCGATCACATTCGTTGTGTATGGATGTATGTACGTGTGGTGGCACACTTTGACAACCGGTCGTAACGCCAGCTAATCAACAAACGCTCAATGCTGGTGGTAGTTGTGATAGGACCAGCAAACCGATGACAACGACTTGGTATGCCGCGACCTGCACGCCGTACTGGGCCGTTTTCTTTTCGCCAGTTTTCTTGCAACCTACCTGCCGCGCGGTTCGCGTAACGGGTTACCCGACCACATCTCTCTCGCTTTGTGGGGTGTGTTGCTTATTATTGCTAACAGCTGTGCGTGTCACTATTTCGCGACTGTGGTATGATCGATTGTTTCGATCGGTGCAAAGGATAAACGCGTGTGCTAAAAATTTGTGTGCTGTAGAAGCCCTCGAATTGTGGAAGGCGTGACACAAGGGCCAGTGACGTAGTGCTGTTTGTAATATTGTTCCCCGAGCAAGGGGAATCAATTAATGCGTTATCGGCAGTGAGACGAACATACCTGGCAGATGATAGCGGTTCCCTTTGCTGCTGTGTAACACCAGCCCCGCCGGAGTTCAACCCCTGGCGTTGTTAGCACGGTACGGATGCTTGCAAAACATGTGTGGGATCAATGTGTAGTTTTCAGCCGACATTATGGATGAGATTTAGCTCTATGCACCATTACCGTAGCAGTTCGATCGCAAAAACGCGCAACCCGCGCACAATGACGAACGATGACGATGACGGCGATGTGCGGGATTAGTCATCCAGTTGTGTGTGTTTGTGTGTGTGGGTTGGTAGTTGTTTGCGGTTGGTTTGCTGCTGGTTCTTACCCACAGGTAGAGTGTGGGCAGGTGAGGGACCCGAGTGGTACTGGTACACTTTTGCGTCGCTGGTGTGCTGTGTGCAGACGGCTTAACGACAGTCGTCGCATGCTTTGTTCTGTTCGCCCATCGCAATCGCGTTCGCGGTGTGATCGAAACATGCGCTCTCCAGGCCGCGCTACGCACACTACCGCATATCGGCATGAACCACTCTCCGATGCACAAATGGATGAGTTGCTGCGACTCACAATCGCGCGAACCAACCGAAAACCGTCATGTAATCTGTGATGCATGATGGCGGTCGGATGTCGTGCCCCGTGCGAGTTCGATCAAACAAATTGATATGACGTGTACGGATGTGGGGGTGGTGGTGGAGGTGTACAAATATAAACCGAGCACACAATTTCTAAGGTACACACCGCGACGGATCGGGGTGCATCGGGTTTCGTTCGCGCCTGCTGCTAATGCAAAAGGGATGGAAAATTACCATCGAAATGCTGCTACTACGCTAGAGAGAAGAGGTTGTGATTGTCGTACCGGGGATGGTATATTTGTTTGCTGGTTGATTAGATTCGGCCTGATACACTGATGCGCTAAATGAGCGCGGGTGGAGCATTGAGCTGGCTTTAACTTTAAACCTTGAATCGCCGTGAAAGGCTCAGTTTGCTGGACTCTTTAACGTGTGCATTGAATGCATTACAAGAATTGAAACAACGCTCAAAACACAATCTCTGATTTTTTCAGTGCAATTGAACGGCATTGAGCGTAGATCCAAAAATCGCATGAACATGTTTAAAATAAAAGAATAATAATTTCAGCCACGGGTGGCATATCATTGGTGTATATAATATGCTAATAGGTGAATAAAATCAAAACTGTTCTGCTTCGTTTCATACGCAACACAGCGTAGCGCTATCGTTGAGGCAGGTAAAACAGATATCTACCGTAAACCTGTTTACCTTTGGTCACGTCCAAATGGTACCAAGCAGGTAGGACTATTGCAAAGAATTCCTACGTCACCAAATGCGCATCGAAACTTCATGCTAGCAAGAACACGTAGCTCTTTTATTTGATTTAAAAATATCTTCAACTTGTGCTGTGCATATTTTTTAAATTGTGAATGTAACAAAAATAAATAGTTATCAATATCGTCATAATGTTAAATATATAGTAAATAAAGTCAATTAAACATAAACAAATTAAAACGTTTAGCGCGTCTCATATTTGAAAATTTGCAATGAAAACAATCGTCAAGGATAACTGTACTAACATATCAGTGATCTTGCTTTTGTAGAGAGCCAGTAACATACAGCCAAGCTCGCAAGTGGTTTTTATGCAAGCCTTGATCGACTAAGGTTGTTTTTCCAATTAACAAAAAAAAAAAAAAAAAAATCCTATGAATTTAAATTATTGTGGATCGTGACAGTATTCAGACACAATTCTTCCAACTCTAGTGCATTAGGATAGTACTCAGCAAAATTCTTCAAACTAAGTTAATTAGGAACAATTTGGTCTCCAATTGTAATAAAACCACTGTGGTTTACTTTCGTACCTGACTGTATGTTCGCAAATTAGCGGTTCGTGATGCGGCGGTCGACACATCGGAAGACGATTTGCGTCATCGGAACTCCTCCTAATGACGGTCGCAGCATCGCGTATCACCATTTAGACGTGGAATACACACGCGCACACGTCTGTACCGAACGGTACACCCGTACCTCTTAGATTTGATGGTTATTTACAGAAGTATAGCAAGCACAAAATCAAAAAGAGCCATCTTTCATCTTTGAAATTCATGCATAACCGAACCGGGTCAAACCGCATACCCAGCCCTAAGTGGTTTGAGAGAATAGCTGATGGAACAGAGGGGAAGGGGTTGGAGGAGGGGATGGGAGGGATAGAGTGAGGGAGGTGGGTGCTGGGAGATAGTTACCTTATTCTAAGGACCTTTCCATTTCGCTTTCGATCGACTTACCTGCGAAAGATGACGATAGGATGAGATGGTGATGGTGATGTTATTACACAGCCGGGCTCTGTATTAGTTTGTTGGCAGCTTGCACGGTGCTAAAGAGATTTCTCGGGTTCTTCAGATATCCCCGCACCAAAAACCACCACTGCACAATGGCTTCCACGGCGCATGGGGGACGCGCTACCACCGCAAGCACATGAAAGCATTTGTAATATATGTTCGATAAATATTTAATAACACAACTCTGTCCCACATCCGTCGGCGGCGACGGCTCATCGGAAGGCAACAAAGATGCTTTCCTTTACATGAGGCCTCTTGAGCAAAAAAAAAAAAAACTAATTCCCTGACAAGATTCCAGCCCTAACGTAGCTTTATGACGGCTTTTGGGCACAGTGTAGTGTCCATGTTTTGTTTTGAAATCATATACTAGTGTATTAATATCTATTGAACAGCTTTTGCCGTAATGCTCCGACGTACTTTGAGCAGGCATGTAATGAACACGTGCAATTAGATTGCAAATTGGCGGCACCACACCACACACATAAATATCGATCACCTTCTTTAGCATCACATCTCGCCACAGTAGATTACAAACATTACCGCAGCAACGAAACCACAATTAAACCCAGTTCGCTACATTATTTCTGTGTCTTTGTGTGTCGTTTTCTCTTTGCTCTTCATCTTCGTTACATTTCCATTCTCAACCCTTGACCGCCGTGCCACATCGCGTCACCATCGCGCGTTACACACCTCCACCTCCACCATCACTCATTTCGCGCGGGCCGATACAAATTGACCCCGTGGTGGGACGTTCCCGCCGCAGAGCGATGAGACTAGTGTCCAACATCTACAATGAAAGCATTGAAACATCACTAGGAGGAATCGCGAAACATCTAACGCAAGTAATTATTATACGATTACATCTACAACAAAAACAAAACAACACAAAGTAAACGTTTCAGTTCACTTGCATTCACTGATCTTTCGTTGCATGGTGTATGAGAGGGAGGAGAGCGAGAATGAAAGAAAGAAGTGGGTGACGGAAAAGAAAGTACATAGTTGAACTCTACGTCCTTACTTTAGGTCCACGTGACCTGATATGGGACGTCGTACGTCGGTGGTGCTTAACCGACAGAGACAACGCGTAGAACGTTTCAAGGGCTTCCTAATAATGCTTACCCTATTTTTCCCCGCCATTCTCTGTTTTTTTCTATTTCCATATAATCCTTCCTACTGGAATGCTTCCGTAGCCGCAAGAATCGCGAGGACTGCCGAACCATTCAACTCGCCAGCAGCAGCAGCAACAGCAGCAGCAGCAGCACCACTTTGTCACTCTAGGCAGTCTAAAGCGCTGGGGCGAACAGTCAGAAGACGATCGCGGCCAGCCCCGTCCGCGTCCGACCGATTATAGCCAATTTGCTCCAAACGTTGAAGCCGGCCCGAAACACCCAGTTACTCCGTTTCCGTGCGATGCCCAGATCAACAATCGTTTCGTAATTTGGTGAGTTGTCTTGCTAAACCTGGCTGTGAGTCGAATGTTACCGCTTGGCAGGGGGAGAAGACGGCACGGTGAGAGGGTTATCGGTGAGTGCATTTTCTAGTGCAACTTGTATGCACCACAGCGAACTGTCGTCGTCAACCTCGTTGTCTTCATCATCTTCTACCGTGTATTTGTGATTGTATGGTTGTCACCGTTCTCCATGTACAAGCAGGGGTTTTCAGGAATTCGATCCAATAGGAATCAAATAGGATTAGAGTAGAAACCATCATATGAAGTTCACTTCCCATAGGAAAGGGTAAAGAAAGTGTCCCACAACTATGACAACCCCTGGAAAACCCTGTATATCGTTTCCGATTTTTTCGATGCTACACAAGGTCTCTCCAAAACAATCCAAGCCTAAAGTATCCTGTCCTATCCTTGAAATAAAAATAACCTTCATTAGGATTAGAATAAAAGCATGCACACCCAACATGCTACCCTGGGCACCTAAACAAAAGACAGCGAGAGAGACGGTTTAGTGGCTTGTTATTCATTTTTTCCGCTCATCCCATTTCCGGTTTGGTGGAAATGGAACAGGCCGCATATTCAAACAGAAGATTGGCAGGTATTGATTTTTCCCACTTTTGCTGCTGCTACTACGCTGTCTGTGAGTGGAGAGGGCTCGGGTAGTGTGTGGGTCCCGGGTTAGGTAGGATACGGACGCGTTAAGGCCATTGAGTGCTCGTAAGCTTTTGATGAGCTACGTACACCGCCGCGCGTAACATTTTCCATTTGGTACCATTGTGCTTACCATGTCCGCACACCAAAGCGCTTCGTGCGCACTAGTGCAAAAGCAACAGGACCAACGCAAGCAGTATGTGGAAATTATTGTTGTTTTATTTTTGTTTCTTGGCAAACTACATTAGAGGTCGTAAAGCAAGTAAGCTTTATTGTAGCGCTTTGTGATTAATTTATATATTTAAACTATTTTCAGGGAGGGAGACATCTCGCAGCTCAAAGTCGATGCCATCACCAACAGCACCGACGAAACGTTGACGGAAAAGAATCGTGTGTCGAAGAAAATCTTTGGCCGTGCCGGTGCAGCACTAACCTCCGCGATCGTTCACGACGTGAGAAGTAAGTATGGCTTCAGTGGGTATCGTATTTCGGCAGGGCTTTATCGAAAGTGTACACACTTGTTAATAACTTCCGGGTTGGGGGCTAACATTTCCTTATTTATTTACTGTTTTTCCTTGCTTTTCAACCTCACTCACCCAGGATGTAAGACTGGTGAAGTTCGTGTTACACCAGGATTCTTCTTACCGTCAAAGTACATTATTCACACCGTCGGTCCCATCTACAGCGAGAAGTACAGGACTGCTTCGGAAGCAACGCTGCACGCTTGTTATCGGTAAGAAAACGCCGCAATGAAAGCGAGATCAAACACTAAACCTAAAACCGACGCCCTTTCGGTTGACTTGAATTTCCAATCTGAGCGTGTATTTTTTGTTGTTGTTTCAATTTCCCTCCCTCCAGCAACGTGTTGTACAAAGCAAGGGAACTAGGATTAAGAACCGTAGCCCTATGTGATATTAGCTCGGTGCAGCGCAACTTCCCACCAGACACTGCTGCACACATAGCATTGAGTGAGTATAAAAGGCCGGCGAATGGTTGGTGCACCAAGCTATTCTAAATTCAAACCTTCCTTCAGGGACTGTTCGTCGTTTTCTGGAGCAATACCGTGCCGAGATTGTGATAGTTTGCCTTGAATCTAATGCGCGCAGTATCTACGAGGTACTAGCACCGTTGTACTTTCCGCGCGACGCGCTCGAAGAACGAAGTGCTTTGTGGCAGCTGCCGAAGGACATCGGAGGACTGTATGGTGAACCGCAGCTAGCTGATCGTCAGATTCGCATCATTCATAACCCACAGCATTCCGTCATGATAGAAGGTACGTACGTACAGTGTGCGGGAATATTGTGTAGTTGCTGGTAATTCCTTAATCGAATCGTTTGTTCGGCACGCGGCAAAAGTGCATTTCCCC
Source organism: Anopheles coluzzii (assembly GCF_943734685.1). NCBI lineage: Eukaryota > Metazoa > Arthropoda > Insecta > Diptera > Culicidae > Anopheles > Anopheles coluzzii. Next base: position 86,631,684 of record NC_064670.1, read on the forward strand.
CTGGTAGAAGCGCTGCATTAAGCTTGAGGGACATTCAGTAATGTTTTATGTAGCCATCGTCGTACATGACCGGTTTTCTAAAGGGGTTTTCATTCTTTCGCAGTTTTGTGAAGAATCCATATTACCATTCTTTCATTGATTCAAGTGTGTAAAAAGAAACTACGTGTCTAGGGTCTGAAGGACTCCAAATATTGCATTAACAAAAAGGTAAACAATGAAGATGATTAGCTTGAGTATTGCGCCACTGATGGCCAGATGGCGGATATTGCCGGAGGTGCTTGGTGTTTTGTTGAGCGGATGTTCAATGAAACAGACCCGTTATATATGTGTTATGATTTGATTTCTATTTGAAACAGAAAGAACATACATAAACTGCTCCGTTATTACCACCATTAGCTAGAAGTCTTTCTTATCAGTTTTCGGTCATCAACTATGTGTCGGTGAAAAAAAAAAGACAAACTCATATGTTGTGCTTCATAGTTATCCGAGCAAAGGCTGAGAGCGTTGGGGTTGACGCATGATGGTTTAATTCACGTTGCAATCGATGCAGTACATTGTAGTGTTGCTCGTGGCAAGGGTTAACCATTAGTGTACTGTAATATGGTACATGTAGCTCTGTTATAGAAACGTCACGTAAATTATATGTTGGTTGTGTTTTCACTTTTAAAAGATGTTTTTTTTTCATTGAAGAAAAGTATAATTAATATTTCTGAGAGTTCCGTTTGATACGATTGAAATAGCATTTTAAATATTTAAAATAGAATGTAACGTTTAGTATAATTTGGGTAACATTGTGCATCATAGCTGCTAATCTACAATGCATTAATATTTCGTCTATAAAATCACTATACAACATCATGCAGCGAATTGTTTGTTCAAAACACTCAAACAAACGTGAGCGTCCGCTTCTGACACTAACAGCCGGGTTGTATGAGTATTCCTCCCATCTGCCACAGACAGGTTTATAAGCCACAATTCTGAATGTGTACTATTACATATTTGATTATACAACAAGAATTGACGATAGCAAATTTTTAAGATAAAGCCCGTTGACAACATTGCAGCGTATCAACGTGATGTACCAGACAAGAAATAGACCAAGTAAAGAATAGCGAATAACGAGATGTTAATGTTGCAGGACTTACTATTTATTACTTTTAAAGGAATGGATTATCATAAGCAGAAGTTTTTCGATTTTTTTCTCCAAGATTAACTTAAGATACTCCTGTATGGAGCATGTGTGTATAATTATGTTCATTTTTACTGACAATCTGGTCTGATTGCTTGTCTGAACACTGTTGTTAGGATAAACGATACGCATTCGAAAAAGTGTATAACAGTTATACGCGCCTGTGTTTAGGCATTTTGCATTACACGTTAAATTCCCTCGCTGAGAGTTACCTTCAGCCTGTAATTCTGTAAAGTGACTGAAGTTGAATTTCTGAACAGTAGATAAGAAATTCGCTTAGTGAACATTAACCATTGTGTATAATGAATTTTTATTTTGTATTTAAGTGCTTGCTTCACTGTAAGCAATTTCTGTCCCGCTTGTCTCAGGTGCACACTGACTACTCACTGGATTTACTCACTTGATCTCACTATTCGTTGCCAAGAGCACGAGAAAGAGAACCGAAAAAGGGATGCTGAGCGATCTTTGCTCTCTGCGTAGTTGCGATCGGACGTCTTCTGCCGCCTGATATCAATTCGTTGGTGAGATGCACGAATATTGCTCGGCTCATTCTCCCTCGATCTGGTGCGAATATCAGTCATTTGTGCCAACTGCCAAGCAGGTGGTGCGTGCAAGGAAGCTTTTCCTGTGTTGTTTTCAGCGCTGTTGGTAGCATTGAGGCCGTGCGTAGTTGTTGTTGATGTTGTTATCGTATCTCCCAGTGCTGCTTAGTCCGTTTACAAAGTGTGCGGTTTAGTGCCGTTCTCCGATGGTGGAGGGCAATCGTAGTGGTGCTCTCTTATCAAGTTACAACTGTTGTTGTTCATAATAAATACCCTAGCACTGCCAGTGAACTGAAACGGGGGAAAATACAAAGCAAATTAAAACCACATTTCGAGCGGCAAAATGATAAACGATTCGTTTGAATTTTCCTGTAACGTTTCCACTGCCGAGATGTGTATTTCTTGAACTAATTCTAATGCTCTTTGTAAAATTACAGCTGATGACGATTCCGACACCAGCCCACATGATCTGGAAATGGGGTCCGACGTCGAGTATAGCAATATTAACCTAAGCCTGGCAGCTCAACTGTCTGGAGCAGCTCATTCCTTCACCCAGATGCAGGTAAGATATGAAACAGAAGATGTTAGGAATTTAGTCCATCTTTGATGCAAAAATAGTGGAACACAGTTTGTTATAGCGTTTATCGCTACGGTTAAACCTTCCAGTTATTCATGTAATGATGGTGCACAGGATGTATGGATGAAAAATGTCCTATCTTTTGCAACATATGGCACGATATTTATTTATTTATTTATTTATTTATTTATTTATATTTGTTTACGCTTAACCGATAAGAATATGATTTACCTTTCACATTGCAATATTTGCCTTGTGAATCCTTTCACGAGTGTTATCGTTTGCATTTCATTCTCAAACAAGTGACGTACAATGTGCAGTGTGCTACATGCAAGGGTCGCGATTCTGTTCGCGCTAGTTATTCACAAATATGCAGGTGCATGAATGCTAAGCACTTTCACATTATATTTGCTGTCTTTATGATAATTATTATGCAGTTTAGATGTCACGTTTATTCTCTTTAAGTTTTCTGTAGTGAAATATTTATGTTTTATGTTTTCCACTGGAATTTGGCATGTATATACACTCTGATTGTAAATAAAGTTCGTATATGAAAACGAGGAACTTAATATAAATACATTACAATATTTTCTTTAATTTGAGGTATATGAAAGATGCCTACGATCAAATGGATTCAAATCAAATCCATGAATGATGCCTATTGAAGCAAAATCCTTGCACTTTGTCTAATCAGTAGTAGCTACATTCTTGTATGATTTTTTCTTTGGCACAACAACCGTTGATGGTCAAGGCCTCCCTGTACCACAATGGGTTTGGCTTTCAGTGGCTTATTTATTACCATAGCAGGATAGTTAGTCCTACGCGTAAGGGGCACGGTTCATTCGGGGCTTGAACCCATTGCGAGCATGTTGACGAGTTGACGACTGTACCATCAGACCGGATTGTATATAGGCTTGTTTGATCAAAGTAATCATATTAGACGTATTTGAATAAGCTTTTTATGAAAACTACCTTTAAAACATACAGTGGATGCTGCTTAAAAGGTAAAAATCATGATTGACTACAAACAGTGGATTACAGAATTGAGAGGGTTATACTCACGGAAATCAAATGAACGACTGTTTATGATATTAAGTTATGATGATATAAAAAAAAATTTCAATCTGTTCACATTACCAGCTACTACTAATTATCTATCTTTTCCGTCAACAGGGTGATTTAGATCGACAACGTCTTCTGGGCGATCGGCCACGCATGGTTTACGAGAGTGTGCTTGACGATGGCTTGGAAGGAATCGAACACCAGGAAAGGTACGTGAGCTTGTTCTGTAGCATTGATTCGTTGCTTCCATCGTTCGATGATTTGCCATATTCAGCAGTTTTCTATTGCTTAGTAGAATTAATCGTTTGCCGCCACATTCGTTTACTATATACTCTTCTACTGCGAAGTATATACTAGCTTTCCTGACATAGATTCAGTATGGTTGAAACAAGTAAATATACAAAAACAAAGAGTTTAGAGTCTGCTTGCTGATACCGTAGTTATCAGCCGCTTAGCACTCACCGTAATTTGAAATGAACTGATAAGTGTAATCGCCCAAAGCTTACCTGATAAGCGAAAGCTTTCATCGTAAATCTAGCATATCTCTATTAAGCTTCAAGCAGCTCTTGAAGCTCTAATGCGCGTAAGCTTTCAAATGAGGTGTACCGCCGACTGTCTATCACCCGCTGCTAAAAGCTTTCATTTGCGTGCTTTTCTCAGTATCCTTCGATGAGCTTTCAGGATATCATTTTAATGAGCTCGCGTGTTTTGCGATTGCATAACTTGCTTGTAAGATAAACGATACTTAAAAGGGAGGGGATATTTGATCGGCAATGTCATTTTCCTCCGCTACCGCGATGCGCTTTACTGATTGCTTTATAGCCCAGCGTACGCGGGAGGGTTAGGAACAGACAGGAGAGGTGCGTGTTTGTCCCATAGAATCGAATAGGAATGCCTCGCTGTAGGGTGCATTTCATTATTGAAAAATCTCCTCGCACACACTTACATACCCGCACATTCTTGCCAACACAATACTGCCCAAACCGTGCCCTCTGGTAGTGTTTTGATTTGTGGTCCGAAGAGACGTTGGGTGGACGACGACCCGGTTTCATGACCAACAAAGAAATGGTTCAATCGATTTTCATTGATCGCGCTGGCGTCTTCCCGCGATGTGCCCTATCGTGTATGGATGTAAGTGCATGGGAGGTTCGGTAATTGAATTTCATTGTCTCTGTAGCAGAGCATAGCAAAGATGCACATGTCATTGGACGTGAAAGTTCGCTTACCGACATCACATGTTTAGTATGCTTTGTTATTATTTTTGTTTAGTTGCTTTATATCGTGAACAAAGCTGAGCTCTCATTCGATTGCGTGCTGACCCTTTGGCGCTAGTCCCTCGTGTGGCGAGTAACTGTAGCTTACTTTCTGACGTGTGAATAAGTTTTCATGAAGCCAAATGGCGTCAGTCTTTTTACCCAAGTATAATAACACACGAATCTACGAATCATGCTTCCGTCGTTCATCACAATGCTTCGTTTGATATAGCACTGTTCCCAGACGATGGGTGGTGTGTCTATTTTTGGAAGAGTCCTTTTTGAAGGCTAGCGAATAGAATAATGTTTCGATATTTTTAGGCTACACATACATAGCTTCCATTGTACCATCCTGGCGCGAACATCATTACGTGTTAGTTTTTGTTGTTGTTGTGTTACGTTCAAATAAACAATACCCTCGCGTAAGAACTGGATCCATGATGTGCTGTGAAATCGATGAATCCGCTTCCCTTACGTCACCATTCGACAACATTCGCTTGTTGCCGTTAATTATCGTTACTCACGTCAGTGGTTTGTTACTTCAAGGATACAGTATCGGACAGAAAGATAGGGCATTGGTTTTTTAACGCACCATGCACCCGTTGGGCCATGTTTATGTGTGGTTTGTATGTGTTTGTGTTTGTGTATGTGTGTGTATGTGTGTGTGTGTGTGTGTGCATGTGTGTGTGCATGTGTGTGTGTGTGTGTGTATGTATGTTTGAATGTGTATTGATGTGTGTCTTTGTTTCACAAGTAGGTCGTGTCGTATAGATTTGTAAGTAGTTTTTTTGTGTTTTGGGTTAGGTTTTTGGTGTGATAAGCAGGACCACCGCCCTCGCGATCAGTGTGTTTTCGATATATTAACAATGTTACGGTCTTCTTTCGCCGTGGTCTTCTGAGGACGTCCGGTTGACTTGCGCGTTTCGGTTGTCCAAGCGCGTTTCAGTTGTCTAAGCACGTTTCGGTTGTCCGAAGCGCGTTTGCCACAAAAGTGCGCGATCGTTCCATTACGAACTCGATCCTTTTGCGCTTAATGCCAGCAGCAGCCATTCGCTTTTACATATGGCGCTGATAATCGGTACAACGTTTACCTCGACCCATTGTTACTAACATTGCTTGCTTGGACCGTCAAGAACGCGCTGGTTTAAAACTTGGACACGGCTGATCCCGTGCTCTGCCTGTGTTCTACTTCTATACGCGATGAATTACATCGTTGTCGAGCAGCGAAAACATCGCATGGATAAAAACTATCAACGAGTACGCGAGAAAGCGTCTTCCCTTCAAAATCGAGAAAAGAATACTGCCGCGCTCATGAAACAAAACGCCCATTGAAAAGAACAACTGCGCGCCAGCTCAATGCACGCACAAAGTTTACCATTCGCACACAACGTGCAACGCAGAGATGCACGAAGGCCTTTCAATGGCGCGCACTGGAGAAACACCTGTGAGGGAATGCCGAGTTCATTGCTATTGTGCGCGTGTCCATTTCGCACCAGTGTCGCATTCACATTCATGAAACAGCACACCTGCGTTTTCGTCTGAGAAACAAGCGCTGCTGTCGATGCAAACTTTAGTTTTTATCCAAGTGTAAACGCACAATGTTTCACATGATAACACACATAATAAGAATAATTTCAACGCAATATGACATCATGGCAAGCTATGTTTTTCAGACACAAACCCGCGCACTTGCTAATACACATTAAAAAGCACACTCTCTTTCTACTACTACACACACACACATGCACACACACACACATACACACACACACACACACACACTCACACATACACACACACACACACACACACACACACACACACACACATACACACATACACACACACAAACACAAGTAACGTGGCAAAACAAGTGCACGGTGCATTAAAAAAAAGGGTCCTATCTTAATGTCCGATACTGTATGTTTGGTTGCTAGTAACGATTACTATTTATGGCATTAAGGGCCCATCTTCAACATGCTTCAGGTGCTATTCCACACAATAGCACTCCCTGTTGCACTGCATAGAAAGGTTTAGGTCCATTTGTCACGATGTAATGTCCAAACTTTTTTCTCTCAATTGCGTATCAAGTTTTGATGGTTTGAAGAGAGCACAATGCGACTTATGTCTAAATACTGCATGTATTTATCTCAAGAGAGATAGAGATTTGAGAGATAAGAAAATAACACAACAACCAGTCACTCATTGCATGCATTAAAAAAAAACAAGATAAAAAGATAAATTGTAATAAAGGAACTAAGCTAAGATGTTAAAAGCAAAGATACGCGGCATCTCGTGGCTGTTGGCGACATCACATATATTTAATCGCGATATCATCTCGCGCATCCATCTGCAATATGACGGTTATCATATTCTGCAGCAGTATTCCGATTATACCTCATAACCATAAAGCCTGCGTCATTCGGCAACACAACAGTAGACTTATTTGGGTTTCGTGTGTTTTTGCTGCTGCTGTTGTGATTTTTTAAAGTTGTAAATTTGAAGCAGCTCTTGTTTGCAAAAGATTTGGTTGATGAAAACACAGATAACACCCGTGTCGCGTTGAATGAAGGTAATGCGGTAGAGTATGATAGTCACCCAATCCACTCGGTATGTCAAATGAGAGGTGTGCCTCCCCCTAAATTCGACGTAGATTGCTAGTTATGTATCGATCGTATAATTAGAAGAAAACATACTTCTTCTCCTGATTTGTTTAGTCATTGAATCCATTTTTGTATGTTTCGGTTTCGGTAAAGTATTTAGAGATTTTCAAATTAATTAATCATTTTATGTTGTCAATCTTTCGACAACACGCAGGCGGATGCATAATTTCGGCCACACTAATTCTCTCAATCTATTTTCATTTATTTTTCCCAAACTTTCTTCACCCTCAAAAATCTGCAATGTTTAGTTCACCTTTGTTGGTGGATTGCGAGTGAGTATTTGCAAAAAAAAACAAAACAAAACAAAAAATCAAACATTTCCTCCACCTCCCCACTCAGTTCCCACATTGACGTGCAGTACTTCTTCTTGTTCTTCTTCTTTCACTTACTTAGAGCAGAATAGTTAGTTATATTCTTGTGCCGCTGTTACATGCTCCTGTTATGAGTGCGTCAGTTAGCTTTATCTTTGGCCACCAGTAGTAGCGCTAGTCGTATGGAGTTGTTATTTTCTTTTTCTTGAGTAAAAATTCTAGTGTTAGAAATTCAAAGGCACCCCTTTTTTCTTACAGAAAAAATTCTACTACATGAATGCAGCTGAACATTTTCATTCATTTTTTCCGTTCGTTTTGTTTCATCTACCTTTCAATACTCGTTTCTACATCAAGCGAAAGAGAGGGACATCCCTGATGGAAGAAACCGTGCTTACTGCCAGTATCAGATTAAAGCAATCTCACTGCTTAGACAGTTCTTCTTTTCTTTGCAAATTGCGTCGCTCAATATTTTCTTCTGCTAATGTCATGTTTTTTATCTTTTTTATGTCTTTCGCTTTACACATTTATGCATTTCTCTTCCTGTATTTTATTCTATTTGATTGTTTTCATGTTTGCGTTACTGTGCGGTCTGTTTGAGCCTGAACTTTAATTCCGCTCTGTACGATTGTTTACAACCAATTTTAACGAAATATTTGTCATAAATATGCATACAAGCTCTATCAATTGGCTTCACAGTTTTGCACATACTTTGCGATCGCTTCCACATTTCGTTTATTAATGCTATGCAAACAAAGCATCGTTAATTTTGTTTTATTTATCTTTCCCTACCATTTACTAAATCTTAAGTGATAAGTATACCAAACAAAACGAAATTCTACTACAGTAAGATCTTGGTGGCGTCGTGGTTTCGAAGGTATCCATGAATTTTTGGAGTAGTGAAAAGCCCGCCTAATGGCACCATCTTGGTGGTGAGCAGAGAGGTGGTACGATGAGAAACAATAGTACACATTTCATCGCTCACGGATGAGTGCGTTCCGATGAGAAGTGAGCATTAGTGTGAGCTGTACTTGGCAATGCAGTCTCTCGCATCCAAGACGCATCCACTACTACTTGCTACTCTCGACGATGCTCACATCTTGTGACGCTTTACATGTGTTACCGCTCTGTTGCCCGCTCTGTTCTTCCTTCCGCAATGGTTGCTCCTCCGGCTCGAATAGAGCAAGAGAGTGAGAGTGAACGCACGCAACCACAATAAAACACGAAATCATCTGTTTGGTTTGACCGTGCTTGGGGCGATGCAATGGAGCGGGAAGGGAAGGTTACATCGGAGAAGGACGATGTCGGTGATGTTTTTCTCCCTCTCGTCGGGGAGGAAGCGAGAGAGAGAGCGAGCGCCCTCAACATTGGCCGTGCGGTGTAACAACCGATCACTACGCGGGCCCCACACTCTGGCCATGGGGTGAACGGTGGCGCTGTCAGTTAGCGAACGGCACTCGACTTTTCAACAGTCGAAGAAGTTGTTTTCCCCGGGTTTGCGCACACGAGCAGTGGCGGTGGCCTTTTGTTGCGTTTGAAGTTATTTGGCGTTTGTTCGTTCGTGCGTGGTTTCTCGGTTTCTTCTTCTTCTTCTTCTGGCCGGTTGCATTTTCGGCTGCATCGCTCGCGCGCGCTACACATCATTGTGCAACTGCTCCTGCTGCTGCATCGTGTGATTTGTGTGCTTTTTCGCGGATCAATTTCGTTTTGGCAAACCAACTGTTGGTGGTGGGTCTCTTGGTTCCATTGTTCGGTGCCTTGTTTTATGCAAGCAATTGAAACCAGCGTACACTTTTAGAAAAGATACTCAAGAGAGACAGTGAACCTGCAAAGTGTTGTTGCGTGTGTGTAAAATTTCATCGATTTTCACCAATCCTTATCGTCGTCCTTGTGCGCTACCAGTCCTTGCCTACGCTGTCGTTGGTGGTGGTGGTCGTCGTCCTTTTCCCCTTTCTCCCTACCTTTCCATACCGCACTGGGAACTTGCCCAAGTTTGCCCGCTGATCGGGAGGAAAATTCTATTTTTAAACGGTGATATTTTTCCGTTTCGCTACGAGACGCGAGCGCAAACACCAGTGAGCGCGCGCTGTTCCACTAAAACACCTTTCCTTACTCATTTCGCTCCCAGTTGCTCTGCATGATAACGTGAGCAGCAACTGTTACAAAGCAGAGCGAGAGAATACAGCACGGAACTCTCATTTTCCCTATCGTCCATGATTCATCCCTCCCATCCCCCCGCTTCCCCCATAAAATCGGAACGCTTTTCCGGCATTTGAACGACCCGAATCGGAGCACGAACCGCCACCAGAGCCAGCGGCAGACAGGGCAGACAGTGCCAACAAACTCTGTGCTCACATTCGCTGTTTTTCCACACGCCAAGCGGCAACGACGGTGTGGTCTGTCTAGCGGTGTTTCGTTTCGCTGAGTGTGTGTATTGGAAAATCGAAAGTGAAACAATTCGCCAGCACCACCAACACGCGGTGTGCGCATTCATTGCAAACCAATCTATCTTACGGCCGCGGTGTATGGTGTGGTACCTAAGTGTATAAATCGTATATCCTTGCTGGCCATTTATTGATCAGTGTACGACCGGCCGGAACCTTGAGAAACATCCTTTTTCCGGTGTTGCCGGTCGCAATAAACCCTACTGCTCCGAGCACAGTGCTTCGCATTGCTATATAAGCTAGAGTGTAACGATAAAAAAGCGTGTTGTCTATTTTTTATCCCCTCCGCCAGAGCTCTCCTATCGTTGAGGCATCAGCAGCAAATCGGGGGAAAAAAGCAGTTCATAAAAAGTGTTTTGTGCGAGTGTCATAATAAGAGAAAAAAACCACGCATCATATTTACCCTTCTCATCATCATCGTCGCACGACAAGCCTTCACCTTCCGCCGTCTTGTAAAACATGGCCCAAATGGTGACAATGGAATCGATCGATCTGAGCGATGCGACCATCAGCATACCGCCCGAAATCCAGGTGGACCAGATACACATCGAAACGCCAGAGGAAAGGTGAGAATCGTAACACCGTACTGTAGAAGGTACGCCCGTGTCTTTGCGCGTGGCCTGGCGCGCGGGGACGGCGTGGCCAGGAGCGAGCGAACCCGGCCGTAAGTGAAACGGCGAACAGACGCAATTTTCTGGCGTCCAAAAATAGCCCATGCATCAAAAGTGCCACTCCAGCTCTCTCTCTGGAGGATTGGAAATGAATCGACGGCCTCGCCTCTGATCCTCCGGCTTTGGTGGTGGTGCTGGTGATGGTGGTGCAGCGGTCTGGCTGCTAGCCAAGTTAGGTTAGGGGGAAGGGATGGTGTTGTTGTAGACCAAATAGCAAGATTCACAGTTCGCGCGAAGGCGATCGATCGATCTCCGGGAAGCGTCGTTTTCGAACACTTTCGGACGTTCCGATGTTAATAGGACGAATGACACAGCTTAATGCAATTGTGTGTGATATGAGAATTGGAGCACAAGAAACTAATTCGCATCTGGACGAAGCGGCAAGTTTCGGGGCGTCGATCGATACCACCGTGACTAAGTGTTTGCTCAAAAACCTTACAGATTGTGGGTTTAAATTTTATCTGAGCCGTCCGACTTCACGCCACTGCTACGTTGCAAGATGAATCTGTAAACGCCTTACTTCAAACAGCACCATCAATAGAAAGAAGAATAAGAAGAAGAAGAAACAAATTTAGTAAAAAGAAGGATCGAAAGGAAGAAGTATACGAAGCAGTAGAGTCTGGCGTTGGCTCGTCATCATGCAGCAAATACCCAATATTTGTCGTCCTCATCCTACCCACCAAACCCGGGCGGAAGTGTGCACGTATCATTATTTACCGATATATGCATGAATCATGTTTGGCACTTTATGAAAGGACGAATCCCGCGCCCGACCGGGTCGTGCAATGGTGGTATGCCATGCGGTGTGCCGTTTGTGCGAGCAACATGAACACAAACATCCATTACGATATTAAATATCATCTGCAAAGGGTTGTGTCACCACCACGGGAGGAGCTCATATTAATAATACATTGCGTTTTGCACATACCAACGGCCTCCTTTCCGGTCTACTGCGGGAACTGCCCGTTGGTTCCGTAGAGATTGCACACACTTTTGGAAAACGAATATGTCGAACCAAAAAAAAGTTGAAAAAAGAATGCGTTTGTGTTCCATTCCTTTAAAAAAGGTTGAAGCACCATAAAGCGTTACCAGTATCGTGTGTAGACATCAATATCAAACCTTATGTGGTATACGCTGGCGTTAAAAGGACACAAAAATGGGCAAATGGATAAATTTTACATTATTTCATTTCCATCCCAGATAACTGGCGCCGCGTTGGTGCGAGTAGTTTAAGAATTGGAACACACGGGTTTAGAGGAAGCGGGGCAGCGGGCAATATGGTCAATTTAACAGAACCCACGATGAACTGCTGGGCAGGTGTTGGTGTGTGCATTGCAGGAAAGAATGAAGATGAAAAACATTTATCGATCGATTTAACTTATCGAACGAACGGACCACAATGTATGAAAGTTTTGTTTCGTTTAGAAAATGTGTTTTACATAATTCATGTGTATAGTTCAATGTTATTCAAACAGCTAAAACTTTCCGATTTTTGTTTTGTTTCGCACAACGGTGCGGTTCATAGCTGTGAGTCGGAAACCGGTATTATGGCTCTCCACCAAAGCAGCTAAGTCAATTTCAAATGTAAACAGATATAACGCACAAACTCGAAACGCAACCGTTAGAGTAATGCTGTTGTGGTATATCATAGCCCCTCCACTTTCCTAATTAGGCAGCTGATGCTAAATGCCTTGATGGTAACACAGCAAATCGCGCTGGCAAAAAGCGCCCAGCAACGAGTAGCGCGCGCTGTTTTGCCACGAGTCTCGAAAGTGTGACCAAATGTAACGTTTTTAGTCTAAACATGGTAATGATCGGATGGGAATTATTACCGGATACCACCCCACCCGACTTGGGCTGCACAGACCTTCAAGACCATCTGCTAACCTGTTGGAAACAACAGTCCGTCGTGTATGGTGGGTATGGGCAATTCAACATCGCTAACGACCCTTTTGCGAGTTTGTTATGGAGCGGTTAGGAAAGAACTGATTCACCGAAAAAAGTTTGAACATCGTACTTTAAGTTTATAGAGCAACAAAAAGCCTCCAATTTAAATCACCACTTTGAATCGCTAAATTTTGTTTCGATTTTAACCGCCAGAAGGGAGTTTTCGATGATAAATGGCGCTGCAACAAAGCTCTTCCAAAATTGGAGCGCAAATTTTGGTCACGTGTGTTTGTGTGAATGTTTGTCATCTGACTAGTGGCTCCACCCGTGGCCCCACAAAGCCCACTCACCCGGACCGTCATTAGATGCTCCATCACTCATACGCTCGTACGGAGGAGAGGGCCGTTTTGGTGGAGAATGTTGGAGAACACATGCAAGCAACTGTTTGGTTCGTTCCGCTTGAAGGCTTTGGCCGTCATAGGCATTGTGTGTACAGGAAACGTGATATATAGTAGGTTTAGGTGAGTAGGTGTCGTTGAAAGCTAGCCATCAACCCCTGCGTACTTTTTGTATCTGCACATTTTGTTCGTCTTACAAAAGGAAACCTTAAGTCCAAACTTTGTTGTTTTGGGAAGAAAATTGAAATTAGAGATGTTAAACAGTCACGGTTTCATGAACATATTTATTCGCAGTTTTAAGCCTGTGTGGCAACAGATCCGAGAACCGAGTCAAGATATTGCAGGATTCATTTCCCTTAAGCCTAATGGGTTAGCCAAAATGTCGCAAAGATCATGTTCATGAAACAAGAGTGATTGGAATAGAATTATGAGCCATCCGTTTAAAGATTCTATTGACGAAATATTCACGAATGACGTATTCACGTACTCGACTTACGCGAACGGTAGTTCAAACAAATGATACTTGTATTTGTTCATCATTTATGAAAAATTAAAAAAAAAAATCTTCAAAATAATTAAATGTTGGCCAAAACAATATCGAAATGAATTTGTTTAAGCAGCTGTAATGCTAGTTTTTCATACGAACTTTACAAACATAAGGATTTTTTTGTATATTGAAATCGTCTACATTAACTTAATCTATTATTTTGAACCTGAGCAACTCTATTGATAGATAAATTCGAAATCACACATGCATGTCAATCTTCTCAATTTTTACCGTCTAAGTCAATGGTTTAAGCAAGTATTAGATTAAACCTGTTATCACGCTAAAACGTATTGTTTCTTGAATTTCTTGATAAAACCTTCTCAAGATCATTTTCTTTGAAGAACATTAATCATTGCTAACGAAGCTATCGCGCAAATTGCACTGAAAAACTCACTCCCTATCGATAAATACCTTTCTCTCCAAACACGGCCAGTAATTGTAAAGTGGATCAATAAGCAATACCCTTTCACTGCGCAATTACATATCCATTGTACTGTCCATATAATGGCTGTAAGTTTTCCTTATCATTCCGCTCCTTAATACACTAATCGATCGATTGCTTCCGACGATAATCGCTCTAAGTGTACGAGCGAAAGAGATATAGTACCGGTGCGGCATGACGCTGGGAGCGAATAACACCATCCATCCATCCATTGTACGTGAGCTACATAAATCAGCAGCATTGGACGGCTGGGTGGACATAGTCTCAGTCGAATCGTTCCGAACCCGGCGGCGCATGTGAAATGTCCTTCAATTGAGCGGACTCGTGCAAACACGCCCGAAGGACGACTGGTTGAAATTGGTTATCGGCATCGGCATACCACCTTCTTCTGCCGACCGTCCCGATGCAGCTGCCGTTGCCTGGCAAGCCACACTATCCGCCGCTTCCCAAATGTGCAGTTTGATGCAATTGCTCTGGAAACAGCCCGCTCCCTTCGGAGTGACACGAACACCCTCAAGGGTAATTCATCAGTGCGAGTGGTGCGTAAATACGTCTCACTGCTGCAATTAATTGCCCTTCTTACCCGGAGGGGGCAGAGCGTTGCATGTCTTGGGGATGCTGTTCAGTGAGAGCAGCTTTGTCAAGGTCAAGGTGCCAGACTGCATCTGATGTATAGAGTTTGGGTTTTGAGTTATTTTCCCTACATTATTAAGCCTCTAGTGGCCGTTTGGTATAAAGCAAACACAGTAACATTCTTTTGACTTGGCTTCGTTTCGTATTTCGTTTCGTCATGGGATCGATTCACACAAAGATATGTCGACTAGCATCTGCATGCCTCCCGTTTACGTTCTTTTCTATCAATTGATCTCGTTGTTAGATGCGCTGAATTGAACCACGATGAATGCCTTCCCGATCGCTTTCAGTTTTCATCATCTTGTGTTTTTTTTGCTTTGCCGTTAAGTTTGTTGTGCTGTTTGTGCATATTAACGTTTCTACTTCCTGTGACAATTTCAGTCCCAATCTTTCATGTACCCGTGTGAACATGTGCGTCTGTTGGCTGTGTTGGAGAGAAGGGAGAAAGAAGAAAGCTGCTCCTCCCGCCATCCCCCCAACACCCAATATCCTTCCCGTGTATCGACCGTTAAAAGTCGATGCTTCTCTACCCGCAACCCCGATAAACGCTGCTTCCCCCTCTCATTGCCGCACTACTGAGACGATTTCTTCTCTCTTCTAGTACGACCACAGAAAACTATTGTCCGGAGATGATTGGCCACGTCCTGGCCACGCACGTCGGCAAACGAACCCGTATTCTAGACGGCTCCTTTACGTACGTCGAGCTGATGAAGCACTACCACTCGTCGCTCGACGAGAGCGAATGGCAAAAGGAGAATCTGTTAGTACCAAAGATCTGCTACCGAACCAAACCCGTTACCCGCAAATGCAACACGCTGCTAAACCCCGTTCCTTGCTTTGGCCTTTGATAGTATGGAATGTGTTACCCGTTTTGCATTTTGTTTCATTTTCTCGTTAGCTCGTTTACTTTGGTTTGGTTTACTTTTGTCAGTTTCTTTACAAAATTGATTTAAAGTTCTGCGCTTCTGTTTGTATTTCTTTGCTTTTTTTCCACCCTGGATTACGTGATCTTTGGTTTACCGTTTTAGTTTGTTTGTAACATTTATATCTACAAACAATTTCAGTTATTGTTTTGCACGCTTTAGCGCTCCTCTAGAATGAATGCTGTGTAGTGCTGTTTACCCTGTGTCACCAGTTCCCGAAGCGATAAGCTTGGTGACTCATGTGAACAATTATCCATTTATTAGCAAGTTAACGTTTATTGGTAGGTGCCGTTGAGAGGGGCTCACTCAAAGATTACTGCCCAACGTCAAACACAACCGTCCGCAGTGAAATAGAAGCGTCGCGCATTGTAGTGTTGTTAAAAATAATTAAACCTTATAATGTAGCTGTGATAGTTGCGGGCATTAGTTGAAGACTTTTTTGAAATTATTCCCCATCAGCAATACTCGCAGAAGGTTGTACGAGGTAGTGAAATTATATTGTGTATAATTTAATTTCGTCCTCACGAAGCAGCCGAAGTGGCCGAAACTCTCGGATTAGCAAAAAGTTCGAAGAAACCACCACCGCGTCCTAAATAAATAATCAACCCTAGTTCTGCTTGCGAAAGGGTTCTGATTTGGAGCAGTTTGCGAGCCGCTTTTGTTTGAATTTTAAAGAATCCAAAAGCAGCCTCCCCGCTCCTTCACATTGGTGCTAACTCTTCTGTGTAGCGTCGGTAGTCAATTTTGAAATGTGCCTCTAATTCTCACCCCAACCAAAAATGATATCGTTTTGCTAGTGGTGCCGCGTACACATGCTGAACACACTATCGCCATACAGTTTCGTAGCAAAAGGTCGAGAAAACTAGTTTCCACGTTTATTCGTCCTTTAGCAGCTGGAGCTGGCTGCTGGTGGGGCGTCAAGGTTTGTAAACGGAAACGGTGGCGGCAGGCACGGGGTTGGGAGTTTTTAGCATGAAACCACACATCCGGTCACTACTACTGCCACTGCTACTACGACTGCTGCTGCTGCTACTGCTGCTGTTTCAGTAGTTTACACACGGGAGCACTAGAAGGCTCCGATCCCGACCGGATGCTTGTCTTGCTTTTGCCTTGGTTAAATGATGACCTAAGCGAGGAGGGACCCCATCACCATTTGGACAGAAAGGCCACCGCTTGGGTCAGTGGGGTAATACGATGAGTAGGCATGTTTTAGCAATCGATCGCTATTTCACGGCCAGTTACTCCTTTTGGAGGATACTGTTGCGTTCGTTCGAGCTTTGCGAGGAGTGCAAACGTACCAAAAAAGAACATTTGCGCCTCTTTGCGTGACTAAAAATCAGTGCCGAAGAAATTGCGCTGTGGTTCGCGTGGAGTGTATCGTTTCATGTGGTGCCGAAGAGTTATGCAATAAGCAGATTGTGCATAAACCACTAACAGGAAAGATGTGTACCTTTTTCTTATATGCTCCGTTTCTTGGTGTTCAGTTACGCTCTCCCTCTCCTGGCTCGCGCTTCCTGACCTTCACCTTTTGCGTATCAACAATACAATACCGGCAGTCACGTTTCTCCTAATTATTTCACTTCACGTCCGTGCGGCCATGATCTGCCCCCTGGACAGGTGGACAGAGGGGGTATACCTAGTGGATTTCTTCTTTTTTTTTGTTCTCGAGACAACATGCCTGTATACCTCCCCGCTACCGTGGAAGCTTTCACGCGCATTCCACAGTGAGCGAGGAGCTTAACAAATGCCAACGGCTGCAATCATTAAAAAAACGAGTCATATAAGGTGGTTTTTGTAGGAGCGAAAATTGTGTTGTGATGGAATTTGAGAGGATGGTGATGGTTCTTGGCTCCCTGCAGCTCCACGCGAGGGTGGCCTTGGGAGAAAACCAAGCATCAGTAGAACACTGCCGTGTGGCGGGTGCGAAAAACGGAAACTCCATTTATGGGGCAAATTTTCATACAATTCGCTACGCTTGACAAATACGGTGCTTAAATTACGCAGCAACCAGCAAACCCAACCCCGCGGGAAAGGAGACCTAGCTGCTGTTGTTGAACATTTCGCGTGCTGGATTCTGACTTGCTGGAGGATGTGTGTAAACTATTCCTTTTTATGTTTTTGTAATATCCAACTAACAATCCACTTAAAACCACTTCGCCTGCATGCAGCTGAGGATGATGATGATGATGAACAACAGTGCGCATTTTCAAAATAGGTCAACGTAATTGATTAGATTACGTGTAGCTGTGGCTGTTGAGTGGCTGGACTCACTACCAGACGCTTTGCCTGATGAAATGCACCATTTATACGCGTTGCAATAATCATCGTTTCTTGCCATGCGCCGGGAACACATTTCTACGTCAACCAGCTTTTTCCAGTGATTAATTCCAAGTCTGGAGCAAAGACAGCCGCCAAGCCTGTTCCTGACGCGGGTATTGTTTATGTAAGCATCCATATGGCGATCCGCGGGCACCGTGATTGGCGACAGATGCCTGCACAGTTGTATTATTGGTCGGTTTGACTGCATTGGTGGGTGACGAGCGCACCATACTGCAATTAGAAAATTTCCACTGCTAATTTATTGCTCGACGGGGTGGTGCTTGTACTGTTCAGTAGCAGTCAGCTAACTAAGGTGTGAAGTATGATTATTATGGTCATAAAACTGTTTAACAACGCAATTTAATTTAGTTGCTTGTTTGACGAGCCTGCTTGGGGTGGATGTGAATCGAATAAAAGTGAAGAAAATGGATATAGAAACAGAAGGAACTACCATTTTGATTACACCGTAGCTCTTCATCTCTTTAGCGGCACCTGCCCCCTATAGAGTGTTAACACAAAAACATGATAAAATATACTCTCTCTCTCATTGTATTGCAATGTATATATTACTCGTACAAACAGATACGAACGACTGCTGCGACGTGCTAAAACGGAAGACCTGTCGGAAGTTTCTGGCATCGGATGTCTCTATCAGAGCGGCGTAGACAGGCTCGGCAGACCGGTGGTCGTGTTCTGTGGCAAATGGTTCCCCGCTCACAACATCGACCTTGAGAAGGTAAGCGCATGGATGTTAATGCAGTTTTTTTATTGTATACCATTATCAGCATATTTTACTCAACTTTTACAACGTCCACAGGCCCTGCTCTACCTGATCTATTTGCTCGATCCGATCGTTAAGGGCGACTACGTGATCGCCTATTTCCACACACTGACGAGCTCGAACAACTACCCATCTCTGCAGTGGCTGAAGGACGTCTACAGCATACTGCCCTACAAGTAAGTTAGAGGTCACACACACACACACACACGCACTTAACCGGTTATCGGAAGTGGTTGGTTCGGCCTAGTACTGCATGATTCATCTTTGAACCAATTGAAACTGTGCAAGCCTTTCGGCTTGTATACATATTGCGCGTTCGAACAATCTTCTAACCATCGTCTCCAATTTTCTCCACAGGTACAAGAAGAATTTGAAAGCCTTTTACATTGTGCATCCCACTTTCTGGACAAAGATGATGACCTGGTGGTTTACAACGTTCATGGCACCGGCAATCAAGACAAAGGTGCACTCGCTCCCGGGCGTGGAGCATCTGTATTCGGCCATCGCGAAGGATCAGCTGGAAATTCCGGCTTACATTACCGAGTACGATATGGCGGTAAGAGATTGGACAATGTTTAGCTGGGAGCGGCCCTCCGGATTGATAATAATCATTCTGTCTTCATTTTCCATCATTTCAGACTAACGGTATACACTACTTCCAACCGATCACAAACACATCGTCGCCAGCGTCCTAAGCATCGGACGGACCCGTCAACACCCCTGTTGTTGTACGCGCCATCAGCTTCCGGTTATTGTTGATGCGGAAGATCGATTAGCGATCTTGTTTATTGCACACTACACTGCACATGAGCACATAGTCTTACCCCAAACAAAGAAGAAGGAAAAAAACACACACACACGCGAACTCCGAAGCGCATTTATCAACGGTACCACCGTTTCCCACCCGAAAATTGCGACAGGTTTTCAATCAATACAATATCCTCACTTCCTCCCGCCATTATGCAGTGAAGAAGAAAGTGGCAATAGTTAATGGAGAGCTAAAAGCAGAAGACAACTTCATACATCCATCGTACTGTTGCTACTGTTCTGTCGAAGCAATGTTTAATATGATAAGCGGGACTGAAACTGAAATCTTTGCTTCCCTTTCACCATTGTTAGGTGTTGTGTATGTGTGAGAGAAAGAGCGTGCAAAGAAGATACTGGCAGTAAATTTGGCGTGATAAGTAGAATCCCTGCATCAAAACAAACAAGCAGAAGTAATGGTACTTACCTTTCTTGCTAAAGGAAAGGATTAATCCTTAACATGGTAACAAGACAATGTGCGAACAAAAAAAGAATAATAAAAAACTCACAGGGTGATACTGCAACAGTGTTGACGAAGGCGGCGTAAGGTTGGTTTTAGAATGGGAGTACCCGTTTGCGAAACGGACACGCCTGTGCCAGAGAGCAAATGGTAAAAAGAATATAACGATTGTACTATTTAACTCTAGTAGAATAACATAAACTGTCTCATACTCTCAGATATACAATACTAAAACCTAGAAACTGAAGCCTTCGCCATCAATCGTGTGCGCAACTAGCAGCGACAGTTAAGCGCCGTTCGTTAGCAGAGGATAAAATATGTAGCGGATGTCGTCCAGCATCCGACCATAGTATTGAGAAGCAATGTGTAGCGCGCACGCATTGTGCGTGCTTGAGCATAGGGATCCGATAAAAGTAGATAAACGAAAACTAATATACATTTTGTTCAGCCAGTCCCCCGTTGAACGAGACCCGTTAATGAAAATCGTTGTTATTGGTCACTGAGCGCGTAGTGCGAGTAGCAGCAGTGGTTTGTTGCTGTTAACCCCGACCCCCGAGGTGTGTTAAAACGAATTTATTGTCCTCGAATTTCCTCTTCCTTTTGCACTGACTTTCGACTAAGATGGGCGCGCATTGATGATGCCTCGCGCTCGGGACGCCAAATGTAATTACACTTTATTCGCGCATTCACCTGGTTGGGTAGTAGTTATTCAACTAAAAATGGAAATGCAAACAACAGAAAAAAACAAAACTAGAAGAGCAATCTAAATAGTCATGCAAGTGTTAAAATATTTGGATTAAGTTCTGCGTAAGCTTTTGAACACGACCACATGTTTTTATTTGTAATAATAATTACTTCGGTTTTCGGTTGCCATGCCCGGAGTGTCTTTCGGAGATTAAAACCAAAAAAAAAAAGAAAATACAGGAGCAAAATGGTATCAGGTGTATTTAGTTTTTACCGGTACCGTTTTGGGCGTTGTTTGATTTCCAATTTCGCTTCTATCGTTCTGGATGTGTAGTGTCATACGAGTTGAGTTTGATCGTTTGCTACTGCACAACTGTAACCGTGCTCGTGCAGAAGGAGTAAATCTATTGTTATATGGACCTTGCAATGGACGAATTGTTAAAGAACTGTGCGTCCGATCATTATACAAAAGACATATATTGCGTAGTACTGTTGAAAATGGGCAAGCGAAAGTGGATGCAGGGTCGATGCAGTGTAAATTATCACGGCTCAGGTCGACGATAAAACACTGCAACAAGGGAATGAAAAGTATTAAAGCGAATTGAGAAAGGGAGAGATGGAGCAAATAAAAAAAACCAGGTAGCAATAGACAAGTTGATACATATATACATACACTTGTGTATAAAGAACACGGCCCCTACAAATACACACACAAACACAGATGTATGACTTACGATTAGTGATATATTCGCAACTGCGTAATTGCGCTATATTTTAGGACATGATAATCACGAAAAATTGATGCACCGAACCCCACTATCATCCTACGCGCATCCTACGAAAAAATCAACTGTGCAATTTAAACAACCATTACATCTGCTGCATTCTTACTGTTTGAGTATTGTGGAGTTATTGTGAAAGTTTTCATCCCATCTGTGAATGCTGTTATATTTTACCTATAGATCATTAAAAAAAATACATACATATAAAGTGTAAAGGATTGTTTCATGGACACAAGCATACCTGGATCGGCGTTTGGTTTAAAAAAAAAAACACTTTTTGCTTTAGGCGCCATTCCACACTCAACGCGCTACTGTTGACAGCCGTTTTTGTAATGTGCACGAACAGATAAGTACAGAACCTTACCTAAAATGCCTTAGCCAAATAAAACATATGCGTTTGTTCTGTTGTACATTTAAACTTTACGCTAATTGAGATTGGTTTTAGTATGTAGAAGAACAACTAATTCGGGTTGACTGCTTGTACAGGGGAAGTTTTCTTACATTTTCCACTAACATACATTGACAGCATGACTGTTTCCCAGTTTCTGGCACTATCATCATATTTCTCTCCCAAAAGATATGTTGCGTGTTTCAATCTCCTCTTCTTCAACTCATACATTGAATGTGCCAATGTTTCTTCATGGTTAACAGTTTCACGGCGTAACGCAAGCTCAAAACAAAAAAAAATTGAACAAGAAAACACGAAGATTTAAAAAAAGAAAGATAATATCATTCCACAGCAATCATACTCCTTCATCATCGTGTCACACATGTAACACCTTTCAGGGCTTACGTAGTGAAATATGTAGTGTGTAAAGCTAGTCAAAGAAGAAGAAGAAGAAGAAGAAGAAGGAAAAAACCGTAACATGAAACGAAAAACTTTAATTCCATGCTGTTTGTAAGATTTGCAATGAGCTGAGAAAGCAAGAGAAAGAAAGTAAAGCAGATCAAAACGAGAAACAAAAAAAAAAAAACAAAACAAAACAAAAGTTAAGACAAAAATGCGCCAAGCGATTTCAAATGTTAATCAACAAAATAGCTAAATCCCGACGTTGCTGTAGCAAAATGAAATGAAAGACAAATCAAACGCCTATGCATGCCTGCGCCTACACGTACTAACAACGTTGAAGACTCCTTCCCTCCGCTCTCACCGTTTCGCAACCCCATTCGCCCCAAACAAGAAAGGGACGGAAAAAGGAGTTTGAAAAGGAGGATGGAACACAGATAACATCACACATTAATTAATCGCAAAGTTGAACCAAGCAAACACCAATTTCATTGTTTCGTTTTGTACTTAGAGGAAAAGAAACATAGTAAGTGTGATTCGTTTCGCCCTAGAGCAATGAGCGTGTTGTGTATAGTGGGAATGATGATGGGTTGTTGAAAGCGTTGGCATGGATTGCTCCAGTCAACCATCTTCGAACGGCGGTAGCAACAAAAACGAATTACAGTTGAAAATTGTAGCTTAAATTGCGGGAATTCTGCGGGTCGACGTGTAATGAAGGATTATATTTAACAGGTTGAACCAAAGACGCACCTACATGGGAGGTTCCAACACCTTTAGCGTTCGATCAGACGAGATACACTCTTAATGAATATTACATTTCACACCGAGCGAAGCGGAAAGAACAGTAGATAGTTTATGTTGCATGCGCTGTTCATGATCCGCCTGTAGTGCGGTAGAGCAAACGTTTCTCAAATACAAAAACTCCTCTTAACAGGCACACACACACACACACAAAACCAGGTAGTGTAGTTAAGGCTGACCAATTTTTGTTGCCGTTTCCTGCACGCTAGGGTCGCTAGCCCCCCGGGACGATAAGGATGACAACGGAGGAACCCTAACAAAGCAGTGCTAGCAGCAACAGTATATCGACGATGTACATACACACGACACTGTTCACGCCTGGTGAGCTTTTAAGTTTGCGATTTGTTGTTTAATCTTTGCACGGGAAACAAAGTGTTGGTAATGCAAACGAAACGAGCAGCCTACTCCCCAATTTTGTTAAATATTATCAGCATTAGGTGGCAAGCTACTAAAAAACAAGCAAAACCAAAACGAACAAAAAAAGGTATTTAAACAAATAAGGCTCAAGCACGAAAGCGTTTTAAAATTCAATCCTGTAACCAGCAGGAAAACGGCCGATGAAGGTTGAACAAGTGAATGAATTTAATAGTTGCGAGTGTGATTCTAAGAAATAAACTATTTGGTTGATTGGAAAAACGAACAGTTTCCATTCCAATGTAGCGTCCGAAACGTTTTGAGAGCAAAAATTCATAAATGAAAATAAATGAAAGCGCGTTTAATTTTTGAATTTTTATTACCAGTTGTGCCGCTTAGTCATCATCATTAACATTGTGAGGTAACCTGCTGTCGCAACAAGGATGGAGATCTGGTTAGTAACCAGCCAGAGGTCCTTTCGCAGTGGGTTCAGTACTTTCATGAATTACTCAACGACCAATTTAACGAACAGCTAGGAACGCCACTAGCAGATAGTGTCATGCTTTTGCCACCTAGCATAGAAGAAACACAACAAGCTATCCGTTGGCTGAAAAATAACAAGGCACTTGATCTGGTCAAGAATGGAGGTGCATGACTAGAAAACGAGATTCATCAAATTGTTACTGAGGTGTGGTATAGCGAATCGATACCTTGTGATTGGAATCTCGGCATCATCTACCCCGTATACAAGAACGGAGACAGGTTAAACTCCAACATCTACAGAGGTATTACGGTGTTGAATTCTTATACTTAGGCACAACAACCGCTGCCGATCAAGGCCTGCCTGAACCCTAGTGAGAAGTGGGCTTGGCTTTCAGTGACTTATTGATTACCCATAACAGAATAGTCAGTCCTACGTATGGGGGCACGGTCTATTCGGGGCTTGAACCCATGACGGGCATGCTGTTTAGTCGTACGAGTTGACGACTGTACCACCAGACTGGCAAGGTGTCGAATTCCGCCTATAAAATATTGTTCCTGATCCTTCAGGATCGCGTTGTCTTAGGCATACTTAGGCGTAACGTATAAATAGGTGAACGCACTCTTCCAGTCTTTCAAGTTTTCACCTATCTGGGGTCAAAGTTCAGCAACGACAATGGTAACTGATTTGCGCGCAAGGATGCTGGCTGCCAAATGGTCATTCTGCACCCTGAAAAATAAGTTCACCTCTAAGAATCTGTCACGATAGACGAGGCTGTGACTATATAGCACCTATATAGTACCGGTACTCACATACGCCTCTGAGACATGGACACTATCCAAATCTGACGAAACCCTCTAAGCTACGTTCAAGAGCGAGACTCAGCCCGTAAAGTCTTTTTAAGCCGTTCTCATGGACAGAGGAGTCGTGGTAGGCCCTAACTGAGGTTTCGAGATAGCGGAGGGGGAGGGGGGCATCCGCCATTAAGGCCGGGATAACGGACAGGCAGACGAAGATGCGAGACTGTGAGCGCTTTTGGACACTCCTGAGATAGGCCTAGATGGCAAAGCGGTTATAGCGCCGGAGAAGTAAGTAAGTAAGGGATCAAAGGTAACGAGAGCGATAACGACCGATGAGTACGATTAAGATCTATGCAAGAGTTTGATCCTGGCCATGGACGCAACAAACGACTTGATAAATAGTTTTACATTTATCCGTTACGACCTCGTCGTCCGCCTCATCGTTATTTCACACTTTGTACATTTCATGCAATCGTTGATTGCTTTTTGAAATTCAAATGCCTCTTTCGTTACACTTACTTGAAGGTAGTGCCAGCGAGATGGTGCATTAGTTTCTCAGGAACTGTTAAGTACAAATCCTGAATCATAGACAAAATATGAGTCATATCAAGAAAATTTCCTCAAAGCAGGATATTATCAACCATAGGAATGTCACGCACTATCACTTCCTTTTATATAATTCGTAAGGTTCTCTATATACATCTTCATCTCTGTACAAGGGAGCGTTCTCGTTTCACGGTAAAATGAGCAGTATTTTACACACATAACAATAAAATAGGATGTATTGATGGGCAATTTTCTTCAAATGCTCAGGATAAGATGGCACATGTAACGCTAAATCAATTTCATCCTGCCTAAAATGTGTTTGCGTACTTCAGCAAATCATAGACACAACCTTACCTCTCCCCTTTTTCTAGCAACGACAGCAAGTGGTAGTGGGTCATACAAGATACTGCTTCCTCTACGTATGCACCGGTTTACTGTGCTTGTTGACATCCCGGTGGGCTCCCCGGTACAACAAGCCCGTATCTGATTTTAATTTATCAGATAACGGAATCAATCGACGGATGCTCGATATTGCCTATCACACTTCACGCAAGGGCGATGAAGAAGGTCCGCCAACATACACCGCCATTGATAACCGTGGTGGCAAACAGTTGCTTGACGGCAATACTGGGTAACGGACGAATATGATCGGTCGAGTGCACCGCAGTGCTTGGCTAGTTCATAAACGAGACAATTAATTTCGGCTAGCGCAAAGTGCTCACGAGGGAAGAAGATAGCAGTAAAGTGCTCGTTTTTACATGTGCTCTCACGTGTCATCCTTCAGCATCTGTCGGCAGTGCAATGGGTAGTGAAAGTAATTACAGCGTCTGGAGAAAGCTCCCGGTAGCCGCGATAGTAGTTCTAACGATAGTGTCGGCTTCCGTCACTGCGCAAGGTGAGCCATCAAGTCTAGTTTGTGCAAAATCCTACACGTGCCCAAACGTTGTTGAAGTTCTTAGTGGTGTACTTAAAACTTCTTAAAATGTGTTTAATTAAATCCACACCACTGATGTTAGCCGTGTGTAATACACGTTGCAAACGGTGTCACAAAAAATCCTGAAATAACACATTATTTGTCATAAGAAAGGAAACGCAAAGAGACCCGACCCAACGAATGTGCCCAGTGATGATAGATACTATCAAAGTGACAGCTACAACCATCGCCCATTTGATGATTGCTTGTTAAAACAGGCCCATTAAAACGTCGGCACACAGGAATGGTGCTGGGCTTTGATGGATTGCGTCTATTTGGGAGATTCAAAGATTGTTTCCTTTAAGTGTCAATGACAGGTGGCAGACATTAAAGAAGGTGATGCACACAACAATTGACTCATCATCTGGAGGAACCAACAAAGGGTGTCATATTGTTCATTTTCAGCAAAAAAAAAAGAAGTAAAAATGGTATAACAGATTCGCTGAATATTGTTTTAATAGGGTTTTGACATTTTTGTGTTAGAGTTTTGAACTTCTTATCTACTAGATTACTTTCAACTGCCAGAGCTCAGTGCCACAATCTTGTGCTATTGAAATTGTGTTATCGGTTTTAATTAATATTTGATGGCATCGTATTGTTGGCCTTTCGTTATCACTTTTTTTTCGCAGCAATTCGCAGCAATACACAGCTGGCATTATAACCTGTATCTTCTAAGCCATTTGATAGAAAATTCACATCCGTGTTTTTATCAACAGATTTTCAACCTTTTATTTCAACCACTCACCCTGACCAATCCATTTAAGTGCACGCAGAGGATGAGCAATAACTCACTTAGCTTATCTCAAATGTAGCTTCTGGTGCTCTTGACACCGGAGAAGTAGTTAATTCGGGGCTTTCTTTTGTTTTTATCAATTTCCAAGAACCAAAACAATTGATTTGAGTCTACTGCTCATTATTTCCGTGTTAATTGTTGCTGAAAACTACTCTAGCCAGTGACATACAGTTTGATCGCATACATCAAGCGAGCGATACAAACAGTCCAAACATATTTATTTGTCTTTTGGGATTCTCACAAACTGGACGGGATTGATTCATATCCGCCATGGTTCCTCCAGTCATCTTCTGATATCAAAGATTTGACTACACCAAAGAGAGGGAAGGGATTTGTTGTGAATGTGGAATATAAATTTTGGGCTGTGTATAGACTTATTCCATCGCAACCTTACCAAACATCACCCAACGCTTATACCACTTCCTTTTCCTCCCGGTACAGAATGTTCCTCGCCAACACTCACTTTTGTTGGCCAGTTTCCAACAGAGCCTGAAGTATCGACCACGGTGGGTGTCGGCTACACACTGGCTCAGCACGAAGTGAGCAACGTTCTCTCCGTCAAAGTCAATCCAAGTCAAACAGGTTTGCCGGTGTACATCGATGCAGTACTCGCAGACGGCCGGTTGCTAATTAAAACGAGCGCTCAGTTCGCTGATTACGAAAAGCTAGATGATAAATTGTTCTTTTTCAACCGTGTCGTCTTTACCTGCACTTCGGGCTCTGTTCGCGAGATGAATTTCAGGCAGTCGATCAAGGAAGAGAACAACCATGCGCCGTTGTTCTCCAAAACCAGCTACGACATTACAATTCCATTGCCTTTGCCGAGGGAATTCAATATACAACAGTTCATCGACGGAGTAAGGTTTTTCTTTACAGTTTCGCGTAAATTAAGTGACGGCTTGCTGATTGTGAATGTTTTATAGGGCAATGGAGTGGTAGCGAATGACTACGACATAACGAAGAATAAGATAACATTTTCCATCGACGAAAATGACTATTTCATCGTTCAGTCCATTGGTGGATCATCGCGTACAGAGACCATGGCGAATTTGATAACGAAACAAAC
Organism: Anopheles coluzzii; assembly: GCF_943734685.1. Lineage (NCBI taxonomy): Eukaryota > Metazoa > Arthropoda > Insecta > Diptera > Culicidae > Anopheles > Anopheles coluzzii. Next base: position 86,659,654 of record NC_064670.1, read on the forward strand.
ACTTACGAAAATACAACCACCGATCACAGTGCAGATTACTGCTATGGTAAGTACGACCGCTAATGTCGAGAGATGGCTGGCGTCACTAACAATAAGTGTGGCAATTTTATCCTTTTTTAGGATGAATGGAACCCTCCGAAAACATCGACGGCAAGGATCACCATTGTTGGTGATCCAGTGATTTCGTTCGTAACACCACCAGACTTTGAACAAAGCCTTTACAAAACAGTCTACAAAGAAGGGGATACTTTCACACCCATTCGAATTGCTCTGTTGGCCAACACGTATGATACCAGCGTCCGTTACGAAGCTTCTGGAGAGGATGCGGATTATTTCACCATCACACCAGCAACAGATCGGAGCAGCGTTACGGTAGCGTTACGTTCGGGCACACAAATCGATATAGAAAAGAAGCTGCTTAGCTTAACGATCACCGCTAGCCGGACGGGTACGGAGTATGTTGGACGCACAGCACTGGTAGTGGAGCTTTCGTACGAACCGAAAATTGTGCCCACCTTCGAAGCCTCCCTCTACACCGGTACGATAAATCGTAACAAAGTGATAACCGTAGAGAGCATCAAATTACTGCCAACCACCAGTGATAGTAGCGTACGTGTGCGATTGTCCGGAGAAGATTCTCAGTACTTCACACTAACGTTTGCCAACAATCAAGCCACCCTGGCTCCATCGAATATGCTGACCGATGCGGTGCTGAAGGAAAAGAATTTCTTTCTAGTGACTCTGCAGGCAGAAAAGATTGACGTCGGTACAGGTGAAGCACTGGTTGTGCTAACGGTAGAGAAGAGCAACACGAAAGATCCACATTTTGAACAGACGCTGTACGAAGGTACGATCACCGAAACGGGTGTACTGAATGTGCCTACGGTTCGCATTTCACCGGACAGTTTCGTGCAAGGTTTGCAGTACGACTACACGGGTGACACTGCGCTGGTCACATTTAGTCCGGACAGTACTGGCACCTTCACCGTAACATCTAACAACGTTACGCCCGAAAAACTGATCGGCAAAAGCTATATCCTGCTATCGATCGTTGCCAAGTTGGAGGATGAAGAAACAGCCCACACTGTAGTTATCTTCAAGGTGCTTCGCACTCCGGTAGTGATACCAAAGTTTACGGAGCCCTTCCTCGAAGGTGAGCTAGTGTTGAACACGCTAGAAGTACGCCTTCCGAACGTGGAGCTCGTGCTGGATACCTTCTCAGCCGACACCAAAGTAAGCGTCGTCGATGATCGGTACTTTTTCGACATCCTGGAGGATTTTCCGGAAAACGTGTTCAAAGTATACCTGCGTTTAAACGTCACCAGAGAAATGTTGCGTGATATCGATCGGCTTTCTCTGCAAGTGGAGGCTCAAAATCCTAACTCTGAAAAATCATACTGCTTCATTACGGTAGACGTAAGCCGAGCTGCATCACCAGCTTTCGAGCGACTTGTCTATGATGGTGTGATTGATGAAACGAAACAGCTAGTTGAAGAGATCGTGGCTAAACTTACGTCCGACTCCGCAGGAGAAAGGATAACGTACACACTCGAAGGCGAAGATGTGACGTTTTTCTCAATAAAAGAAGCGCCCACATGGGACAATATACGCATCGCGCTTAAGTCACCGTTAACCGATGAGGAGTTTGAAAGCCGCACTCATTTCCAGCTGAATCTTAAAGCAACAAACACACTGTTAGCTGTAGATACGGTCGTGCCCTTGATAGTGTACGTGAAGCATTCTTTGGTAAAAATTCCCAAATTCGAAAAACCCCTCTACAAGTCGCGCATCGATACCGGTCTTAAGCTTGTGCCGTTTGAGCAAATTAAGCTAGAACCCGGAACGTACGTCGGGATGGCCACGGTTACAATTCACAACAGCAACAGCGAGTTCTTCGGTGTGCAGCTGCAGGAAGGCATCGTTACGATACAGCTGCTAAAGGAGCTTGATGCAGCATCGGTGAGTGGTGTTAAACAATTCGAGTTTGTCATAGAATGCGCTAACCCAGATTTGATGTCTGGCTTCACTACCATACTCATTGACATTGATCGTGTGGTTGCGCCTGAGTTTTCCGACCGCTTCTACAATGGGGAAGTACGCGAAGGCGTACAGCAGATAACGTTTGATAAGGCAGTTGCTCTCAAACCGCAAACGATCGTAACCGATACAGTATACGAGCTGGAAGGAGTTGATAGCGCTCTGGTACGATACGTTGTATCGAACGATCGTAGTTTGAGTTTCTTTTTGCGCGACGAAGTAAGCAAGGAACAACTGAAGACGCGCTCAGAAATCACATTCATAGTAGTTGCCAGTAATCCTAGCAACAGCCAGCCGGCACTAGTACCTTGCACGGTGAAGATTATCCGCGAAGTAAAGCCCAGCTTTACGCGTACTTCATTCCGGGGCAAAATTGTGGAAGGTAATACGGTGGTCGATTTTGGAAGCTTTCCAATTGCTTGGGAAGCCGACAGTGTGAAGGATACGGCCACATTCATTATCGTTGACGCAGTGCCGAACAGTTACTTTGAGGTGCAGTCAAGTGAAAATCGTCTATCGATTGACATTGCTCTAAAGCCCGACGTAAAATGGGATCAGGTGCGGTCGTACCCCTATTACCAGCTCATCCTGCAAGTTACAAATCCCGGATCTGACACGGCACAATGTACGCTTGTGATTGACGTCGAAAGTCTTCCCACCATCACACCAACCTTCACCAAAGCCATCTATCGTGGTTCGCTACAGGAAGGTACGAAGGAGGTGGTGTTCTCGGCTGCTGACACAATTACCGTACAACCGGGAACCATTATGCCAACCTTCCAGTTCACTGCCGCTGAAGGTGATGCGAACCTGTTTGATGTGATGATGGTCGATGATAACAAATTTAAAGTGTCGCTTAAAGATAGCATCGCCCCGGGCACCATTGAGGGGCGCGACATGTTAAGCTTCATCATAACCATTAACAACGCGTACAGTGCAGACGATACAGCTACCATTGTGATCACTATCAAGCTGGACGATATCATCAGTCCGGCCTTTTCAAAGCTGATGTATAGTGGCACCATCCTCGAAGGTACCAGTGTGTTGAGTTTGCAAGAATCGATCCTACTAAGTGGTGGAACGTACACAGAAAACACTGAAATAGGCATTGGTGGTACGGATGCCACACTGTTCACTGTTTCAAGAGCGGAATCTGCGCTGGATCTACGCATTCAAGCAGATGCAATCGACTGGAACGAGCTAGATGCAAAACACTACTTAAGCATTTACGTACAAGCCACCAATCCTGGCAGTGACACGGCCACATCCTTTGTGGTGATCGAAATTGAACGTCTGCAGCAACCCCAGTTCGTCCAATCCTCTTCTCACGGGTACATTGAAGCCGGTGAGCGTAACGTACGTTTCGCAGACGGTTCGGAACTGAGGATAATAATCGACAGCACGCAACCTGGTTATCAGTGGAATCTTGCCGGAGACGATTATCAGCTGTTCGATGGGTCGTTGGTTGAAGATTTGTTCAAATTCAGTCTTAAAGAATCGGCTGCCACGGAACAGTTGTTGGGCACCAGGACGACTCTCAACTTCAAAGTTATTCTCCGAAATCCCAATGGAAGAACAATCGATTCGACAGTGGTGGTGAACCGCCGACTGTATGTGCCCCAGTTTTCCAAGCACATCTACACTGGTTCGTTCAATGCCGATCTGCAGTTGTTGCTAGCGGATGCGATACAAATAACGCAAGCAAGCTTTGCGAGTGGAACTGTTGTCACCATACTCGAGTCAAATGTTGATTTCCTTGCGCTTGAGCAAAGCGAGCGCAGTGTGGAGCTAAAGCTGTCCCGAGCAATTTCGACCGTCGATTTCCAGGGTCTACAAACGGTACGTCTCGTGCTGTTAGCTAAGGCATCCGAAGATAGCTGGAGTACTTGCTCGGTTATGTTGGCAGTTCCTGATGGAAGTAAGTTTTATTAAATGTAATGCGTTGTACAACTTCAGGTCTGACCTATTCCTTCATTGCAGCGCCCTGTATTCCTTTGCCTCCGATTGTGGACTGTTCTAGTTGTTACAACTGCACTACTGGCGGTATTCAGGAGGATGTGCCCGTATTTCCGTACGGTGACTTCAGATTTCAGTTGCGAAGCGATACTACAGGTGCCATTGGTACGGTAACCGCTATTGTAAAAGATCCAACAGCTACTGTTCAACACACACTGGATATGGAAGATGGTAAGGATTATTTGAATTTAGATTTATATTGATGTCGGATCGGTTAGTCGGTTTTTCGCCGTCACTTATGTATGTTTGTTTCGAATTGTAGCATACTTGAAAGAGCACCTTGCCATAACACCTGAAGGACGATTAATACTTGATCGTCCGATCATACCGAACGTCTATCAATTCCTCGTGCATGCAACGAACACGGCAGCGGGAAAACGTGCTACGGCAAACGTTTTGCTTGACGTACTGAATCAATTTGAGTGTACGGAGGGTGATAAGCAAGTAGCGGTCAATCAGGTGCTGTTCGTGACGCATCTTGAAGAGGAACGGCCGCATGCGACAATTTTCTCTACCCAACTAAGCGAATCGTGTACTTACGAGCTGATTAGCGAACATCCAATAGAAGATGATCAACAGGAACCTTACTTCTACATCGATCCTGAAACAAACTGGCTTGCTTCGAGAAGTTTTGACCGCGAAAATGAAAAGCTATTCCAAAACATGGACGTACCGCAATTTAAGCTGGTGCTGAAATTAAAATGCTTCGATAACGACGATGCAGCGGATCAAGCTAATCGACGATCGATGGTGAAACGATCGCTCGTGAACACGGAGACAATAAACTACGCACCCGATATTACGATAGTGAGCATTATCGTGGACGATATTAACGATAACGATCCTATCTTCATATACCCTGAAACGGCATCCGGAAACAAGGTCTGGCTTGGTTTCCCAGAACCTTCCCTAGCTAACAGACTTATGCTGTCCGGGCTGATAGATGTTGTGGCGACGGACGCGGACGAGGATTTGAATGCAAAGATCAGATACAGTGTGGCGGAAAACGAACATTTCAACGTACATCCCGAAACGGGCTCCATTAAACCGACAAAAGATTCGCTACGTGCCTCCAATATCATTGATCTAATTGTGTATGCAACAGATCGTGATGGTGCAGTAGACGGACGCAGCAGTCGCCTGGAAATTACTGTATATCGTCTGGACGAAAATCAGATTGCGTTCATCACCCTTGATGCGGCTGACGAAGCCACCGTGCAGGAGTTCACCGAACAGGTTAATCGCCAAAGCAATTTCCATCTAAAGGTACTCCATCAGAGTATCGTGCCGTTGTTGGAAGCGTCCAGTAGTCGAGCAAACGTTACAAAAGCTGTCCGACAGGTACAAAACACGATGAGTACTATGCGACTTATTGTGTACGCGATAAACGATAACAATCAGCTACTGAGTACGAACGATATTCGAGAGTAAGTAACGTCATCTAACAAAATTATGATGTAGATGAGTTTTTTTTTTTAAATTTCATTTCTTTTTTTTGCAGCGGCATAAGAGCGGTGTTTCCAAATATTAAAGCATCAGCTATAGAATCGTTCAGCAATGCCGTTTGCTATGGCAACCAAACCAATCCCTCCTGTCCAGAAGAATTGTCCGACGGCTCCAGCAACAGTGGTCTAATCGCTTCAACGTCCGTGCTGGGAGGTCTTCTCCTTATCTGCATGGCGCTTACGATTGTGCTGTACCTACGCTATGTGAGGCCATTGTCGAAAGGAACTGACAACAATCCGTCGGATATAGTGCAGCTTGAAAATGATTTCGACACTACTCCACCGTCTACCTCGCCATCCTTAGGTGCGAAGAAGGAACGGAATGCTGACGACCCCGAAATGGTGGAAGATAGGAAAATATCTATTAACATTGCTGGTATCACCATGCAAGGTAGTATTATACTGAAGCGTTACGGAAAGCAAACTACGATTGTAAATTGCACTATTTTCACAGAGTCTGAAGATACCAACGTGGATGCTGGTAATCGGCTGGCCCGTTCCTTAGCCGAGCGGTTAGACGAGGAAGATGAGTACGGCGCTATAACTTCCGGAACATCTGGGCCGGAAACGACCAGCGAACCAAAGAACGTCAAGTTCAACGAGGTTGTTGAAAGGATAGAGGTGCAGGAGCACCATAGCGATGAAGAGGACGGTAGCTCGGTGTACGAAGAGCGTTTGTAGCGACCATAGCAGTCGGTTTACAATATGATGTAAATTAACAGTGGCATAACATAAGTTTGGATGTAAATAAAAATAAAAATCATAAATCAATACGGTTCAATTACTTTCCAACTTACAGAACGCAGTTGGCAGACCCGTTTGCTAGTTAGCAACATGTACGTAACGGTGTACGCGCGGTAGTTGAGTATCCAGAGCTTCACGAATATTTTAAGATTCAAATAGGGTAAATGTACCAATAGTGGTGTAATTTGTAGTGGTACCGATGTGTTTTGATGGATTTAAAGTGTCAGGAAGAACAATTTCTGAATATTTTAACACATGGCAATTGGAATATGTTTTATCTTCGCAATCACAACCATTTTTACCATGAAACACATAAAATTTACGAAAAAATACTTATTTTTGAAACTGCTTCGTTGTACTTTTAATGGTGGTATGGTTCCTATCGTCGTATTGTGTTCATATAGTGGTGGTAAACAAAGATACCTCCAAAACAGTGTATAATATCAATGAAACTTAGTTTCGAAGCTGTTTTCGTATGAATATCAAGGATTACTGCCATAATATTGGTTTCTTGCGTAATTTGATCGTAAAAAAATGTATAAATTTGATCGATGAATCTATTGACTAAAGTACTGCATCACACCTGTCGTCAACCTACACCCGGGAGAGTGTGCTTGATTTGAAGTCAATTTTTCATTCAGCAATATCAGCGAATTTTGGCCTGTTTTTGATAAATTACCTACATAAAACTCATTTCTGTTGCTTATTTTAATGAAAACAGTATGACATGTCAAAAATATCCTCGAAAAAATGTAATACGATCTGTTTTTATTGATTTTATAATTATAACCACTATAGGAACATGTCTGTTTTGTGTACCTATAATGGAACTTTGGTAAAAAACATTTAAAAATGCACAAATATGGTCAAAAGGCAAATAATTTTAGCAAAACAATAACATTTCATAACAGTTATGTTGAAAAACTAGTAATTGCGTGGTTATGTGGTCATTTAGAACGTTAACAGAAATATGAGTTTCGTTACGATCTCCTAAGGATTTTGGAAAAATGTTGCACATTCCACAAACTAATGGATTTTTCGGTCACTAAGTAACGGAATGGCCCCATCTAACTTTTAAACCCTTTGTAAAAGGCTAAAAAACATTTCCCACCAACGTAAATAAATTAATTACTTTTGATTTGCCGTATGAACCGCATTTTAGTGCAATACCACCACTATTGGTACCACCACCACTATAGATACATTTACCATATAGGCGCTTTTGAAAGTATCCTTCCATGAAACCATTTGCGAATCATGTGCATTAAAATATTTGATTAAATTATTAAAACTATTCGAACACATGTAACCAATACAGAATAATATTTGATAAACGACGGTTTTAACCAACAATCGCAAAGTTTATATTACGAAAATTGCAGATATTTTTACGATATTCACAGATTGTTATGCTAAATTGCGGAGTTTGTTTTGCAACAATCGCAGAGTTTTTTGCGACAGTCGCAATTTTTTTACGACAATCTCCAAGGTGGATTTAAAAATATCAGGTGGTGGACTCTAGTGCATTTTGACAATTTGTCACTTGACGTAATGTCCCCAGGATTCAAACTTTGTTTACATTTATTAAATTTGTTCATATAATTTATCTACCCCATTTTTTCGATTAAACATTCTTTAAAAATATATTTTAGACTTCGCGAGTTCTTATTTCACATTCAAACATGGATTAAAGTGTGTTATTTTGAGTTATTCCGTGAATTTATTCTATAATTAATTGTGTTTTCGACATTTTTGATGATAAAAATTAAGGAAGCATTATTTTTTTTCAATTTTCACATTAATTCCTCATTATCTACGAGCCGCATGGACAATTTACGTGAGATTAGAACTCTTACTCACATGATTTTAAATTTCGTGCATAAAGAAATCATCAAATCTTTCTTTCGATAAAACCAATAGACTCACAAAAATGCACACAATAACAAAGAAATCTGTTCTATTTGCTAAGCTTTGTGTGCGGAAACCAATGGTTAACGGTTCTAAAATGACGTAAAGTCCCTCAACTATGGCGACTCCCCAAAGGCCCTAATCCACCACCTGATATTTTAAATCCACCTTGGACTATCTCAGATATCCTTGCGTCAATCGCATAATTTTTTGCAGCAATCGCAGAACTTTTTGCTACATTTTTTTTAGTCTTAAGATTTTTTATTTCTTCAGCGTCTTAACGTCTTAACGTATTAAGCTGGATTGAGTTTGACAGTTTTTTGTGATGTGTTGAAAATCATGCGTAAAAACTTAAATTTAATTATGGAGCAAATACATCATTCGACAGCTGGTGTAAAACATTTTGGATGCGTTTAATAATTTTGAGCACATTCGAAAATAACTTGAAAAACCCTGTAATTCATCGCGATGCGTTGTTTTCGTGTTTGTTAGCGCCATCTATCGGGATTTCCAAGACATAAACCAAACTAACTTTTTAAATAGTAAGACAAAGTGTGTTCTATTCTTGTCTTCACATCAGAATTACTGTAGTGATAAGTTTACTTTTTTCTTCTCACAGACCAATTGAGTTTGGTTGGGATTGGCACAATAATTCTGAATAGCTTTGCCTTTTACAATGTAATTGTGAATACGTAGGGGAAAGCAGGGCAAAATGGGCAAATTAAGTTTCTTCTTCTTTGGCTCAACAACCGTTGTCGGTCAAGGCGTGCCTGTACCACTTATGGGCTTGACCTTGACTTATTGATTTCCCCCCATAGCAGGATAATCAGTCCTACGTATGGCGGTGCGGTCCATTCGGGGCTTGAACCCGAGACAGGCATGTTGTTAAGTCGGTCAAGTTGACGACCACGAGACCGGCTTCGACATGTTAAGTAGTTTAATGAATATTCCTTTGAACTTGCAATAAAACACAACTATTGTTATATTATTATACGCCTACACCATTTTGCTATGGCTTAAAATTGCGATATAGCCTGAAAATATCGTAACCATTTAAAAAAGGTGAAATAAAGTTGATGTTTCATGAGATGCTATTTTGACTCGTGGATAAGTAATTAAGTAAGGCATAATGGGGCAAAATGGGTAATCAAAACGAGAAACGTCAAAACACTGGGCCAATATGGGCCACAACAACAGGGCTTAGGACCAAGCGCCTATCTCAAAAGCATCTGCCCATTTGCTATTATTCCCCAATCATAACTACCTATTTTGCCTCACGTGAAATATTTTTACATTATTTGTTATGTTAATAAAAATACGCATTCTCTACTGTCTTCAGACAAATTGTATAGATCATATAAGACTTTCATATCTTTAAAAATATACCATGTAGATCTTCCAAGCATCCCTGTGACATTTGCTTAAAGCTTATTTTTGAAGTTGTTAAACATTACATCAATATGCTACACAATCTTATGTTGTATTTTTCTCGGTTAGTTATTAATTACAAGTTATAAACTTACATGGTGTTCATATAACACTCGAATGAATAAACTGTAAGTTTTGGAATTTATCCTTGATGTGTAATAATGCTTAAATAAAGGCTCTCCATTTGCCACGCATGCTCATTTTGCCCCATTTATCCCTATAGGTCGCACGGGGAGCTCGAATAATAAATTGAAATGTAACTGTACAATTCGCATTGAATCAGAACTATCATATTAAAATTACAAATTATACATTTTATGTCTGCTCATTTCAGCTTGACAATCATTAGTAAATAAATGTATGGTTTCATATAGATTTTTTTATATCAGCAGAGCAGAATTAGAATGAAGATATAAAATATTATCGGGTAAACATAACCGCAGTGAAAACAATCGTGTATTCATATCAGGAATCATTCTTGCACAGGTTTGAGTTCTTGACCATCGTGTTCTTACATTTAAATCATCAGTCAGCCATTCTCGAAAAAATCTTTCAATTTTTCCACTACTAAAACAAACAAATAAATGTGGGAATGCCGTTGTCATTCAGTTTGTTGTTACAATCCTCAAACTAGCAATAATAGGTAAACATTGTAAATCTCTATTGAATAAATCCCTTTTAATTTATTTTGGAGATCATTCGTTTTTATTGGGTCATCTCCAATGCTTGTGGCTTATTAGTTTAATGATATGCCCAGATACTTTATTACATTTAATGATAGCAGATAGCAATATGTTATTGTTGTTTAATGATTATCTCAGGCATTTTCTATCTTGCTGCAAAATTTGTTCAAGACGGGGCCTGCATTATGTATCTGTTGAGAGTATTTTTGTGCTACATGATGTCTGTTTTACGATTGCATGATACCGTATACCAAATAGCCTTGCAAAAAGGGGTGCTCCACATTTGGTAATGTTTTCCTGGAAGCAGGATGCTAGGTTTTGGAAAACGCTGCAAAAATAAGCACATTTGTAACATATCACAAATATGTGAATCGAATAAATTTAACGTACCTGCAGTCGCGTTTTGTCATTGTTTCGATAGTTTTACTACGTAATTCCGCCCAACCCGATGTGGTGCAATTATGTAGAAGGTCTTTCAGATTTCCAGCACAGTATGAGTAATTGGACTGATGCACGGTAACAATATTTGCTCCATCTTTTTCACATATGAACGCAAACTCTTCTTCTAGCAGAATCAATGTCTTGATCATTGAAACATCGCGCCCGGTAAAGCATACTTCCAGCTGGCGTGTAAAGGGATGGTAGCATTTTTTTATTTCCTCAAATTGGTCACAGTTACTGCAAAGAGATAGGGATACAAAAATCCAAAGCATTTTTTATAATATATAACACATATCAAAACACGGCTCAAAACACGCACTAATTGATGAAAGCGTTATGATTTGCAGGAGTCAAAGAATCCAGTGCATTGGTGAAATTTTGTGGATCGTGATGCAGATTGACACAGGCTTGAAGGGCTTGATTAGCTTCAACCATTTGCCGAGCTTTGCTTGAGTCGTTCGTTTGCGCTAGACACAGTGTTTCAAAAACTGCATCGAATTGGAACATAAGTTCTGCATATTGCTGAAATGTTGGATCACTATTGACGATGGAAGCTAAGTTAAAAGAAAGCAAACGGAGACAAGATTTCAAAATCAAGTTGCTATCAAACTTTAAACTAGTTTATCTCACATGTAAACAAACAAAATAGCATAGCAATCACTAGCAACATTTTTCACTACACTTGGAGCAATCGGATCTGGGTGAGTGCGAATGAAGTACTGATCGATATTGAAATTGAAACGTCGATTGTACTGTACGCTAAAGTTGTACTCGCTGCAAATCTTGTGTCGATCAATTAGTTCAATTGGTCAATTTATATGCTCAGCTGTTCTGGACCGAGCTATAGAAGTGTTCATTTCGTTAAAGGATAGAACAATCCAGACAACGTTTCACCATGAAACGTACAGTCACAACCATCCAAACTTTTTATTTTAATTGTTATGTCTTCGAAATTTTATTATCAACTATTCTTCAGATTAAACCTCTGATTACAAAAGAAGATAAACCTGTGTGTAAAATTGCTGGATTCGTTTTTAACATGGTATATAAATACAATAAAATAAAAATAAAATTCAAGCGATACGAAGAAATTGGCCATTCATACAAGAGAAAAGGAAATCAAATTTATTTCTATTTTGAGAAAATACACATTAAACAAACTTAACAAAAGTCTTAAATTTAGTATTATTTCATTTAAATGATGTTTAATGTTTTGATAATACTTTTACTTGCTTGGCATACATATGGATGAAAAGCAACTTTTTCACTATGGTTTATTGATTCTGCTCATTGCAACATCGTAAAACCTAATTTACGAAACAAATTTTAACCGAAAGCTACAATGAATCCATGTAAGATTCTGGAATTACCGGAAAATCAGCAATTTGTCATTGCTACTATCAAGTTATAACAGGGTAGAAAGATTCTTTTTCATCACATTTGTGCCCTTTATAAATAACTGCTTTTGACATATATTGTTATATGTTGAAATAAGAATAAAGAGGTCAACCTTAGGCGCTAGTCACTGTACGTTTCAGGAAGAGCTGCAGAGTATGAGCAAATGATTCACTTGTTTTAGTGATCAAAAAGTATTTATATGCAACACAGTTGCATTGCTGCGAAGATCAATCTGTGGTTGCAATGTGCGTTGTCTAAGGCCCGGGTCTATGAAAATGTTATGGGAACATTTCATGCCAAATCGTATGGACGAACAGTCAAACTAATTTTGCGGGAACATTTTTGTTGCAAGAGAAGCAAATCCATACGTTTACTTGGTGCAGGAACATTTTCGATCGTGTTTACATACACAAAACGTATACATAATAATTTCAGCTTAATCTTAAAATATTTCTATTAACAAAATAACTTCACAGTTTTTTAAATAAATAGGAAAATCCAGAAATGTTGCCTTTCAATAAATGTTCCTGCAACATGTTCATAGTGCCTTATAAACTCATGACTGACATCCGTTTGCCATAAAATACATTGAAAAAATAAAATATTAAACAAAATACTTCATTGAAAAAACAATTTTGTTTTGAATACTGAATTTTGTTGAATAAAGATACTGCCGCAAAACCTTATTTTGATCTGAATCATGACTGAGTGCAAGTAAATTCATCCCAAAACGCAGGTGTATATGCAGCCTCATAACTCATATGTAATCCATTAAATCTGTGTTTCTGACCGTGTAAAACGCAATCTTTGCTCCCCTTTGAATATAGACTAGGTGAGATAATAAGGGGGCTGGGTTGCCCTGGAATGCAAATTGCACGAAAAAGCACCAGTCGGGATAGTGGAAGTGGTAAACATTTAATTACATGATCATCTTTGGCGACAACGTATTACCGCATTTCTTACGATTGCTTACACTTTAAGAACACACTTCGATGCTTGGCGTTGAGAAAAAATGCTCTCCAGTTAACTTTCGCTTTCACTTAACTGGCTTGGTGCTATTTATTTATATGACTATCTGTGTGAATGTGTATGAAACAAAAACTGGATACAAGAACCAACACCACCCGTAACGTCCATTGCGGGGGAGCATTCCGAAATTGGACCAAATCGAACGTATTACCGATCGCTGGTGGCAGTATGAGGTTAGGCGGCGTCCGGTTCTAACCAGCAGTCTGCTAAAAATACATCGCATCAGTGGTGCGCATCATCGGGTCTGAGCGCTCGAAAAACCGTCAGCACGATCATCTTCACGGGCTGATTCGTTGTGGCAGAGTGAGTGTGCGTGCAAGTATATTGGAAGCACTGCCACTGGTGGACTGCATCGTACGCCAAACGAGCTACAAATTAGGTAGCGAACGAGTCTGTACGATCCGTTTTCCACCTCCGAAGCAACAAGTTTTCGGCTCAGGTGATGAATAATTCGTACCTGCCGACGAATTTCCACCCTCTCCCACATGGGTTTTGGTATGCGTGTAAAATGATGATTAACAGCTAAAGGAAGAGATTGTAGAAAATTAAAAATAGTTTTATAATAGGGTAAACATTGAGAATGGCATGTTTCATCAAAAGATGGCGTTTTAATACTCATATATTTGATATACTTGACAACAATTTCTCATATTTTTATACTGTTGCTAGTGTGGTAAAATAGGACGGTCTTATGGAATAGTCGTCAGCTCGCACGACTTTAACGACATGCCCGTCATTGGTTCAAGACCCGTAAGGAACTTACCCCCCATGCGTGTAGGACAGTAGGTCCTGTGATCGAATGTGTAGTCAAGAACACTGCTCTGGTACAGACAGGTCTTGACTGACAACGCTTGTTGCGTAAAAAAAGAAGAAGTTTGGTATATCCAATACCTTGTTAGATTTAAAAGATTTAATTTTGCTTGTTTACTTCAAGATCACACGTCCACTCTAATGAGTAGGGACATTACTATCAAACAATGTACAATGTTTGTACATTGTAAAGAAAATAAAAAGGCTTACACAAACAAACAAAATACAAACACATGAATTATTAAAACTCACAATAAATTATCACAATTAAGTTATGAGAATAATCGCTTTCATTTGGCCGCTAATGATATGTTTGACTTAAATGAATTGGACTTTAACTACACCACCGTTCAAATAACATACACTTAAACGGCGGGCATGTGTTGAGAGTCATTTAAAATGTCCCATGAAAAAACGTTTAATTTCGATAGCGATAAACAACCGTTCGTTCTCATCGTTGTAAACTGATACCGACATCGATGAAATGTCTAAATTAACTATCGCTGCCACCGGCGCTACACAGCAAGAGCGCGGCTATCGTAAATTCATTCAGAAGAGACCACTCCCGAACAGCATAAACTTCGCTCGTAATCTCTTGCTTGATGTAAGCAATTTTAATTGACAGTCTTAATTGTCACCAAGGCACGCGTCGGCAAGACAAGGCCTGAACAACTCCCAAATGCAGGAATTTCGTCGCTAGCGAAAGGTTCAAGCGAGTTGCGAAAGATCATTGTCTTAGGTCCTATGGTATGCCAGAAGGGTGAACCAGACGAGGGAGATGATGCTAGATGAGCAGTAGTAGATCGTTGTTGTTGAAGATGGTGATGGCGATAAAATGGGACGCCAATTTTGGTTCGCCCAATGTATTAGTACTTGGCTCAATGCGCGATGTAGTGCTGCCTCCCTCCATCCATCCTCCTATCTCCTCCTTCACCGTGTGCAGTAGCACCGTTTTGATTTATCATCAACATCAACGCGGCTGTCAAGCAGCAACGTTTGGCCGCAGAATCTGCCCGGTTGAAGTCGCGCACGATAGACGTACGCAAGATAAGTACGCTAATTAACATGTGTTTATTTATTATCCTTCCCGCCGGTGGACACTGCGCGCACTTCATCTCAGCCCCACCGCATTGGACGAAGATTAAGTGCAGTTTGTCAGCAGGTTCTGGCGTTCGGACAGCACATTTGATGGCGGGATATAATTTAAGGTGTCGGACAAAATGGCCCACCTTAATCGGATTGTGCTTAACAGAAC
Source organism: Anopheles coluzzii (assembly GCF_943734685.1). Classification (NCBI taxonomy): domain Eukaryota; kingdom Metazoa; phylum Arthropoda; class Insecta; order Diptera; family Culicidae; genus Anopheles; species Anopheles coluzzii. Next base: position 86,674,908 of record NC_064670.1, read on the forward strand.
GATCATATCTGCTACAGTAAGCGATAGAGCGCGGGTTGGTTGGAGGTGATGGTTTTGGGGGAAAGTAGTTGATAGTATCATTATGAGTAACTGTATCCGAAAGGTAGTACGAGAGGAACCTGATTCACATTGCTCGTGCGTACTATTTAATGCTACAATGTAGTGCTTTAGATTTGGTAAGCGTGGACATTTATTTTATTCTCTAATTTTGATAATAAATTTAGCAGAACAGTCTACGAACTGTTTCGTTCATTGAATGATACTGTTTTGAATATTACTAACAATGAGTGGCTGTCGATTTGATGCAATATCACTTCGATTGGTTGAAATTGGTAAACATAACTTAGGATACAAATTACCTCTTCTGTTTGGATTTTTAATCCTTCAATAATAGTTGTGCGTGATAATGTTAGTTTAAGAAGGTCACACGGTGTATCATTCAGTATAAATCTGTCTTCTGTTTGATCTGCTTCGTGAATACGCCTTTTCAGAAATTGTTCCTGGGATATTTCCAATGCATAGGATCGCTGGCCTCCAGAAGTTCCGTCTTGGCGTGACCGGATGTAGTAGTAATTCGTACATTTCCGCCGTCAACTGCACATAATTCGCAGACACGCTAGCAACGGGCAACCAACCATGATCATCACCACCCAGCCAGCGACGAAAAACCTGCGCCTGGAATCGGTTGCCTAGTTCGCTGCTGCCGGTCGACGTTGGAATTCCAAATGGTGCGATCATAATATGCGCGATCTTCGCGCGTGTTTCTAATTTTAGCTCATAAACGGAAGAGCACGATATGGCATGGCGTGCGGGTTTGTGGAGAGTCGCTCGAAAGGGGACTTTCCCAATTTCAACACGAGCGGGTGCTGGTAGAATTTTGGACCATTTTTATGTCTACTACAGCCCGTGTGCACGCACACTCCAAACATGGTCCTGGCGCATGAAACTCACACCAACGCGATCGGTCTGATCGAGTTGACGTAAGGTTGTGCGTAAAGTTTGTTTTCATTTGCGTTCATTTTTCTACTCCTCTTGTGAGCTGGTTGTGTGGAGACTGTATGGAGTGCATAGTTCGAGACACTAAAACTGTCCCATTCCTTCTGTGTCGCCAGCTCCGCCAGCAGAGCTCCGTGTGACTCGGGGAATTGATTTTTTTGTCTTCTGCCGTTCGTGTACGCATTAGAAACTCTTGCTTAGCTATTCGTGCCGAGGTAAATGGTTGGCCTAAATTTTTCACGGAAGGATGGCGGCATCCTTCGCTGCTCTCATCCGCCTGTATGAGAAGGTAGACTGATAAATAGCAGCACTTTTTTCCGAAAAAGTGGTTTGCCATTTTTCATACCACGATAAACATAGATCAGCGGTTGTGGGAGCTAATGTACTGATGTGGCGAAGACATATTTGTTGGGTGGAAGGATTTAGGTTTTGAGGAAGGATGATATATACGCGTAATTGCAAACTAGGAAATGTTGTTCACTATATAAACTTTTTATTTCTCAATGAAATTAGGAATATTGTTAGTATAAGTAATCCCATGATCTGAATGATAGGGAAATAACGCTCAAGAATGAATATACTTATTATTTCATTACTTTAGCTAACTTTTATACATGTCAGTGAAATCAGAAAGCTACAATAGAAATGTTGTTTTTTTTATGTTTAACTGATCAGCTACGACATAATTGTAGTTGACTTAGGGTTTCTTATAATTTTTATGTATACTTTGCCTCTCGAAGGTGAATTCTTGATGATTGAAAAGCAGAGCACTTATACATAACATCTTACTAAAGATAAGTACGTAATTGACAAAACGTAACTTTATCATGAAAATAGAATCTTTATGTTTAAAATAAAAATATACCAATTCTACTCTATTGTATGCCAAATAAAATGTTATCTTCGCTATGGCAAACACTCGAGCCGGCATGTTGTCGCGCCAAATAAGTCGCGATGGATTGTTGTGTCCGAATACTGGCCGAGTCTTGTCTCGGGAAACCACCTTTCATCATATTTTCCGTCTCAGTTTTTTTTGGCCGTTCATTCTACACTTCACCTGCCTTCGTACACTGAGAAGCAAACGTTGGACCCTGAGAATGACCGGTGAAAGAATTGATTACGAAACGCGAATGTCGAAGCGAAATACAAAAATACAAACCGTACATACATTTTCTCTGGCTCTCTGGTTTGCGCGGTTCCGTGGATAGCCGTGGAATTTTTGTGGAAGAAAAGTGTGGTGGAAAACATTCGTATACATCGAGGGAAGGGGACAATGGGAAATGGGGAGGGAGCTTGTTGTTGCGATGAGTGAAAAGGCAGCTCACCCCAGGAATGACCAGGGCAGCAAAAATAAAAGAAATTTGCCATAGCGTCCTAACCGTCCTAACCACGCGTCTGGCTCACGGGTTGTGTTCTGGTGGGCATTTAAGGTAACGAACGGATTCTTTGTTTGATTTTTTCACACTCGCAACACACGAACCGGGGAATCTGCTTACCAACACTTGTGTAACGATCCCAGGGGTTTGCAGGTTGTGTATTTTTTTCCGTTTCGATTTGCCTTCCAATACCCTCCGTATCCTCCGCACTTCGCACCGGTCCTTAAGGACATACATTATGCCTTGGCATCTTCGAACCCACACTCACACATGCACGGCTACCTCCCAAGACTGCTCTGACCCGAACGCTGACACCCCCGCAGTTATTCTGTTGCACACGCACACAGCAGCGCATGTACGCCCAAAATTACTACGGAGGCCGGAGAAGGAAAAGAGAGAGAAGAAAAAAAAGATTCATTTATGGAGCATTACGCGCGCACTAACACAAACGGTTCGCGGCTGCGCATGCCGGCTTCGTGAACGATGCGTGTGCACATGTTGTTATGCTGCTGAGCTCGGACTCACAGGCGGAAGGGCAGGCGCAAGGCTAAATGGAGGGTAGGTCTGGAGGGACAGTGGAAAATCGGTTTTACTCCCGCAACCATATACGGTCTGAGTCATCCCAACAGCACCGGCGGCAGCAGCAGCAGCAGCAGCAGCAACGCCAGTAGATTTTCCCTACAGAGGCAAGGTACGGGGACAGAAAGCCAAGAAGAAAAGTCTACCAGCCTTTCCATGCACAGGAGCGCCGCTAATACTTTCCCGGGTATGGGCAGCGTGTGGGAAATCTTAGGATGGGGCATCTTTACGGGTCGAGTTTTCCTTCTTTTTTTCTTTCTTGTGAATGAATATTACAATTCTATTTTCGTCCTCCCGGAGAGAGAGAGAGCAGTCGGAGAGCAACGGAGCGGATGGTTGAG